>NC_092709.1:229446096-229748447 GCF_047496885.1 Scyliorhinus torazame
AAAGGCCGACGTGGTGATGCTGCAGGAGACCTAACGGAGGGTGAAGGATCAGGTGAGGCTGAGGAAGGGTTGGGTGAGTCAGGTGTTCCACTGGGGGTTCAACAGCAGGGCTCGGGGGGGTAGCGGCATTGGTGGGTAAGAGGGTGAGGTTTCAGATGAAGAAAGTGGTGGCAGATCAGGTGGGCAGGTACGTGATAGTGACGGGGTGCTAGAGGGGAGGTTGGTGGCACTGGCGAGCGTATATGGCCCCAACTGGGATGATGCGGGGTTTGTGAAGGCAGTTCTGGGTGCCAACCCGGATCTGGTTTACCACGTGCTGATAGTAGGGGGGGTTTGGAACATGGTGCAGGAACCAAAGGTCTCTGCCTTGATCGCTGGCCCAGTCGGGCAGGGCGAAGGCATTGGCTGGGCCCATAAGGGGGATGGGAGTGGACACGGAGGTTCTTCAACGGGAGTATTCAGTTTTCTCCCCAGTACACAATGTGTACTCGATGATTGGTGGGGATTTTCATGGTGGGAAAGACGCTATTGGCTGAGGTTAGGAGGTGGGAGTACTCAGCAATCGGGATCTCCGCATTGGATGGATGTGGTTTTGGAGAAAGGGATAGCCCAGTGGCCGGGGTGGAGAATGAATGTGGGGTTGTTAGCACACTGGAGCTTTTGTGATAAGATCGGGAAGGTGATTGAAGAATATGTGGGGTACAAATGCACGGGGGAAGTTTCACAATCGGGAGGCTCTGAAGGCAATAGTGAGAGAGGAGGTAATTTCATTCAAGGCTAAGGTAGATAATGAGGAGAGGGAGGGACCCCAATAAGTGATGAGGAGATTTTGGAGGTGGATAGGAGGTTTGTGGGAGATCCGGGCCCAGGTCTCCTGGCCAAGATGAAGGAGTTACAGGTGAGGTTTGACCAATTCTCCATGTGGAAAGCAGTGCGGCAGTTGAGAAGCGCGAAGAAGGCTATGAGTACGGGGAGAAGGTATGGCGTTTGCTGGCCGGCCAGCTCCGGAGGGAGGCGGAGGAAAGGAAGATAGTTCAAGTATGGGATAGGACGGGGAAGCTGGTGGTGGCCCAGGAGCAGAATAATAAAGTATTTCAGGAGTTTTATGGGGGGGGGGGTTTAAAAAAAAGATGACCACATATTTTGTCAAAGAGGCAGGTTTTAAGGTATGTTTTAAAAGAGGAAAGTGAGGTGGTATGATGGAGAGGTGCAAGGAGGGAAATTCGAGAGCAACTGAAGGCATGGCCATCAGTGGTGAAGCAATGAAAATTGGGAATGGTCATTAGGCCAAAGTTAGAGGAGCGCAGGTATCTGGGAGGGTTATGGGCTCGGGGAGAGTGCAGAGAGGGGCAAGGCCATGGAGAGATTTGAAAACAAGAATGAGAATTCACAAAATTCCCAGTTCTTCCATAACTGGGAGGTCAGCAAAGGGTGGCACGGTAGCACAGTGGTTAGCACTGTTGCTTCGCCAGGGTCCCAGGTTCGATTCCCGGCTTGGGTCACTGTCTGTGTAGTGTCTGTGTAGTGTCTGCACGTTATCCCAGTGTCTGCGTGGGTTTCCTCCGGATGCTCTGGTTTCCTCCCACAAGTCCCAAAAGTTGTGAACGTTAGGTGAGTTCTCCCTCAGTTCACCCGGTCGGAATGTGGCGACTTCATTGCAGTGCTAATATAAGCCTACTTGCGACAACAATAAAGATTATTACAAAGACCAAGGCTGAAATGTTATTCAATTCTGTGGGATTTATGTCCAGGTTATGCTGTGAGATCAGATGAACCTCTAACAGAAATCTGACAAACACATCCTGAGTACTCTGCCCAGTTCAGATAACCAAGGAGACTTCCAAATGTTCAAAGTAGAGAAAAACAGAGAATTGAGGCTGGTATTACATCAAAGGTTGTGGAGAGAAAACATGTTTTTGGCTGTGCAGTCTTGCAAGAAGGCATTGGTGATGTTATCTCAGATTACTTATGGCAGCAAACAGGATGGAAAAAGTAAATCTAGAAAATATTAAAACTAAATTTTGAAAGGAGAATAAGGGTGCAAATGTTCATGCGAGTAGAAGGCAAATTCAGGATCATCAGGAAAACCTTCTTACCACATTGAATTGACTTTAGGACAGTGGTAGAGGCAAAACACCTGAATCTATTTCAGAAATGCTTGGATCAGAGGCATCTTTAGAATTTTCCTGCAAATGCAATTTTTGTTCTGGTAAAGACAGAGGACAACTCATAAAACATAGAAAATAGGAGCAGGAGGAGGCCATTCGGCCCTCCGAGCCTGCTCTACCATTCATTATGATCATGGTTCATCATCCAACTCAATAGCCTAATTCCACTTTGCCCCCATATCCTTTGATCCCCTGCGCCCCAAGTACTATATCTAACTGCTTCTTGTAAACATACAATGTTTTGGTCTCAACTACTTCCTGTGGTAACAATTTCCACAGGTCAACCCACTCTGGGTAAATAAATATCTCCTCATCTCTGTCCTAAATGGTCTACCTGTATCATCAGACTGTGACCCGGTTCTGGACACGCCCACCATTGGGAACACCCTTCCTGCATTTACCCTGTCTAGTCCTGTTAGAATTTATAGGTTTCTATGAGATTCCCTTCATTCTTCTAAACTCCAGCGAATACAATCCAAATCGATTCAATCTCTCCTCATATGTCATTCCCGCTTTCCCAGGAATGAGTCTGGTAAATCTTCACTGTACTCCCTCTGGAGCAAGAATACCTTCCTCGGATAAGTTTAAATATGGAGCCATGGCTTGTATTATCTCTGCCTTCTTTGCCCTTTTTGGCAGGGCTAACTGCAGTTTCTCTGCCAAACTCAAAAGCTTTGCTTTAGATTCCCCTTGTAACACCTCCCGAGTGATTTCTTCCACCACCAGCAACTGTAATGGCCATCTCCAGTCAGTCCCTATTCAATATTTAAAACCCAGAAGGAATACAATCGATCAACACACAATCACTGTCTTTAAGTTCAATAATCCCAAGCCAAACAAGGAATTATACGCAAGAATATCCCGGACACGAGTCCCCAATTTGGTATGAACGTCTGACCAGCTCTCAACTGTAGCTCAGACACTGCACCAGAACTATAATTTTTTAAGATTTAATGCAGTACAGAACGATCAATTTGTTCCGGGAGTGATAACATAAGAAATAGGGCTTGGTTATCTTGTAAACAAACTTTATTAAAACAAAAGGAAAAAAAATAAATCAATATTTAAATGTTTAAACTTCAATCCTAATAATAACAGACTACATGTAGTTCCCTAACCATAAAACATGAGTTCCCATTAAACAGCACATCGACTTCCGGTGGCGTGGGCGAGCAGGGCGGCCGCAAAAAAAAGAGCTCCCGCCTGTGGCCGCGATTCGCAGCGATTTCGGGGAAATCACCGAGTCCTCACGCACTCCCCGACTATCGTCGGCCTTTGGGGCCGCCACGAGCAGCCAGCGGGGCCAGTTTTAAAACCGGCAAAGAACCCCGCGCGGGTGTCGGGCGGCGGGGGCTGAGGCACCGGGCCCGGCAGGTCAGAGCAGCGGGGGCGGACCTACAAGGATGCCGAAGCGGCAGGCCCGAGGCCAGGGCATCATGTAGGGAGGGTGCTCCACGTCGGATGGCTCCCACCTAGGAAGAAGAAAGAAGGTTGAACCCTGGTCCCAGGTGAATGCAGAGGAGAAAGAAAAAAGATGCAAGGAAGTTTGGTAAAAGTTTTTTTTTCAAAAAAGAAGAATGTCAGATTGATGAAGGGCAGGAGGGTGAAGGGGGAGAGAGGAGCAAGGAAAGAAGATAAAAAACACCAAGCTGCTAAAGGATGCGAAAAGCAGCATCAAAGAAAGGAGGAAACGCGGGTTCGCCGCCAAAGGAGAAGACGAGCAAAAGTGTTGACAGGATGGCGGAAGCCAAACTGCAAGGCGGGGCCGCACTACTTACGGTGGAGAAGGTGACCGAGGTGATGGTGGTGGAGCTGGAACAACGTTTGGTGAGGCACATGGAGGTCCTGAGGAAAGAGATGGAGGTCGTGTTGAGGTCATTGTTGGAGGAGGCAATCGGCCCGATGAGGGTGGAGGTGGCAAAGGTATCGGCCGATGTGATAGAGCAGGGCGAGAAGATGAAGGAGGTGGAGGAGGCCGTGACACGACACAGCGACTAGGTCACCTCGATGGGGGACGAGCTGCGGAGGGTGGTGGAGGTTAACCGAGGACTCCGAGCAAAGCTGGAAGACTTGGAAAACCGCTCAAGGCGGCACAATGAGAACGGCCGCGCTCGCTGGTCCCATCAGGGGGGGGGGGCGAAGGCACTGGCTGGGCTAATGGTGGAAATGGGAGGGGTGGACCCTTGGAGGTTCCTGCACCCAAGGGAACGGGAGTATTCGTTTTTCTCAGCGGTCCATAAGGTATACAGGCGGATCGACTGTTTTGTGGTGGGGAAGGCTTTGCTGGCTGGAGTCAAGGGGTCGGAATACTCTGCAATTGCAGTGTCAGATCACGCTCCACATTGGGTGGATATGGCGCTGGAGAAGGGGGCAGCGCAGAGACCGGGGTGGAAACTGGATGTGGGGCTTTTGGGGAACCAAGTATTCTGTGAGAAAATTGAAAAGGTAATTAAGGAATATGTAGGTTTCAATTGTATGGGTGAGGTGTCGAAGGCAGTCGTCTGGGAGGCTCTAAAGGTGGTGGTGAGAGGTGAGGTAATTTTGTTTAAGGCCAGGGTGGATAAAGAGGAGAGGTTGGAGTGGCAGAGGGTAATAGATGAGATGTTGGAGGTAGATAGGAGGGATGCAGAGGATGAGGACCCGGCGAAGCTGGAAAAGAGGAAGGAACTACAGGCGAGCTTCGACCGACTGTCCACCAGGAAGGCGGTGCGCCAACTGAGACGAGCAAGGGGTGCAGTTTATGAATATGGAGATAAGGCAGGTCAGCTCTGGAGGGAGGCAGCGGCAAGGGAAATTCTTCAGGTGAAGGATAGGGCAGGGAAGTTGGTGGTGGCCCCAGTGCTGATTAACAAGGTTTTTGAGGAGTTTTATGAGAGGTTGTACAAGTCAGAGCCACTCGGGGGAGACCGTGAGATGCAGGAATTTCTAGATGGGTTGGAGTACCCGAGGCTAGGGGAGGGGGACAGGGCTACATTAGAAGGAGCAATAGTGGAGCAGGAGATAAAGGTTGCAATTGGGATGATGCAGTCGGGGAAGGTGGCAGGGCCGGATGGAATATTACAAAAAATTCAAGGATAGGTTGGCACCCCTGATGGTGGGGATGTTTGAGGAGGCGATAGAGAAGGGGGTGTTGCCGCAAACCTTTGGGCAGGCATCAATTTCCCTGTTACTAAAAAAAGATAAGGATCTGACGGAGTGTGGGTCGTATTGGCCCATATCACTTCTGAATGAGGACGTAAAAGTGTTGGCGAAGGTACTGGCGGGTAGGCTGGAGGAGTGCCTCCCGAAGGTGATAGGGGAGGATCAGACGGGGTTCGTGAAAGGGAGGCAGCTGTTTTCGAACATTAGGAGGGTTTTGAACGTTGTTATGGCACCGGCGGAAAGAAAGGAAACAGAGGTAGTTGTGGCATTGGACGGCGAGAAGGCGTTTGATCGGGTAGAATGGGGGGACCTGGGGGGCACCCGGCAGTGCTGGAGCGGTTTGGGATTGGACCAAGGTTTGTGAACTGGGTAAAGCTGTTATATAAGGAACCGAAGGCGAGTGTCCGCACAAATAATATCAGTTTGAGATGCTTTTCTCCCCACCGTGGGACGAGACAGGGATGTCCTATGTCCCCCCTGCTGTTTGCACTTGTGATTGAGCCGTTGGCCATCGCATTGAGAAGTTCGGGAGCATGGAAAGGAATAGTGCGGGGGGGGGGGGGGGGGGGGGGGGGGTAGAGCATAGGGTGTCCTTATATGCCGACGACTTGCTGCTGTATGTGTCAGAGCCGAGTGCGTCGATAGGAGGAATATTGGAGCTACTGCGGGTATTTGGGTCTTTCTCGGGGTACAAGTTGAACCTGGACAAGAGTGAGTACTTTGTGGAGTCTCGGCCGGGGGTGGGGGCAGGGGTGGGGGGGCTGCCATTCCGTAGAGCAGGGACGCATTTTAGGTATCTGGGGGTGCAGGTTGTCCGGGAGTGGGGGAGGCTTCGCAGGTACAACATCACTAGTTTGGTGGGGAGAATAAAAGCCGATCTGGCAAGGTGGGATGGCATTCCTCTGTCACTGGCGGGTCAGGTACAGGCGGTTAAAATGAATGTGTTGCCGCAATTCCCGTTTATTTTTCAATGCCTACCGATTTTCCTGCCAAAGTCTTTTATCAGGGAGATTGAGGAAAGGATTACCTCATTCATATGCGGAGGGAAGGTGGCCAGAGTGAGAAAGGTGCTGCTCCAGAGGGGAAGGCAGGCAGGGGGTTTGGGTCTCCCGAACCTGTTGTACTACTACTGGGCGGCGAACGTGGAGAAAGTGCGGAGCTGGGTCAGAATGGAGGAGAGTTTGTGTAGGGGGTCGGGGCTGAAGGCACTTGCAACAGCGCCGCTCCCGATAGCTCCGGGGAAATATTCAGGGAGTCCGGTAATAATAGCTTCATTGAAAATCTGGAGGCAGTTTCGCCGACACTTCGGGTTGGGTTTAGGGTCAAGGGAAATGCCGATTCGGGGGAACCACAGATTTGAGCCAGGGAGGTGGGATGGAAGTTTTCGAAAATGGGAAGAGAAGGGAATTAAGACGCTAAAAGATTTGTTTCTTCGGGGTCGGTTTGCAGGATTGAGGGAGCTGGAAGCGAAGTATGGGCTAGAGCAGGGAGAAGAGTTTAGGTACATGCAGGTTCGGGATTTTGCCAGGAAGGAGATACAGAGCTTTCCAGAGGAACCGGCCTCCACATTGCTGGAGGAGGTGTTGACGACAAGGGGACTGGAGAAGGGGGCAGTGTCAGCGGTGTACGGAGCTGGAATAGGATAAGGCACCACTGGAAGGGATCAAAGCAAAGTGGGAGGAAGAGCTGGGAGAGGTTATAGAGGAGGGGGTCTGATGTGAGGTGCTCTGGAGAGTGAATGCCTCCACCTCATGTGCGAGGTTGGGGCTGATACAGCTGAAGGTGGTATATAGAGCGCACCTCACGAGGGAGAGGATGAGCCGATTTTTTGAGGAGTAGAGGATGTGTGTGAGCGTTGCGGGGGGGGGGGGGGGGGGCGGAAATCACGTTCATATGTTTTGGTCCTGTCCAAAGCTAGGGGTGTACTGGAAGGAGGTGTTGGAGGTGTTTAGGGTAATGTCCAAGGTGGTGCGTGTGAAACTGGACCCGGGTCCCCAGGTCCCCAGGAGGCCATATTCGGGGTGTCGGAGCAGCCAGGGTTGGAAACGGGAGCGGACGCAGATATCATAGCCTTCGCCTCGTTGATGGCCCGAAGGCGGATCCTGCTGGGATGGAGAGCAGCCTCTCCACCCAGTGCCCTGGACCTGTTAGAATACTTGACCCTTGAGAAGGTTAAGTTCGAACTGAGGGGAAGCTCGGAGGGGTTCTACAAGTCATGGGCACTATTTATTATGCACTTTCAAGAATTGGATAACATCGAACATCAGTTGGGGGGGTGGGTGGAGGGGTGGGGTGGGGGCTGTGTAGATTAAGGGCGACTACGGGTAATCCCTGATTCCTTTTTGTCATTTGATTATGTAATCATGCGGGCTGATGTTTGGGGGTTGGTGGGTGGATGGGATCGTTGTTATTGTTATGGGGATTGACATATCTTGCTGATTATTGTTTATTGTTGATGGGTGTAAATGTGGGAGAAAATGTGAAAAAGGAGAATAAAAATATATATTTTTTTAAAAACAGCACATCAAATGATCATGCAGCTCTCATTTCACTTACACAGGCAAGGCAACGGTGACTTTGCACTTACGAAGCAATTTTCCTTCTGTCAAGTAAGTTCTTTCAGAACCGTTTTCTAAAGCCTATCCCTGGAACTATCCATCCTTTCCGTAACCTCTCTCTGTGGCTTTTCAAATTCTTCTCCTCACCTGTTCAAATCATGATTCTTTCTCTCTCTGAGCTCCACCCAATCCCCCAAACAAAGGTCCTCTCCTGGGGTTTCCAGGCTTGAACCCATCATTGTTATCTTGGTTGTTTGATTCCCACTCCTGTTTGTACAAAGAACAGAACCATGTTATTGATATGCAACTAACCTCTCATTGATGGACAAAGAGGCCAGACTCTGTAATGGGCTAATGGCTGGTCAGACAGGAGTGTCCGAAAAGACAATGGGTCTTGAGTGGATCACCCTGGCTGAACTGGGGCATCCTGTGTATTCCACTAATAAGTTTAAGTCTGAAAGGGACAGTGTAACTCGGGCCATGTGTGGGCATTACCCTCTGACTCCATGCTATCATTCTTTCCCTCAATCTGTTAACTCCTAAATCGCCATCTACATCTTCGATTCCATTTCTGGACCCACGTTCCAATATCTCCCTTTCGTAACAACGGAGACAGCATGAGGTGCCCATTCACCTGCAGGGTGACTGAACCAGAGCGACTCGCGGAGCCTAGACAAAGTTCAATTGCATCAAACAGTAGTTTTCCTCGGGGGCATCCACATGCAAAGGGGCGACCTCAACGGTTGTCACAGACAGGTGATCCTGGCCCTCACGAGGTCCATGACCACAATGCCAGTAAGACAGTCGGTGCTGACTCTTATCCTCGAGCGAAGTACGCCATTCAGCGGAATGGCCAGATCTCTGAACTCTGCCGCAGACCTGCCTCGGAGGTTGCTTTGGGGAGGAAGCCTGGCCTGCCCTGCACCATTCAATTGACAGATAGAGAGTCCAAAAAGGAGGGCAGCCCAAACTATGAACATCATAGTCATGGGTCTCTGCAACTCGTGCACACTTTTCTCCACATACTCAGGAGACCAGCTTCAAATCTAATATAGTTCCTACATACATCGTCCTCTGCGTGGCCATATTGGTAATACCACACATGAGCCAATCCCTCAACATCTCAGAGAGAGACGGCTAAAACTCTCCGTGTTCGGTCAGGTGCTGCCGAAGTCCCTGACGGATTCACCAGGAGAGCGCACCGCCGTTACATTGATACCTTAGCATAATTATGAAGGCTTTGGGGCATAATGGTTAGAAACCATAGCTACTAATTTATCAAAAGACCTGGAGTCTGGTGCAGCCAGGTACATCAAACTGTTTATGATCCCAAATGTCTGGGCCCCGCAGGCGGTCAGGAGAACTTTCTGCCGGTCTTCCCCCAATATCCCATTTGCCTGGAAGTAGTATCGCATGCGTTCCGCATATTGATTCCAATCCTCCAGACCTGCATCGGAGGCCTCCAGTTTGCCGAGTAACTACATTGCAATCGATACGACGAGACATTCTTCACAACAAACTTCCAGCGGCTAGGTGAACCGATTGCCGGGTCCGGAGTTTTCGTTAATCCTCAACACCAGTTTAATGATGCAGAGGAGGATGACGGTAAACGTACGATAGACTTATTTACAAGTATTTACAATGGTCTGCATATCTCACTTCAAATGCAATCCTAGCTGGGAGGACTCTGATCTGGACCTGCATTTAACCTTTATGAGCCACAGGTGGAAGGCCTCCGCCCGCTACCTGGGGAGGATGTATTCCACGAGTCCCACAGGTAGATCAATGACGGTTTCCCTCTGGTGCTCATGAGGGTTATGACATGACCGTTTATTTTATATTGTCGTGTTCTACCAAAATGAATCACTTCACACTTCTTAGTATTCAATTTCATCTTCCACTTGTCTGCCCATTTCCATCAACCTGTGTATGTCCATTTGAAATACTGCACTACCCTCCTCACTGTTCACAAAGCTTCCAAATGCTGTGCCTAAACCAGTGTGTCTTAACCTGTATATGGTGGACAAATGACTACAAGTCTGTTTCATACAATGATTCAATATTTATTCACTATCACATGATTGTTACTGTTAATCAATCACACACACATACAACATAAACTACAAAACTAGTTCGCACAAGACCTTAACTTAGCTTAGAAAATAACTGGCAAGTACCGGGCCGATATGGCCTTTATCTGTGACCCGCAGTCTTGCAGTTCTCGATGGTTGGTTATTGGCCTTTCTTGCCCTTGGCTCTGGTCTTCCTTCTGCTGGTGTCATGGATGGTCTTCTTTTTTGGCCGGTGAAGGGTCACCGTTGTTGGTTGCTGCTGCACAGAGAGAGATTCGAAGGTGCAGCACCTTTTAACCTGCTTGGATTTTGTGCCCTTGGTTGGGAAGTCTCTGGGTAATGGTCAATCAATTGATTAGGGCTCGATCACCCTGATCAATCAGTCCAATCAGGGGCTGCCACATGAATTTTGGGGTGGCACTCAATGGCCATGCCTGCAAGTGTTGGGGGCAGGTAGGCCCTTCCAAAAAAGGAGTTTAGGTGCCACTGTGTCTGGTAAACAAGTATGATTGACAGGACAGTTCTATTATTCCTGGGGTGGCCTGGAGATGGCCTTTTTCCTGTGTATTGCAGAGTCTGGGCTGCAGTTTAAGTGTTTATTTGAGCTGCAGCTTGCTTGTCCTCGAACTTGACCAATTCTCTCAGCATTCTTTGCAGGATGCCATTTTAGGTGGCCACACAGATTTAATATAATCCGTAAATTTTTCAATTAAATTGTGCTCTGTAAACCAATTTCTAAGTCATGAATATATATCCATAAGATCGAGGGTCTGAATGAACTTTCCTCCAATCCTAAAAACATTCATGAACCACCACTCTCCATTGCCCATCAATTTCATATCCATGTTGCCACCGTCCCTTTTATTCCATGAGCTCTAACTTAGTTCACAAGTCTGTTGTATGGCAACATCCTTTTGTAAGTCCATGTACACTACATCAACAACATTATCCTAATTAGCCCTCTCTGTTACATCATCAAAAAAAAAACCAATTTATAAGGAACATTTTACAGCATGATTATCAGTAGCAATGACAGTTATATTTGCAGAACTGATGCAGGAGTCCGAGGAACAAGGAATGCAACAATCACCAGTTCTTGTCCCACATGATTTTCTGGTTTCAGACAGCCAGACACCACTGTTTAAATAGATTTCCAAAGGAGAGGAGAATAGCTCATGATGGACTCAACGCACTCTGTGCGAAAGAGTAAGTTCTTAAAAATAAATTTAGAGTGCCCAATTCATTTTTCCAATTAAGGGGCAATTTAGCGTGGCCAATCCACTTATCCTGCACATCTTTGGGTTGTGGGGGTGAAACCCACGCAAACACGGGGAGAATGTGCAAACTCCACACGGACAGTGACCCAGAGCCGGGATCGAACCTGTGACCTTGGTGCCGTGAGACAGCAGTGCTAACCACTGCGCCACCATGCTGCCCTGCAAAAGAGTAAGTTTACCTGAAATGAGGTTGTGCAGTCTGATGGATTTTCATTTTCCATCAAGTACAAAATTCCAAAAGGGGTAGAGTACTCTATATGGTAACGCAAGCAAGAACAATTACATCTTTCGGTAAGTTTGTGAGACCACAAGCATTGGTTTGGAAAAGTATGCAACTTTGCCAATCTTGTGAGGGGAAGGTAACCTGTTAGCACATGTTGCAATGCAGCCCAATGATATATTATGTAGTGCAGTGTGAATGCATTGTGGAGTATGAATATATTATGTATGCAATTTCTGTGGCTTAATGAAAATTGTGATAATTCAAGCTATGAATTTACATTTCTCCTGAAAAATACTTCGTCAGGCTCATGCCTAACCGTCAATAATAATATGTTCTGTCCATAGTTACTGAAATGCTTAGTGGCATGGGGAAACAGTAAATATTACAGCTGGAAGTGACCCTGAATTACGAACATTTAGGTATCCATGGCTTTATTCTGAAAAAGAGTCTGTGAATATGTAGTGATTGGATTTCAACAGTTTGGATTAGCATGTCCATGTAGGTTGAGTAGATATTTGAATCTAAATCCTTTCAAGGTTAAGCCATTAAGAGGTGTTGGAAAAAAAAAAATCACATCATCATGTTGGTCAGACAATATAAAATTCAAGCCATTATTTATTTAAAATTGTCCTTGCCTTTGAACTTGAGCGACTATATAAAGATCATGCAGTTTACATGCACAAGGGGAAATTTGGCACTCAATCCTTCACAAAAACTATTTATAAACATGATTCAATTTTAACTTTAACCAATAATGAAATGTGGCATGCTGGAGATGATGATCAAGAAAGGTTTCCTCTTATTCCATTATTCTATTCTACTGCTGAAGAAAATAAACAGATGTAAACAATTCAAAATCTCCACTACCAGACTACTGTGCATTTCATTCTGATAAAAACTTTCAAATATTTTGTAATAGGTCCATCATTCTTTCAATAGCTTTTTTCCCCTGAAAGAATCCTTAAGTATGCCATGTTGGAAAATATCATTTGTGAGACACATCGCATTTAACTTCACAATAAGGAAGAGGTTGCTCATCCGATTTTTATAAATAATGAAGTATAACCTATAAAGGAAAACAAAATGAGGTGCTCCATGGAGGGCAATGAGATGAAAAAGACATCAAGGGCACGAATTGCAGATTTAATGTCGAGAAGTTACAGATGCTGTGAGACATTTTAATGTAGGCTATTCCATGGAGACAACTGGAGCCAGAAATCAGAGTTTAATTTGTGGCTTATTTTAAAGTCAATTTTAAATAATTATAAAAACGAACTTAAGGTTATTGGAGTGATGATTTGTTTAATCATGAGAAATCAATATTTTTATCCTTAAAAACAGGTTATGGTTCATTTCCACACATTCAAATACATAAAATGCACCAGTAGAGCTATATACAGTAAGAATAAATCTATTTTATAGTCAATAACCAGGCAGGTTTAATACTCATTAACTCTTCAACCTGAAGAACAATTTAAACACCTTGTCAGCATTCAATTTTCAGTCATTTATTCTGACAATATTTTCTCCCCACTTCTATTTTGTCTCTCTTCTTGCTTCACCCCTTGGAAGCACTTACTCATTTGAGGCAATCGTGTCCTTCAAATAATTTAGAAAATAAAAATAAAAACAAATCTCAAAACTTTAAGATAAAGTATGATTTCAAAAAAATAACAAAATGCAAAATGAAGAAATAAAAGAGGAGAAAAAGTAATATACTAATTCTGTTGTGCCTTTGTTTTCCATTCTATAAACTTCGGAAAGCAGAGTAAGTTGTGACAGGTGAGAGAAAGTCTTATTGAAACTAACTGCTTTAAATAAACATTTTGAAGAAACTAGTTATCTTTTCTGGATTTTTGACAGTAAAAGGCTAATTATTATTTCCAGCTGTCAGGCAGAGGGGAGTGCAATTTTGAAAAGTAAACAAAGTCCCTATGGTAGGGAGGTCTGAGGGAGGACATTAGTAAAGAGGAGTCACTGTCTGCGCTGAGTCTGCACGTTCTCCCCATGTCTGCATGAGTTTCCTCCGGGTGCTCCGGTTTCCTCCCACAAAGTCCCAAAAGACGTCCTTGTTAGGTGAATTGGACATTCTAAATTCTCCCTCAGTGTACCCGAACAGGCACCGACCGGAGTGTGGCAACTAGGGGATTTTCACAGTACTTCACTGCAGTGTCAATGTAAGCCCACTTGTGGCAATAATAAAGATTATTTAAAAAAACAGCATAACAGGAACCAGGAAATTACTTCTCCATAATAAGAATGAAGCAACCAACCGTGACAAGAATTCAAAAACAATCTCCTGTACTGTTGGCATAAACCAGTTTTATATCTGCATTTAAATATTGTATAAAAATTTTAAAACAGAATATTTATCTTTTATTAATGCATTCTGAAAGGAATTTATTCTGTCCTGATTTTACACAGGAAATGCCACAGGAATTATAGAGCAGTTGCTCAACATCAGTGCTAAGAAAAGTAATGGAATCCCGATGAAAGGAAAGAAAAAAAAGAACATCTAGAAACAAAAGATATAATAATGAATAGTCAGCATAGATTTCAAGAGTGAAAATCTTATTTGATCAAACTTATTGAGGTTTTGGAGGCAGTAACAGATTTTATTTATTTATTTAGTGAATGCAAAGTCCCTCAACCAAGCAATTTATTCCGGCCCTGCTGTGTCAAGTGTGGATTGGTTACTTTTCTATGATGTTGTGCATAGTTGCTCTCTCCCACAGGCACATAGGTGGCTGGCAATAATGCCCTATTTGTGGATGTTGGCCAAGCAGGGACCGTGCCCGGTCCAGAACCCATTGAGGGCGGATCACTCTTCCCTTGGAAGGTTGAAATCTGGCAGCTGTTGGGGTGGGCTTGTGACCAGGTACTTGGTTTTTCATGTCCAATGATACCCAATCATTTGTATAGATGGAATTGGCTTTGAAATCCTGTGTGGGAGGGTTTTTCAGATCAGCCTTTTTTTTTTTAGAAAATACTTTATTAAGGCATTTATAATTTTAACACTTTTAAACAGAAAGATCCAACACACACAAAAAAACCACAACAACATAGCCATCTCCCCCCCCCGCCCCCCCCCCCCAAGCATAGACCCCCAACTATCATGGTCCATGTAACTACTCAATCTCATGGTTCTCCCTTAATTGGTCTTCCTACCCTTATTCGTCACTTCCATGCCTTCCCCCTTTCGCCCCCCCCTCCCCTGCTGACAAACTAATTTTCCTTGAAGAAGTCGATGGACGGCTGCCACCTCCAAGCGTAACAAACCCCTTAAGGCGAATTTGACTTTCTCCAACCTGAGAAACTCTGCCATGTCGCTGACCCAAACCCCCGACTTTGGAGACTCTGAGTCCCTCCATCCCAGAAGAATCCGTCTCCGGGCCACCAGGGAGGCAAAGGCCAAGACATGGGCCTCTCTTCCCTCCCTGGGCTCCCAGATCTTTCAACACTCAAAATATTGCCACCTCTGGACTCGGAGTCACCTTCCCTTCCAGGACCTCAAGACATGACATCTGCAAATCCCTGCCAAAGTCCCCTCAGCCTCGGACACGCCCAGAACATATGTACATGATTCGCAGGACCCCCTCTCCCACACCTGTCCTCCACCTCCTCAAAGAACCTGTTCCTACGGGCCACAGTCATATGCGACCTGTAGACCACCTTAAATTGGATCAGACTAAGCCTGGCACACGACGAGGGTGTATTGACTCTCCTCAGTGCCTCCTCCCATAACTCAACTTCTAACTCCCCTCCCAACTCTTCCTCCCACTTCCTCTTCACCTCCCTTATTGAAACCCCTTCCCACCCAAAGAGCTCCGAGACCTTCCCCTCCCCAACCCCTGTTTTTGACATCACCTTATCCTGTAGCCCACTTAGTGGGAGGCGCGAGAACCTCGGGACCTGCCTCCGAACAAAGTCCCGCACTTGCAAGTACCGGAACTCATTTCCACCTGGCAACTCTAACTCCTCCTCCATCCTAGGAAACCTGCCTCAATAAAAAGATCTCCGAATCTCTGCCACTTCCTAAAGCCCCCGTCCAGCTCCCCCGGAGCGAACCGATGGTTGTCACAGATCGGTGATCACACCAACACCCCCTCCAGTTCCATGTGCTGCCTCCATTGTCCCCACAACCTCAGGGCTGCCACTACCACCAGGCTTGAGGAGTACTGAACCAGCGAGAACGGCTGAGGTGCCGTAAACAAAGCCTTCAGGCTCGCCATTTAGTTTTGTTTTTTAATTTTGATGTTGTTTATATATTATTTATTTCTTGCTTAAAACTGGCCATTGTTATTTATATTGTTATATTACTGTGTAAAGGATACACAATGTACTGTCATGGTTGGCCAAAAATTTTGAATAAAATATATTTTTTTTAAAAAACAAAGCCTTCAGGCTCATGCCCTCGCAAGATGCTGCCTCTACCCGCTCCCACACCAACCCCTCGCCCACTACCCACATCCTAACCATCGATATGTTAGCCGCCCAGTAAGAGTTGATAAAGTTTGAACGGGCCAGCCCCCCTCCCCGCGCCTCCGCTCAAGTAGGACCTTCTTCGCCCGCGGGGCTTTCCCGGCCCAGATAAAACCCAAGATCGCCGTATTCATCTTCCGAAAAAACGACTTTGGGATGAAAATTGGGAGACACTGAAAAACGAACAGCACTCTCGGGAGGACTGTCATTTTCACAGTCTGCACTCTCCCCGACAATGAGAGCGGGGGCGTGTCTCACCTTCGGAAGTCCCCTATTAGTCTACCCAAATTCAATTTGCGAAGCTGACCCCATTCCCGTGCCACTTGAATACCCAGGTACCTAAAGCTCCCTCCCACCACCTTAAACGGCGTCCCCCCATTCTCTTCTCCTGTCCCCTTGCCTGGATCGCAAAAACCTCGCTCTTGCCCATATTCAATTTGTAACCTGAGAACTGGCCAAATCCCCCCATTATCCTCATAATTCCCGCAATCCCCCCCAACAGGTCTGTTATATAAAAGGAGCAAATCATCCGCATTGAGCAAAACCCTGAGTTCCACCCTCCTCGCACTATCCCTCGCCAAATGTTCGATGTTCGCAGTGCCATTGCCAAAGGCTCTATGGCCAGGGCAAACAGGGGCGAGTGGATATCCCTGTCTCATCCCCGACACAGGCTAAAACATTCCAACCGCACCCCAATCGTCCTTACATTTGCCACCAGTGCCTGATAAAGCAACCGGATCCAATCCAAAAATCCCTGCCCGAACCCAAATCTTCTGAGGACCTCCCACAAATATTTCCACTCCACCCGGTCGAAGGCCTTTTCTGCATCCATGGCCACCACCACCTCGACCTCGCGCCCCTCCGCAGGCATCATTATTACATTAAGGAACGACCTAATGTTGGTCGTCAGGTGTCGTCCCTTAACAAACCCATCTGGTCCTCCCCTATTACTCCCGGAACACAGTCCTCTATCCATGGTGCCAGGGTCATTGCTATCAATTTTGCCTGGCCTATACAATCCGCAGCTTTCCGGATCTTCATCTTGTTTCAAGATAAGGGAAATCGATGCTTGCGCTAACGTTGGAGAGAGCACTCCCAATTCCTTTGACTCATTAAAAGCCTTTACCAGAAGCGGCCCCAGCAACCCAGAAAACTTCTTATAGAACTCCACCTGGTATCCATCCGGTCCCAGGGCTTTGCCTGATTACATCGCCCGCAACCCCTCTATTACCTCCCCGAGCCCAATTGGGGTACCCAGACCCTCCAACTCCTCATCTACCCTCAGGTCTGTTATGTAAAAGGAGCAAATCATCCGCATAGAGCAAAACCCTGTGTTCCACCCCCCTCGCACTATCTCCCAGCACCCCCAAAAATTGTTTCATGCCCTCCTCCCCGGCTGGGGGTTCTGACTTGTACAACTTACTGTAAAAATCCCGAAACACATCATTCACCCCGCTGGGTCCAGAACCACCTTCCCCCTTCTGTCCCCTCACTTTCCATATCTCTCTCGCCGCCTCCCGTTTCCTCAGCTGATGCGCCAGCATCCTACTAGCTTTCTCCCCATATTCATAAACTGCCCCCCTTACCCTCTTCAACTGTCCCACCGCCTTACCTGTGGATTCTAGTTGCAGTCTCTGACGCTCATTCAAAAGTCCGTCTTCCGGAGTCTCTGCGTATCTCCTGTCCACATGTAGAATTTCACCTACCAGTCTGTCTAACTCCGCCCGCCACCTTCTCCTTACGGGCCTGAATTAAGATGAATTTTCCCCAGATCACCTCTCCCCTATCATTGATCTTTATGTATCCCCGAATGGCCTCCCTCACCCATTCACACACCTCCTCCTCCGCTAACAGCCCCGCATCCAACCTCCATTGCGGGTGCTGGGCCTTTCCTTTACTAACTTGCAAGTCCACCCAGTGCGGGGCGTGGCCTGATACCACTATTGCTGAGTATTCAGCATCAACCACCTCTGTCAGCAGCGTTTTGTCGATCACAAAAAAGTCTATCCGGGAATACACCTTATGCACATGGGAGTAGAAAGAAAATTCCTTTCCCCTCAGCCTTCCGAATCTCCATGGATCGACCCCCCCCAATGTGCTCCATAAACCCCCAGAGATCCTTCGCCACAGCTGATACCTTCCCAGACCTAGAACTCAACCGGTCCAGCCTTGGATCATTTGTAACATTATGCAAACAAAAAATCATTTGTTTTTGTTCACTTCATACCCTCAGCTTCTGGCTCCTTGCTAGAGTAAGTTCTAGCAGGAGTTTGTGGCCCTCTGGTATCTTGTCAAAATGTTTTGGCAGGCTAGTCAACCACTAGGTGGCAACATTGCTGAGAAGTATTCTGTTGATATTTGCATACTTCAGCAAGAGTTACGAGGAAACAGGAACAAAAACGCCTGTTTTCCCCACTGATAACCACCATAGCCATGTAGCTGCCCTGGCTTTGATTAGGAAACTCAAGAATTTAATCCAGAACCTTCCTGGCTACATATGTCACTTATTCACTGACTAAATTCATTCACGATGTGGAGATGCCAGCGTTGGACTGGGGTGAGCACAGTACGAAGTCTTACAACACCAGGTTAAAGTCCAACAGGTTTGTTTCGATGTCACTAGCTTTCGGAGCGCTGCTCCTTCCTCAGGTGAATGAAGAGGTATGTTCCAGAAACACATATATAGACAAATTCAAAGATGCCAAACAATGCTTGGAATGCAGCCATTAGCAGGTGATTAAATCTTTACAGATCCAGAGATGGGGTAACCCCAGGTTAAAGAGGTGTGAATTGTATCAAGCCAGGACAGCTGGGGAAAATTCATTCAAACCATGCGGAATTCAGAAGGGGAATAACAGTTGTAGCAAAAAAAAAAGGTTAAAAGATAACAAAATATGCCCCACTAAAGGTATATTATTTGGTTTATATTTTTGATACGGTTTTCAGTTGAAAATATATTTTTGCCTCTATAGGCATTTCTCTTGCACTAGAATACGGAGTCAATTCGGAGCAACATGTAGAAAATAAGTTTAATCTACAGCTCATGATATATCACCTTTTGTAGAAGCTATGTAAAACCATGGTCTTAAAGTGTTTCAGATGATGCCATCCAGTGTTACTTTGTACCTCTATCTGTGATCATGTCATAGAATCCCTACAATGCAGAATGTGGCCATTCAGCCCATCGAGTCTGTACCGACCCTCCGAAAGAAAACCCTAACCTCGGACCACTCCCTCGCCCCATCCCCGCAACCCACCCAATCTTGGGACATTAAGGGGCAATTTAGCCTGGTCAATCCATCTAATCTGCACATCTTTTGGACTATGGGAAAAAACCGGAGCACCTGGAGAAAACCCAAGCAGACATGGGGAGAATGTACAAACGCCATATAGACAGTCACCCACGGTTGGAATCGAACCCGGGTTTCTGGCGCTGTGCCACATCAGTGCTAACCACTCTGCTACTGTGCCGCCCCTTGTTATGATATTTATATTCCTGTCTGCTTCTCCCTGATCAGGCCATTCAGTAGCAGGCCTCTATTACCATCTTCATTTCATGTTGCTCAGTATTGGACCTTTGTTACCGCTCCTACTTTCCACAATATTAAGTTTATCCCGAATGAAAATTGTTGCTTGCTGCAGGATACCAGAGAAGGATTATCTCAATAGAAGTGCAAAACATGCAGAATGTTTCAACACTACGTGTGGTCTGCAGGGATGTTCTAAAATACTCCAATCTTGAGAACAAAACTGAGGTAGGACCATTCCGATAAACATTTACTCCAGCTAAGAACACCTCAATTCTGATTTATATGTTACATTGTCAATAAAAGGCTAGGTTGGCGATGAAGCACAATAACTAATCCCTTTAAAAGGAAACACAAACTATTCATCTTTACTTTCAGTCTGCCACTTGATCTGCTTTCAGTTTAGCTTATTCGCTATAACAAAGTTTAGTTACAGATTTACATGTAATTATTCAATAGAAGTAATTTACTAAAACCATATTTTAATGTTTTAATATAAACTTACAATTTGAGCTTCAATCCTTTTGCTAAATTCAGCTGAAGCACTTCTCCCTCTAGGAAAATACGAAATATTTCTATTTTTGTTGCAGAACATTTTCTAAAAACTGTAAGTATAGTGCCTCAAACAAAACTAAGCTTACAGTTTGTATCATTTCACTGCCCTTGCAGGCAACACCACTTGATGGTCTTGGTGAAAATATAATTCAATCAGCATCTGCAAATGTCATGAGACATCTCTATTCATGCTGCACTTCCATCACGGTGTCAAAGCAAGCTATGAAATTTTCCCTGACAAAATACATACTGAATTGTAAATTTCCACAATTTCTCCAACATTCAAATTTCAACCATTGGGAAATGGAATGAAGGAAATAAACAGACACTGCTGCTCAACCTCTGCTTGAAGAAAGTGGGCTGGTTTAGCACAGGGCTAAATCGCTGGCTTTGAAAGCAGACCAAGGCAGGCCAGCAGCACGGTTCAATTCCAGTACCAGACTCCCCGAACAGGCGCCGGAATGTGGCGACTAGGGGCTTTTCACAGTAACTTCATTTGAAGCCTACTTGTGACAATAAGCGATTTTCATTTCATTTCATTTTCATGTGGCTTACAGTGACTGTTAAGGACCACTGCTGTGCTCGAATCATCAAACTGTAAGCCACAATGTGGTGTTATCAGGTTTACAGAGGAAGATGGAATAGTGAGGGGTTACTGAAAGTGTTCAGTTCGTTCAAACTAAACTGCCAGCTAGTAACACCCAGCAATTACTACCATAGATATCAGTGGATCAATTGCTCTTTGAAGTTTTTAAAAATCCTTCCAAAAATGGTGGTCAATTTACATGCCGAGAATTAAAGTGAAACGTCGGCATTGTTTATGAGTGGTCACCATTTTGAAATGTCATCTGCTTCTGACACAAAGAGGGAGTGTGTTTTAAATTCACGCGCAACTTCACAACACAGCCAATGTTGCTTACCTGATTTCTCACACCTAGTTATAAGTAAATTATGTATTTGTGGGAGAAAAATTGAGGCTAACTAATAATGAGAGTTTAGTATGTTGTGCCTGAAACAGCTGATTTATACACCAATATATGTAAAATATGATTTTCAGGATGGAAAAATGGGGCTGTCTTATACACTGGGTTGACTTATACACGATGATTTACAATATGTCTAAAACTGGGGAATAAAGGTTCCATTCCGAAGTTTGGGAATGTTCGGAGATGTATTCCGTAATCTCATTTTAATCTGGGATTGTAATGGTGCAACTCACTCACTGATTTTATGCCAACACTTGCGAAAAAAATTTTTTTTTTTTAAATTTAGAGTGCCCAATTCAATGTTTCCAATTAAGGGGGAATTTAACATGGCCAATCCACCTACCCTGCACATCCTTGGACTGTGGGGGCAAAACCCACACAAACTCCCCACGGGCAGTGAACACTTGAGTAAATTAAAACTGTTTTCAATTATCTGAGATTGAATGAGACATGGCATCAGACAATACTGATCATCATGTACAGCAGGAAACAAATTGAGCATAAGCCAAGTCTTAAAAATTAAATGGTATTATATTAAGAAAGAATGTAATGAACAAGTAAAATACACACGTATTCAGACACAACTGTCAGTTGGATTTTGTAATAAATATGTTAACATTCCTCAATGACCAAAAAACGCTACATCTGCTAAAGGTGCATTTCCTCATAGTTTTTTCATTTTAGAAATGCTCATTAAAATAATAAGCTATGGAAAAACATTCTGATTCTGAAGATGTATGATCTTTTTAAATGAAGAGTTTTATTTTTGATTGATTCATCATGGTTGTCCTACCTGAACTGAAAAAATAATTTCATGTCAGGAATGTAATTTTTAAGAGAGGAAATATTTCTCTGAAGCATGAGCCTTCAAAACATTAACATTGAATTGATCAACTAGAATGTGTCCACTTACAATCTTTTAGCATAGAGCAAACCAAACACACCCACTCAACTAGAAATATATAATTGCATATTTCTTTAAGTTCTTTAGACTTTCACAAAGAAGCACCAAAATAAAAATGTGTTTCCTCGTTGAGTAGATTATTTAAATTGTAAGTAAGTATGTAGCTTTATGACCATATAAAGTAGTCTATTTGTTGCTGGCTTTTGAACCCAATCCTTTACCAACCACCGAATGATAGTTACAAAAAAGCAAAAATTTTAAGTTAGCATAATTTGCACAGATAAGTAGTAAAATGGTCATAACTATATTACAAGATAATTCATGAAAATTATGCCTCAAATAAAAAAACCTCTGCAGAATTTCAGTTGAGAGTGCGGAAGATTACACAATTTTCCTGAAAATTCAGATAGTAGAATCCAAGCAAATGACTTTAATGTTTGCAAATGCAAGGTTAATCCTCTGAATGTACCTTCATACCATCAATGAGTACCATAGAACATTATCCAAAATGAAATTTGCTTGACCTACACAAAGAAGAATCTGAAGACCATATTGTGCTGTGTCATGGAACTTGCAAGGTGATTTCTGAAGATAGCTGGTTTGAATGTAAAATCTGATAAAACAAATTATTGCAAGAAAAGTGGCATAATTGAGGATGACACAGTGACTGAAGGAGGGCAAAGGTGAAGTTATAATAGAAATAAATTGCCATAATGGGAAAGGGGTACTGAAAGAGAACAAGGAGAAAATGATCACCATGTCTCCCATCCTCAATTCTTTATGATCATAATTCCACTTTCTTTTTGCTATGAAGAAAATTACATATCTATAAAATATGAAAAAGACACAAAATGAATATAAAGAGAGACAGTGAGAGAGACTGGGGGGGGGTAAAGAGAGATTTTATGCAAGCCTCATTTTGTTGCTTGCCCTAAACATGAAATTGGAAGATATGGAATAGTCTTCATCATACTTAAATTATTAATAATAATAAAATTCATATTCAGCCTTTGTTCTACAAGACTATGCACACTTTGCTGTTCTGGATTTTCAAGATGTTAAGTCAAAGGCATACACCTTTCACTTCAAAGGTAGCTTGAACAAACAAGCATGTTTCTTTAATTAAAATTCATAGGCTGCAGTTAATACAATTAAAAATAAATAGGGTAAAGGCATCATTCAGTGCAAGGCTGCAGGTTTGACTCCTAATCTGTACTAGATTAGTTGATCTCATGTAGAATAACATTTGGCATGCTGCAGTTCAAGTCGTCTGGGCTATAGCAGTGGAAGAACCACGACGAGTCAGGGCTGACCGTCTCTTGCTGGAAAATGCATGTTGATGAGCACAATTGAGGAGATAATTTGTGTTAGCTGTAATGTTCTCCATGAAGAAACACCCCGATGATAATCACTATACAGGGTCACACATGAAGAATGGCTACTCTGGGGTAGTACTGAGGGCTATTGTTTACCATGGAGTTATACCTCAAGTATGTAAGTGAATTCAAGAGAAAAGGGAAAGAAAAATGGGCAAATAAAATAAAGTACCTGCTTTTGCAATGTTAATCCCACATTCATACTGTTGTGTTATGCTGCTTTGGATAATGGTTGGTTGGAACCTCTGACAGGGTTCGCAGCTCAGGACCATGTCCGTGATGGCCTGGTTGATGCCGGGCCAGTAGACAGCTTGCCAGGCCCTGCGTCTGCACTTTTCTACGCCCAGGTGTCCCTCATGAATCTGCCACAGCACCATGCTCTGGAGACGTAGCGGGATGACTATCCTGTCCAGCTTGAGCAGGATGCCTTCGATCAGCGTCAGGTCATCCTTGACTAGAATTGAGGGCATTGCCCTTTCTGCCAGCCATTGCGGAGGTTATGGATGACTCGCTGCAACAGGGGGTCTTTGGCCGTCTCTTCTCGGATGAGAACGATCTTCTCATCTGTTGCCGGGAGAGTGCTTGCACACAGTTGTACCTGCAATTCGATGTGCTGGATGATCTCCAGTGGTTCACTGGGTGAGTTGACGGAGCGGGACAATGCATCGGCGATGATGAGCTCCTTGCCAGTGTGTACACCAAATTGAAATCATACCTCCGGAGTTTGAGCAGAATTCTCTGCAAACGAGGCGCCATGTCTTTCAGGTCCTTTTGGATGATGTGGACCAGAGGCCTATGATCCGTCTCAACAGTAAATGTTGGCAAGCCGTAGACATAATCATGAAATTTGAGGATGCCGGTGAGAAGACCTAAACACTCCCCAATCTGCGCATATCTGGTCTCAGTGGGTGTCATTGCCCGTGACGCATATGCTACTGGTACCTTTGAAGCAATACCGCTCAAATGCCATCCTGACTCACATCTGTGGATATTCATAGAATTTACAGTGCAGAAGGAGGCCATTCGGCCCATCGAGTCTGCACCGGCTCTTGGAAAGAGCACCCTACCCAAGGTCAACACCTCCACCCTATCCCCATAACCCAGTAACCCCACCCAACACTATCTTGGTGTCTCAGTCTGGGTCAAAGAATGCAAGGACTGGTGCAGTGGTGAGCTTGGCTTTCAGTTCCAGCCACTTTGTTCGGTGCTCCCCCTTCCACTCAAAGGCGGTTGATTTTTTTACCAGGTTGCGTAGGGCCGTGGTGTGTGTGGCCAAATTCGGGATGAACTTGCCAAGGAAATTGACCATTCCCAGGAAGCGCAGTACTGCCCTTCTTGTCCTGGTGGACTTTCATTGCTCGATGGCTTTAATTTTGTCTGTGTCCGGGCGCACACCATGTTGCAAAATCTGATCGCCCAGGAACTTCAGCGTGGATGTCCCAAAACAGAACTTGGACCTGTTTAGCTTGAGAGGCCATGTTCATATATGCGTCGGAATGCTTTCTTGAGTCGCGACACATGTTCCTCTGGGGTTGTGGACCAGATTATGATATCGTCAACGTAGACACGAACCCCTTCTATTCCCATCATCTGTTCCATGATGCGATGGAAAATCTCTGATGCCAAGATGATACCAAATGGCATTCGGTTGTAGCAGAATCTGCCAAAAGGCAAGTTGAAGGTGCAGAGCTGGATTCGCCAAAATCCTTGGGATGAGTCCAATTTTGTGAAGAAGTGCGCGTGTGCCATCTAACTCGTGATTTCTTCCCTCTTCGGGATGGGGTAATGTTCCCGCATAATGTTTTTGTTTAGATCCTTGGGGTCAATGCAGATGCGTAGGTCCCCCGAAGACTTCTTTACACACACCATCGAGCTGACCCAGTCGGTTGGTTTAGTGACCTTGGAGATTATGCCTTTTTGTTGTAGACTCGTGAGCTCTGCCTTCAGGCGCTCTATCAGTGGAGCAGGGACAAGTCGTGGTGCGTGGACCACTGGCTTGGCATCAGGCCGCAGTAGAATCTTGTACTCGTACGGCAGCATGCCCACCCAGCTAAATACATCTGGGTTAAGATGTCGTCGATGCTGGCCTGAAGATCCAAATGGGACGGCGTCGTGGTGTAGACCCTTTTGAATGAGGTTCAGCTGCTTGCAGGCGTGCGCACCTAGCAGAGACGCCCTGTCTGGTTTAACAATCTCGAAGCGTAAGCTTGCTTGTGTGTGTCAGCTGGACACCTGCAGATGGCAGGACCCCAGTGCCTTGATATCGTTTCCATTGTAGTCCAGGAGTTTGCAGGCAGTTGGAAGGATTGTGGGGGGCTTGATTCTCTTGAAGTACACCTGCGAAATCAGGTTGGCGGAGGCACCTGTGTCCAGTTTGAACTGGATGGGGCAATGGTTTTTTTTTTAAATATATTTTATTGAAAATTTTTTCTAAACAACATATTTCCCTCTTACAAAACAAACGGAACGATAACAAAATAGACATTTTTAACAATACACAAGTAACAAAACCCCATTATCTATTGACCTATACTAAACTAACCCCCCCCCCCCTCCCTTCCCCTTGGGTTGCTGCTGCTGGTCATCTGTCTTCCCTCTAACGTTCCCTTAGGTAGTCGAGAAATGGCTGCCACCGCCTGGTGAACCCTTGAGCCGATCCTCTCAGGGCAAACTTTATCTGCTCCAGTTTAATGAACCCCGCCATATCGTTTACCCAGGCCTCCAGTCCGGGGGGTTTCGCCTCCTTCCACATAAGTAGGATCCTGCGCCGGGCTACTGGGGACGCAAAGGCCACGACATCGGCCTCTTTCGCCTCCTGCACTCCCGGCTCTTCCGCAACTCCAAATAGAGCTAACCCCCAGCTTGGTTTGACCCGGGCATTCACCACCTGCGAGATCACTCCCGTCACTCCCTTCCAATATCCTTCCAGTGCCGGGCACGCCCAAAACATATGTGCGTGGTTTGCCGGGCTCCCGCCACACCACCCACATCTGTTCTCCACTCCAAAGAACCTGCTCAATCTTGCCCCCGTTATGTGTGCTCTATGTAGCACCTTAAATTGAATCAGGCTAAGCCTGGCACATGAGGAAGAGGAATTTACCCTGCTTAGGGCATCAGCCCACATACCCTCTTCTATCTCCTCCCCTAATTCTTCTTCCCACTTTCCCTTTAGTTCTCCCACCGACTCCTCCCCCTCTTCCCTCATCTCTCTGTAAATCTCTGACACCTTGCCCTCTCCGACCCACACCCCTGAAAGCACCCTGTCCTGTATCCCCTGTGTCGGGAGCAACGGAAATTCCCTCACCTGTTGTCTAGTAAACGCCCTCACCTGCATATATCTCAAGAAATTTCCCCGGGGTAACTTATACTTTTCCTCCAATGCTCCCAAGCTCGCAAAAGTCCCATCTATGAATAAATCTCCCACCTTCCTAATTCCCAACTGGTACCAGCTCTGAAATCCTCCATCCATTCTTCCTGGGGCGAACCTATGGTTGTTCCTGATAGGGGACCCCACCAGGGCTCCCCGCACCCCTCTCTGTCGCCTCCACTGTCCCCATATGTTCAGTGTTGCCGCCACCACCGGGTTCGTGGTATACTTTTTAGGTGAGAGCGGTAGCGGTGCCGTCACCTGCGCCTCTAAACTCGTCCCTTTACAGGACTTTCTCTCCAGTCTTTTCCACGCCGCTCCCTCACCCTCCATCATCCATCTACGTATCATTGCCACATTGGCGGCCCAATAATAATCTCCCAGGTTCGGTAGTGCCAGTCCTCCTCTATCCCTACTACGCTGAAGGAACCCCCTCCTTACTCTCGGAACATTCCCTGCCCACACAAAGCTCGTGATGCTCCTATCTATTTTATTAAAAAAGGTCCTGGTGATTAATATAGGGAGACATTGAAATACAAATAAGAACCTCGGGAGGACCATCATCTTAATTGCATGCACCCTGCCCGCCAGCGATAAAGGCTGCATGTCCCACCTCTTGAAGTCCTCCTCCATTTGTTCTACCAGCCGTGTCAAATTAAGTCTGTGCAAGGTTCCCCAGCTCCTAGCGATCTGAATCCCCAGGTATCGGAAGTTTCTTTCCACTTTCCTTAGCGGTAAGCCTTCTATCTCTCTATTCTGGTCCCCTGGATGTATCGCAAATAATTCACTCTTCCCCATGTTTAGCCTATAATAGAGCTGATCTCTATTGGGGCCCACAAAAGGAAAACAGAGGCCAAGGAAAGGAATAGATTACTGGGGGAAATTTTAAGGGTGGACAGGGAATTTGCAGAGACCCTGGAGGAGGAGCTGTACAGGGATAGGAGACGACTCCAGACCGAGTTTGACCTTCTGACCACCAGAAAGGCGGAGGTACTGTGGAGGAAGGCACAGGGGAGGAGGTACGAATATGGGGAAAAGGCTAGTCGCCTGTTGGCTCACCAACTGCGAAAGAGGGCAGCAGCGAGGGAGATAGGAGGAATTAGGGATGAAAGGGGAGACACTGTGCGAAGGCCAGGAAAGATAAATGAGGTGTTTAAGACCTTTTATGAGGAACTGTATAGGTCTCAACCCCCAGGGGGAGAGGAGGGGATGCGGCGGTTCCTGGACCAATTGAGGTTCCCGAAAGTGGAGGAGCGGGAGGTGGCAGGCCTGGGGGCGCCGATTGAGGTGGATGAGGTTATTAAGAGACTGGGAAGCATGCAGGCAGGGAAGGCTCCGGGGCCAAGAATTCCCCGAACCTCCTCAAAATTCGCATAACCTCTATCATCCCCCCCGCTGGGTCCGACACGTATAGCAATAGGTCATCCGCGTATAAGGAGACTCGATGTTCTTCTCCCCCTCTAATCACCCCTCTCCATTTCCTGGAGTCTCTCAACGCCATGGCCAGAGGTTCAATTGCCAACGCAAACAACAATGGAGACAGCGGGCATCCCTGTCTTGTTCCCCTATATAATCGGAAATACTCCGATCTATGTCGACCTGTAACTACGCTTGCCGTTGGTGCCCCATAAAGGAGTCTAACCCAGCGAATAAACCCGTTCCCAAACCCAAACCTCCTTAACACTTCCCATAAATACTCCCACTCCACCCTATCAAATGCCTTCTCTGCGTCCATTGCTGCCACTATCTCTGCCTCCCCCTCCACTGGGGGCATCATTATCACCCCTAATAGTCGTCGCACGTTAACATTCAGTTGTCTCCCTTTTACGAACCCTGTCTGGTCTTCGTGCACCACCCCCGGGACACAGTCCTCTATCCTCGATACCAGTACCTTTGCCAGCAACTTGGCGTCCACGTTCAATAGTGAAATAGGTCTATAGGACCCGCACTGCAATGGATCTTTGTCTCTCTTCAAAATTAGCGATATCGTCACCTCCGACATCGTCGGGGGTAGAGTCCCCCCTTCCCTGGCCTCATTGAACGTCCTCGCCATCAACGGGGCCAACAAGTCCACATATTTTCTGTAGTATTCCACTGGGAACCCGTCCGGCCCCGGAGCCTTCCCTGCCTGCATGCTTCCCAGTCTCTTAATAACCTCATCCACCGACTTCCGGGTGCGGCGATGACCAGCTGAGTCGCACGTTTCGGCAGCTCCCGGTGAAACGGACTTTTGGGCTCTTGATAGGAGCCCCAACGGCAATTTTGACGGCTAAAAACACTGTGCGGTAAACCAGAAGGGAATCCCCCCTGGATACGGATGAAAAAAGGAGAAAGTGGCCGGATTGCAGTGGATCCTTTAGAACAGCGGCAAGGAAGACAAGCAAAAACCAAGATGGCGTCGGAAGGTGGCAGTTTAACATGGGGCCCTGAACAACAAGAGTTCTTGAAATGCTGCGTGGAAGAGCTCAAAAAGGAAATGAAGAAAGAGCTGTTGGCCCCGATACTACAGGCGATCGAAGGGCTAAAGGAGGAACAAAAGACCCAGGAGCGGGAGCTTCGGGTCGTGAAGGCAAAGGCAGCCGAGAATGAGGACGACATACAGGGCCTGGTGGTGAAGACGGAGACGCATGAGGCACATCAGAAACGATGTGTGGAAAGGTTGGAGGCACTGGAGAACAACGCAAGGAGGAACAACCTGAGGATTCTTGGTCTTCCTGAAGGTGCGGAGGGAGCGGACGTCGGGGCATATGTGAGCACGATGCTGCACTCGTTAATGGGAGCGGAGGCCCCGGCGGGTCCGTTGGAGGTGGAGGGAGCATACCGAGTGATGGCGCGAGGACCGAGAGCAGGAGAAATTCCCAGAGCCATAGTGGTGAGATTCCTCCATTTTAAGGATAGAGAAATGGTCCTTAGATGGGCAAAGAAAACTCGGAGCAGTAAATGGGAGAACGCGGTGATCCGTGTTTATCAAGACTGGAGTGCGGAGGTGGCGAGAAGGAGGGCGAGCTTTAATCGGGCCAAGGCGGTGCTTCATAAAAAGATAAAATTTGGAATGCTGCAACCGGCAAGACTGTGGATCACATATCGAGGGAGGCACCACTACTTTGAGACGGCGGATGAAGCGTGGACTTTTATTGTGGAAGAAAAACTGGAATGCGCGGGTTATTAAAAAGAACGTTTGAACAAAGTGGTGGGGCGAATGTGGGGGGCGAAGAGGGGGGTTAAAAAGGGGGGCAAGAGGAGTTTTATGTACTAATCCTGCGATGTGGTAACTTTTCTCTCTCCCACAGGTGGTGATGGGGGGAGGAGGGGGGGTGGAGGAGATGGGGTGTTGGCCATTGGGGGCAGGGCCAAGGGAGAAGCGCGGGCTTGGTTCCCGCGCTATGATAATCATGGCGGGAATAGAGAAGCAGGAAGGAGGGGGCGTCGCACGGTGCAAGCCGAGGTCACGGGGGGAAGCCGAGGTCGGCCAGAGTTTGCTGACTTCTGGGAGCAACATGGGGGGAGTAATTACGCTAGCGGGGGATCTAGCGGGGGGGGGTGGGAGGGGGGAATTACTGGGTTGCTGCTGCTGGGGAGAGGGGGGAGCTGGTATGGGAGGGGATGGGCGGGGGGGCACCGCCTGGGGAAGATACAGCTGCGTGGGAACCGGGTGAGGAGCTGGAAAAAGGGGATGGCTAATCGACAAGGGGGGGGGGAAGAGGGTAGGAAGCCCCCCAACCCGGCTGATCACGTGGAACGTGAGAGGGCTGAACGGGCCGATAAAGAGGGCACGGGTACTCGCACACCTTAAGAAACTTAAGGCAGATGTGGTTATGTTACAGGAAACGCACCTGAAACTGATAGACCAGGTTAGGCTACGCAAAGGATGGGTGGGGCAGGTGTTCCATTCGGGGCTAGATGCGAAAAACAGGGGGGTGGCTATATTAGTGGGGAAGCGGGTAATGTTCGAGGCAAAGACTATAGTGGCGGATAACGGGGGCAGATACGTGATGGTGAGTGGCAAACTACAGGGGGAGACGGTGGTTTTGGTAAACGTATATGCCCCGAACTGGGATGATGCCAATTTTATGAGGCGGATGCTAGGACGCATTCCGGACCTAGAGATGGGAAAGCTGATAATGGGGGGAGATTTTAATACGGTGTTGGAACCAGGGCTGGATAGGTTGAAGTCCAGGACTGGAAGGAGGCCGGCAGCAGCCAAGGTACTTAAAGATTTTATGGAGCAGATGGGAGGTGTAGACCCGTGGAGATTTAGCAGACCTAGGAGTAAGGAGTTCTCGTTTTTCTCCTATGTCCATAAAGTCTACTCGCGAATAGACTTTTTTGTGCTGGGAAGGGCGTTGATCCCGAAGGTGAGGGGAACGGAGTATACGGCTATAGCCATTTCGGATCACGCTCCACACTGGGTGGACTTGGAGATAGGGGAGGAAACAGGAGGGCGCCCACCCTGGAGAATGGACATGGGACTAATGGCAGATGAGGGGGTGTGTCTAAGGGTGAGGGGGTGCATTGAAAAGTACTTGGAACTCAATGATAATGGGGAGGTCCAGGTGGGAGTGGTCTGGGAGGCGCTGAAGGCGGTGGTTAGAGGGGAGCTGATATCAATAAGGGCACATAAAGGGAAGCAGGAGAGTAAGGAACGGGAGCGGTTGCTGCAAGAACTTTTGAGGGTGGACAGACAATATGCGGAAGCACCGGAGGAGGGACTGTACAGGGAAAGGCAAAGGCTACATGTAGAATTTGACTTGCTGACTACGGGCACTGCAGAGGCACAATGGAGGAAGGCACAGGGTGTACAGTACGAATATGGGGAGAAGGCGAGCAGGTTGCTGGCACACCAATTGAGGAAAAGGGGAGCAGCGAGGGAAATAGGGGGAGTGAGGGATGAGGAAGGAGAGATGGAGCGGGGAGCGGAGAGAGTGAATGGAGTGTTCAAGACATTTTATAAAAAATTATATGAAGCTCAACCCCCGGATGGGAGGGAGAGAATGATGGGCTTCTTGGATCGGCTGGAATTTCCCAAGGTGGAAGAGCAGGAAAGGGTGGGACTGGGAGCACAGATCGAGGGAGAAGAAGTGGTGAAAGGAATTAGGAGCATGCAGGCGGGAAAGGCCCCGGGACCGGATGGATTCCCAGTCGAATTCTATAGAAAATATGTGGACTTGCTCGCCCCGGTACTGACGAGGACCTTTAATGAGGCAAAGGAAAGGGGACAACTGCCCCCGACTATGTCTGAAGCAACGATATCGCTTCTCTTAAAGAAGGAAAAGGACCCGCTACAATGCGGGTCCTATAGACCTATTTCCCTCCTAAATGTAGATGCCAAGATCCTGGCCAAGGTAATGGCAATGAGAATAGAGGAATGTGTCCCGGGGGTGGTCCACGAGGACCAAACTGGGTTTGTGAAGGGGAGACAGCTGAACACGAATATACGGAGGCTGTTAGGGGTAATGATGATGGCCCCACCAGAGGGGGAAACGGAGATAGTAGTGGCGATGGATGCCGAGAAAGCATTTGATAGAGTGGAGTGGGATTATTTGTGGGAGGTGTTGAGGAGATTTGGTTTTGGAGAGGGGTATGTTAGATGGGTGCAGCTGTTGTATAGGGCCCCGATGGCGAGCGTGGTCACGAATGGACGGGGATCTGCATATTTTCGGCTCCATAGAGGGACAAGGCAGGGATGCCCTCTGTCCCCATTATTGTTTGCACTGGCGATTGAGCCCCTGGCGATAGCGTTGAGGGGTTCCAAGAAGTGGAGGGGAGTACTTAAGAGGAGGAGAAGAACACCGGGTATCTTTGTATGCGGACGATTTGCTACTATACGTGGCAGACCCGGCGGAGGGGATGCCAGATATAATGCGGATACTTGGGGAGTTTGGGGATTTTTCAGGGTATAAATTGAACATGGGGAAAAGTAAGTTGTTTGTGGTGCATCCAGGGGAGCAGAGTAGAGAAATAGAGGACCTACCGTTGAGGAAGGTAACAAGGGACTTTCGTTACCTGGGGATCCAGATAGCCAAGAATTGGGGCACATTGCACAGGTTAAATTTAACGCGGTTGGTGGAACAAATTGAGGAGGATTTCAAGAGATGGGATATGGTATCCCTGTCACTGGCAGGGAGGGTGCAGGCGGTTAAGATGGTGGTCCTCCCGAGATTCCTCTGTGTTTCAGTGCCTCCCGGTGGTGATCACGAAGGCTTTTTTTAAAAGGATTGAAAAGAGCATCATGGGTTTTGTGTGGGCCGGGAAGACCCCGAGAGTGATGAAGGGATTCTTACAGCGTAGCAGGGATAGGGGGGGGCTGGCACTACCGAGCCTAAGTGAGTATTATTGGGCCGCTAATATTTCAATGGTGAGTAAGTGGATGGGAGAGGAGGAGCAAGCGGCGTGGAAGAGATTAGAGAGGGCGTCCTGTAGGGGGACTAGCCTACAGGCTATGGTGACAGCCCCATTGCCGTTCTCACCGAGGAACTACACCACAAGCCCGGTGGTGGTGGCTACACTGAAGATTTGGGGACAGTGGAGACGGCATAGGGGAAAGACTGGAGCCTTGGGGGGGTCCCCGATAAGAAACAACCATAGGTTTGCCCCGGGGGGAATGGATGGGGGATATGGAATGTGGCAAAGAGCAGGAATAACGCAACTGAAAGATCTGTTTGTGGATGGGAAGTTCGCGAGTCTGGGAGCGCTGACCGAGAAATATGGGTTGCCCCAAGGGAATGCATTCAGGTATATGCAACTGAGGGCTTTTGTGAGGCAACAGGTGAGGGAATTCCCGCAGCTCCCGACACAAGAGGTGCAGGACAGAGTGATCTCAAAGACATGGGTGGGGGATGGTAAGGTGTCAGATATATATAGGGAAATGAGGGACGAAGGGGAGACTATGGTAGATGAACTAAAAGGGAAATGGGAAGAAGAGCTGGGGGAGGAGATCGAGGAGGGGCTGTGGGCAGATGCCCTAAGCAGGGTAAACTCGTCGTCCTCGTGTGCCAGGCTAAGCCTGATTCAGTTTAAGGTATTACACAGGGCGCATATGACTGGAGCACGGCTCAGTAAATTTTTTGGGGTGGAGGATAGGTGTGCGAGGTGCTCGAGAAGCCCAGCGAATCATACCCATATGTTTTGGTCATGCCCGGCACTACAGGGGTTTTGGATGGGGGTGACAAAGGTGCTTTCAAAAGTAGTGGGGGTCCGGGTCGAACCAAGCTGGGGGTTGGCTATATTTGGGGTTGCACAAGAGCCGGGAGTGTAGGAGGCGAGAGAGGCCGATGTTTTGGCCTTTGCGTCCCTAGTAGCCCGGCGCAGGATATTGTTAATGTGGAAAGAAGCCAAGCCCCCGGGGGTGGAGACCTGGATAAATGACATGGCAGGGTATATAAAACTAGAGCGGATTAAGTTTGTTCTAAGGGGGTCGGCTCAAGGGTTCACCAGGCGGTGGCAACCGTTCGTCGAATACCTCGCAGAAAGATAGATGGAATGGAAAAAAGAAGGCAGCAGCAGCAGCCCAGGATCGGGGGGGGGGGGGAGGGGGGAGGAGGTACCAGAAGGACTCTCAGGGTTGTTAATATATACTGTATAATATGTATAGGTCGTTGCTACAGATAATTATATATTGGACTGTTAAATTATATTTTTGGAGAGTGTTACTTGTGATAAGGCAGTTGCCAATTAGGGTTAGTTTTCATTTTTGTTATTTATTATTTATTCATTTTTTGTTTATAAAATAGGTCATTGTTATTTGTGTTGTTATAATATTGTGTAAAGGATGCACAATGTACTGTGTTGGTTGACCAAAAATTTTCAATAAAATATTTATAAAAAAATAACCTCATCCACCTCAATCGGCGCCCCCAGGCCTGCCACCTCCCGCTCCTCCACTTTCGGGAACCTCAATTGGTCCAGGAACCGCCGCATCCCCTCCTCTCCCCCTGGGGGTTGAGACCTATACAGTTCCTCATAAAAGGTCTTAAACACCTCATTTATCTTTCCTGGCCTTCGCACAGTGTCTCCCCTTTCATCCCTAATTCCTCCTATCTCCCTCGCTGCTGCCCTCTTTCGCAGTTGGTGAGCCAACAGGCGACTAGCCTTTTCCCCATATTCATACCTCCTCCCCTGTGCCTTCCTCCACAGTACCTCCGCCTTTCTGGTGGTCAGAAGGTCAAACTCGGTCTGGAGTCGTCTCCTCTCCCTGTACAGCTCCTCCTCCGGGGTCTCTGCAAATTCCCTGTCCACCCTTAAAATCTCCCCCAGTAATCTATCCCTTTCCTTGGCCTCTGTTTTCCTTTTGTGGGCCCCAATAGAGATCAGCTCTCCTCTGACCACAGCTTTTAGTGCTTCCCAGACCACTCCCACAGGGACCTCGCCGTCGTCATTGACCTCCAGGTATCTCTCATAACACCCCCTCACTCTTGCACACACTCCCTCATCCGCCATCAGTCCCACATCTAATCGCCAGAGTGTTCTCTGCTCCCTGTCCTCTCCTACTTCCAGGTCCACCCAATGTGGGGCATGGTCCGAAACTGCTATGGCTGAGTATTCAGCTTCTTCCACCCTAGAGATCAACGACCTTCCTAAAACAAAAAAATCTATCCGGGAGTACACTTTATGGACATGGGAGAAGAAGGAATACTCCCTAGCCCTAGGTCTTAGAAATCGCCATGGATCCACTCCCCCCCCCCATTTGGTCCATAAACCCCTTAAGTACCTTGGCCGCTGCCGGCCTTCTTACGGTCCTTGAGCTGGATCTATCTAGCCCCGGGTCCAGCACCGTATTGAAGTCCCCTCCTAAAATCAAATTTCCTGCCTCCAGGTCCGGTATACGCCCCAGCATCCGTCTCATGAATCCCGCATCGTCCCAATTTGGGGCATACACATTAACCAACACGACCTCCATTCCCTCCAGCCTACCACTCACCATTACGTATCTACCTCCGCTATCTGCTACGATGTTCTTTGCTTCAAATGCTACCCGTTTCCCCACCAAAATGGCCACCCCTCTGTTCTTTGCGTCCAGTCCTGAGTGGAACACCTGTCCCACCCACCCTTTCCTTAGCCTATCTTGGTCCGCCACCTTTAGGTGCGTCTCTTGGAGCATAGCCACGTCTGCCCTTAGTCCTTTCAAAAGCGCGAGCACTCGGGCCCTTTTTATCGGTCCATTCAGGCCTCTCACGTTCCACGTGATCAGCCTCACTAGGGGGCTACCTGCCCCCCTCCAGTGTCGACTAGCCATTACCTTCTCTCGGCCAGTCCCATATCCCGCCTCCGCGCTCCCGCTCGCTCCCCCAGCGTCGCACACCGTCCCCGACCACCCACTCTTTAGCCATTCCCTTTTGGATTTCCGCAGCAGCAACCCAGTTGTCCCCTCCGCCCTCCGCCCTCCCCAGCCCGCTAGATCCCTATCTAGCTTGATTGCTCCCCCCATATAGCTTCCGTAAGTCAGCTGACTTCAACTGACCCCGGCTACTCCTGCTCACTCCTCGACCCCCCGTGTGAGGGAACTCCCATCCGCCTTGCGCCTGTTTTCCCGCCTTATTCTTTCTGGCGCGGGAACATCCCTTTACCTGACCCGCCTCTTATGGCGCAGCTCCCTTTCCCCTCCCCCTCCCCTTCCCCATTCTCCGACTATGTCCCGTCTTTCCCCCCTCACCGGCGCCCACATTTCCCCAGTGTCTCCCCCCTTCCCTGTTTACTTCTCGATTAACTTTCACCATAACATTAACAAAACAATAACAATAACAATTCCCTGCAGCATCAGTCCCTCAGTTCCGGTCCAGTTTCTCTTCTTGAATAAAGGTCCATGCTTCCTCCGCCGTCTCGAAGTAATAGTGTCTCTCCTGATGCGTGACCCATAGTCTTGCCTGCTGCAGCATCCCAAACTTCACCTTCCTTTTGTGCAAAACCTCTTTGGCTCGGTTGAAGCTCGCCCTCCTTCTCGCCACCTCCGCACTCCAATCCTGGTATATCCGTACCACTGCATTCTCCCACCTGCTACTCCGCACCTTTTTAGCCCATCTCAGGACCTCTTCTCTGGCCTTAAGGCGGTAGAATCGCACGATTATCGCCCTCGGTGGTTCTCCCGCTTTTGGTCTTCTCGCCAGGATCCGACCTGCCCACTCCACCTCCATGGGGCCCGCAGGGGCCTCAGCACCCATCAGTGAGCTCAGCATCTTACTTGCGTACGCTCCACAGTCCACTCCTTCCACACCCTCAGGGAGACCTAGTATCCTAAGGTTCTTCCTTCGCGCTCCGTTTTCAAGGGCCTCGATCCTTTCAGCACACTTTTTATGAAGTGCCTTGTGCGTCTGAGTCTGAACCGCCAGGCCCAGGACCTCGTCCTCAATACCTGACACCTTCTGCTCCACCACGCGAAGCTCAGTCTCCTGGGTCTTTAAAGTCTCCTTAAGCCCCTCAATTGCCTGTAGCATCGGGGTCAGTACCTCCTTCTTCAGCAGGTCCACGCACCGTCTCACGACCTCGTCCTGCTCAGGCCCCCATGTCGCCTGCGATTTCTCCGCCGCCATTTTGTCTTCCACTCTCTCTGACCTTATGGTCGAAGATTCTTCAGGCTGCAGCCGCCGCCGCCGTTTTTTTCCTTCGTCGTTCGGGGGGGGGACTCCCTTCCCACACACCCCACACCGGGTTGCTCGGCCGAAAAAATCCCCGTTGGGGCTCTTAAAAGAGCCCGTAGGTCCGTCGGAGCTGGAGCCGCCGAAACGTGGGGCTAGCTCATCCTCACCGCAACCGGAAGTCGGATGGGGCAGTGGTTGACCTTCATCACTGCATGCCATTCGTCCTCTGAATCCACGACCAGGATTGATTGGACTCGATGTGACCAGTGTGGCGTATTTGCACTTCGTAATAATGCCTACTCGGTAAGTGTTGTCAAGGTATTCATCATCTGGATCCGTCGCACTGCCTGGATCAGAGTCATGCATTCGGTGGTGCACACTTCTGATGCGCCGCTGTCGGAATTGGGAGCGTTGGCTCCTGACTGGTGGTGCTGATCTGCACAGGGCTGCATAGTAGTTTGGTTTCCCACAGTTTAAACAGTGTTTGCCTCTTGCACGGCAGTTTATTTTAAAATGGGCGGTGCCGCAGTTCGCGCATGTCATGACATCGGCGTCATTACGCTCAGTGCGTCGTTGCGCATGCACGGTGCAGTTCTCGGATGTCTGCATCTGGCCAGTGCGTTTTTCGGCCGCTTCGTGTTCCCAATCGCATTGCGTATGCGTCGGGTCCCGGGAAGAGCGCGCAAAATGGCTTCTTATGTCAATGTGGAGGCGCTGCATCCGGGACATGGCCTGAACACTCTCCACCTCGTGGGAGGCTTGTTTTTCACTTTCTGCCATTTTGTACCGTGAATAGCGATTTTTAGAGTGCTCATGCACAGTACACGTTTCAATCGCGACTGGCAGGGTCATGTGCTTGATTTTCAACAATTGCTCTCGCAGAAGATCAGAGTGGACTCCAAAAACGATTTGGTCTCTGATCATGGAGTCAGTGATATCACCGAAGTTGCAGGATTGCGCTAGCAGTCTAAGGTTAGTTAAATAGAAGTTGAAGGATTCGTCATTGCCTTGCATCCTCTGCTTGAAGATGTAGCGCTCGAAGATTTAGTTGGTGTCCACCTCGCAGTGGCTGTCGAATTTGTCCAGGATGGTTTGGTACTTTGTTTTGTCCTGCCCTTCGGAAAAGTGAAAGGAGTTGAAGATCTCTATCGCATGGTCAGCCGCAGTGGTGAGTAGAAGAGCTATCTTCCGAGCATCGGTCGCACCATTGAGGTCGGATGCTTCCACGTATAGTTGAAATTTCTGCTTGAATGATCGCCAGTTGGCACTAAGATTGCCGGTGGTCCTGAGCTGATGACGAGCCTGAATCTTGTCCATTGTGCCTGTATTCAGTAGCTGGTTGTCACGAATCTTGCTGAGTTGAACTAAATAGATTGAACAGTCACTCCCGGTATCGTGTTGTGATATGCTGCTTCGGATAACACAGGCTGCTACTTGATGCAGTCTTAACTAAAGGATGCTCCAGACTCTGAAGTGAGTCCAACGTGTTTATTGAACTATTAACACAGTTCTCAAAAGAGTTTGACTCTCTGCTAATCTAACTGTAGTAACTCAGTCTAATTGTAACAGCTTGCTCGAAGCCACGTGCTGGGGTGTGATGCTGCTGATCAACCCTGTCTAACTCTCTAGATGTCTGTCTGTGGAAAGAGGCAGGGTGTGAGTGTCTCATCCCTTTTATAGTGTTTATGTCATGCCCCCTTGTGGTGATGCCACCTGAGTGTCCTGACTGTCCATTGGTTGTGTCCTATTCTGAGTGTTCATTGGTTGCATGTTTGCATATCATGACACATACTTTTGTGAACTTGCAATCCTCTTTGCAAATTTTAAAAGCATTGGTTTGATCAGCCATTTTGCACAAAGCTGTGTAGCTCACATTAACTTTGAAATATGCTTAAACAACAAAATAATTGTTAATGAGGTCCTCCTTGAAAACAAAATAATTTTGATCATGCGTAGTTACAATACAGAAATATTATTGCAGGTTTTTTTAATGAAGATTTAAGACTCGTTACAAAATTGTCACGACTATCTCAGTGGAATTGTCCCAAGATTCCATCCTGAAAGAGAATTAGGAATATATCGGATTGGAAATTTCTGAAATGATCAGCTGAAATTATATCCTGCCCATTTACTAAAGGTACAACAAAAACATCTTACATTATGAAAATAAAGTGTGTGGTATTTCAAACTGGAGAATAACAAATGCAAATATTATTGATTGAGCTCAGACCCAGATACTAAGAGCAGTGAAGATGACGAGGGAACGTGAAGGATGCATTGATGGTTAGTTTATGGAAGAAGAAAAATCTTCTTTTAACAATGCAGACAAAAAGCATATAGATCGGGTTAAACGGTCAAGAAAAATAATGTAAATACCCAAATACGCTGATACCATAAAATTCCCGAATTCTGCTGTCTGTTAATAATAGAGTCAAACATGAATCTCCATTCAATTGTTACTTAAAGGGGCATGACAGTGCACTGATTATGTTACAGAAGTTGCAATCCAGAGAAAGCAAGTTAAAATTCCACTGTGCCTTTGAGAAAAATGGCATACAAAGCTAATTATATGTTTGCAGAAAGACGGCAATCCTATTTGTAACTCCTGTCCCACACCAACAAGTCCGACTCTTAACTGCCCTCTGTAATAGCTGAGCAAGCCATTTTGTTGTGCCAAACCGCTATTGGCAATGGTTCAGGAAGTTGGCTCACCACCTGCTCAGGACACCAAAAAAGGGCAACAAATGTCAGCCTGGCCAACCCACATCAAGAATGAAATCTCTTCACACAAAGGAGAATAGAAATTCGTAACTCTCTTCTCAAAAGGTAGTGGTGCTGGATCAATTAAAATGTGTAAAGGATTACATTTTTGTTCAGCAAGGGTGTCATAAAATAGAGATTAAAGGCAGGTAATTGGGTGGAAATACAGACCAGCCATAATTTAATATTTATTTATTCTTTGATGGGATGTGGTTGCCAATGACAATGTCAATATTTATTACCCATCACTAATTGCCCTTTCCACAGCATTTCAAAGGGCAGTGAAGAGTCATCCACATTGCTGAGGTGTTGGGGATACATGTAGGCCAAGTTACTGTGAAAAGCCCCTAGTCGCCACATTCCGCCGCCTGTTTGGGTACACAGAGGGAGAATTCAGAATTCTCAGCTGGTACGGGAATTGAACCCGCGCTGCTAGCCTTGTTCTGCTTCACAAACCAGCTGTCTAGCCCACCGTGCTAAACCAGCCCTGCACCATATCGACTTTTAACGACAACTGACAATATCTTCATGGCCACCATTATTAACACTGGCTTTTGAATTCCAGATTATTAATTTAATTTAAAAACCACAACCTTTCTGCACACAATATTAGCTTGGGCTACTAGCCCAGTGACATTAACACTACACCATCATCTCCCTCAAGTCTAACTAAATGGTAGAACAGGCTAAAAGGGCTGACGCTAGCCAGCTAAATAATTTACTCACGTTTCTCTGCTCCTATCAATATTAAATAAAAGGCACACAACAAAGAACTGTCCCTAATTGAGCGCAAATTAGAAATGTGTGCGCCATTTCCGATCACTTCTCTTACCGTGCTATTTCCCATCACAAAATCTCCCACCAAAGTGCAAAAACAATAATAGGGGAAAACAATAAGTTGATTATAATTACAGATAAGAAATCGTCTAACACTTATTAAACCTAAAACTAACATATTTACATTTTGTCAGTTTCAAGAGATTTTAAGTGAATTTGTCATTTCCAATCATCCATATGAACATAGGTTCTTCCAGAATTATTGACTAAATCTTCATCATTGCTGGTGACGTGATGATATGAAGAAATTTGTAACGCTATTCATTTTTGACAGTCTGTCCTGAAAATACTTATTTACTTTGATGCCTGTCTGAGGCAGGAAGATGTACAAACAAATGTATCCATCAGACCTGTCAAGCGAGCATTGGTAGGTACGACCACGTTCTTATGAAGACAAATTCTCATCCCTGCAATGTAGTTTGGCAGTGCAATTACGCTAAGTGGAACAGATTAAAAATAGATCTAGAAGCCCAAAGCTAGGCACTGATGAAGCAAGCAGCAGCAGCCGAATTGTATATCTGGTAAGAGTGACTGCCCTTGACACCAAGACAGCATTTGACCATGTGGCATCAAGGAACCCTAGCAAAACTGGTGTCAATGAGAATCAGGGAAAAGACTCAAGAAGATGGTTGCTGGTTGCTGGAAGGTCAGTCATCTCAGCTCCAGGACATTTGAAAAAATTTATTTACAGAATATTGGTGTTGCTGGTTAGGCCAGCATTTATTGCCCATCCCTATTTACCGTTCAGACGATGGTGCTGAGTTGCTGAACCTCAGCAGGAGTTCCTCAAGGTCATGTCCTAAGGCCCAACCATTTCTAGCCGCTTCGTCAATGACCTTCCTTTCACCATGAGGTCAAAAGTGGGGATCTTCACTGATGACTGCACATGTTCAGCATTACTCCCGATTCCTCGGACACTGAAGCAGTCCATGTCCAAATGCAGCAACACTTGGACATTATCCAGGCATATGTTATCCAGTGGCAAATAACATTTGCGCCAGAAAAGTGCCAGGCAAAGACCATCTCCAGCAAGAGAGAATCTAACTATTGCCTCTTGTCATTCAATGGCAGTAGAAACATAGAAAATGACGCTGAGGACCCGGGTTCGAACTCGTCCCCAGGTGATTATCCATGTGGAGTTTGCACATTCTCCCAGTGTCTGCATGGGTCTCGCCCCCAAAACTCAAATATGTGCATGGTAGATGGATTGGCCACGCTAAATTGCCCGTTAATTGGAGAAAAAAAATTTAAACAAAAAACAAAGACACATAGAACATAGCAGCAGAAATTAGGAGCAGGACTAGACCATTTGGCTACCCTGCCAAGGTTGAAACAGCATATTCTTAGGGAACAGCAGGCATGTGCCAGAGTGCAGGGAGACATCTAGGGGTGCAGATACATAAATCTTTGAAAATCTGAGCGCCTCAGTTCCTATTTAATTATCCAGGTCAGAAGTTTCACATATCTCACCTGGACCTCCATCCCAGGCCTAGTGAGAAATCAGGAGGCAGTGGCGTAGTGATATTGTCGCTGGACTAGTAATCCAGAGACCCCAAATCATGCTCTGGGGACCAGGTTCGAATCCTGCCATGACAGATGGTGAAATTTGAATTCAATAAAAATAAATTCTGGACTTAAAAGTCGAAAGATTTTTAAAAAGTTTTTTTTTTTTTAAAAAGAGTACCCAATCATTTTTTTCCAATTAAGGGGCAATTTAGCCCGGCCAATCCACCTAACCTGCACATCTTTGGGTTGTGGGGGTGAAACCCACGCAGACACGGGGAGAATGTGCAAACTCCACACTGACAGTGACCCAGGACGGGATTCAAACTCGGGTCCTCAGCGTCGCAGTCCCAGTGCTAACCACTGTGCCACGTGCCGCCCCTTAAAAATCTAAAGATGACCATGAAACCATTGTCGATTGTGGTAAAAGCCCATCTGGTATTCTAATGTCCTTTTGGGAAGGATATTTGTCGTCCTTTCCTTGTCTGGCATACAGATCTACAGCAATGTGGTAGACTAAAAAGGCCTCAGGGATGGGCAATAAATGCTGGCCCAGCCAGCGACTCCCACATCCCATGAACGAAGGAAGTCCTTTGAATGCTGGGTGGCAGCATCATGGGAAATGAAGCCACGTCCTCTTTTTACAGCACTAGGTGCCATTATTCAGGTAAGTTTAAGGGTCCCAGCCATTTTGAGAAGCCAGGGAGAAGGTAAGTGTGTAAGTGGTTAGGATTGGGGAAAGAGGTGATCAATGTTAGTTCGAAGGGATTTTAATCCTTCAAAGACCATAAGGTACAGGAGTAGAATTAGGCCATTCGGCCCATCAAGTCTGACCATTTGGTCATAGCGGATAGGTTTCTCATTCCCATTCTCCTGCCTTCAACCCATATTTTATTTTTTCCAATTAAAGGGCAATTTAGCATGGCCAATCCACCTACCCTGCACATAGAATCATAGAATTTACAGTGCAGAAGGAGGCCATTCGGTCCATCGACTCTCCACTGGCCCTTACAAAGAGCACCCTACTGAAGCCCACATCTCTACCATTTCCCCGTAACCCAATAACCCCCACTTAACATTTTTTGGACACTAAGGGCAATTTAGTATGGCCAATCCACCTAACCCGCACATCTTTGGACTGTGGGAGGATACCAGAGCACCCGGTGGAAACCCACGCATACACGGGGAAAATGTGCAAACTCCACACAGACAGTGACTTGGAGCCGGGATCGAACACGGGTCCTCAGCGCAGTGAGCAGCAATACTAACCATTGCGCCACCGTGCCGCCCGCTGATCCCCTTATTAATCAAGAACCTATCTACTTCCTGTCTGAAAGACTTGGCCTCCACAGCCTTCTGCGGCAAACGTTCCACAGATTCACCACTCTCTGGCTGAAGAAATCCTTCCTCATCTCCATTTTAAAGGATCGGCCCTTCAGTCTGACGCTATACCCTCAGGTTCTAATCTCTCCTACTAGTGGAAACATCTTCTCCACATCCATTTTATCTAGGCCTCTTAGTACTCCATACATTTCAATGAGATCCCCGCTTGTCCTTCTAAACTCCATTGAGTACAGACCCAGAGTCCGTAACCGCTCCTCATGACAAGCCCTTTATTCCCGGGATCATTCCTGTGAACCTCCTCTGGGCCCTTTGCAAGGCCAGCACATTCTCCCTTAAATACAGGGCCCTAAACTTCTCAGAATATTCCAAATGGATCTGACCTGAGCCTTATACAGCCTCAGCAGTACATCCCTGCTCTTGTAATCTAGCCCTCCCAAAATGAATGCTACCGTTGTGTTAAGACTGGCAACCCCACAGTCCCTGGAGTCCCAACATAAGTGAATTAACCAATAATTTTTTGTATTTTCCTGCGATCTTTGACTCTTGGCTGCTCCAGTGAGTTACAGGTACAAGATTTATAAGTAAAACATTTTAAAAACTGTTTATTTATAATAAATGATAAACATGCAATGGAATTAATATAGCAATGGTCTACTAGTCTAGCTCTTCCCCACCCCTGCCCCACCCTCCATCCACACACACACAAGACAGACACATGGTGAGCAGGAAGGAAAGGTTCAAAAAAATAAGAGAGGTTGAAAGGCTGGGATGAATCTTTGCTGCTGAGGTGGTAGTCTTTGCAGTCAGTAATCTTGAAATCATCAATTGGTTTGGACTTTTTAGAATTTGCCTTCATTAGAACATGCAGGCTATAGAATTATCTCTGGGGAGTCACTTTCAGTTGTACTGGCCTCCACCAGATAGGCTCTCAAACATGAGATAATATTAGAATTCTCTCCGAGAATTTAAAAGAAGGTTGTTTATCCACTCCACTTATCGAACGCTTGTCTGCCGTTTCTGCAGATCAAGATTAACTGTAGTGAAGAGAAAGTAAAAGGCCCTTTACAGATCTCTACCAATCTCAGGGGGGAAGTTATCAGCATGATGCCTTCCCCAGCCTTCCAAACAGAGGTTAGGCTTTTACAGATCTGACTGGAGACTGTTTGCAGCCTTTCAATCAGAAGTTACTTTTACAGACTACAGCCTTTTAAATCACCATGCAGAGAATTGTCATATCCACTTTACCTGCAAGTGGAACGTCTAGTGTAAACCTTTTAAATCGCCAGAGAGAGAATAGAGAAAGACTTGATCGGTGTGTTGTCTTTCAGATCGAAGCCAAAAACTGAAAGCCAAAATGGAACCTGCCTTTCTGCTCCAGATGTTTCTGAATAGCTCCACCAATCCCAATCAAAAATAAAGATGTGTTAGAATTTCAGGAGAGGGGATTGGCTGCTAGCCAAGTCCATCAAAATCACATCACGGACCATGCCACATAGCATACTGAATCAAGAGGTCTGCCTGGGTCAGTCCAAATAGCAGCTTGCAGCAGGAGTTTCAGTTCAAAACAAAAAATGTCTGTGCTGTTAAAAACAGCAGCCAACAAAAACAGCCAGCAAAAAAACAGCCAGCAAAAAACAGTGATTAAAAAGGGCAAACAAGGATTGAAAAGAGGTTCCATTACAATTGCATTTGTCTTCCTAACTGCCAACTGAACCTGCATGTTAACCTTAAGAGAATCCTAAACTAGGATTCCCACGTGCCTTTGTGCTTCAGATTACCCACGTCGTTCTCCATTTAGAAAATAGTCTAAACCCCCATTCTTCCTACCAAAGTGCATAACTTTGCACTTTTCCACATTGTATTCCATCTGCCGCTTCTTTGCCCACTCTCCTAGCCTGTCCAAGTCATTCTGCAGCCTCCCCGCTTCCTCATCTCTACCTGCCCCTCTACATATCTTTGTATCATCTGCAAACTTAGCAACAATGCCCTCAGATCTCTCTTCCAGATCGTTAATTTATAAAGTGAATAGTTGTGGCCCCAACGCTGACCCCTGCGGAATACTAGTCACCCACTACCATCCTGAAAAAGACCCCTTTATCCCTACTCCCTGCCTTCTGCCAGTCAGCCAATCCTCTCTCCAAGCCAGTGTACCTTGCCCCTAACACCATGGGCTCTCATCTTATTTAGTAGCCTACGGTACGGCACCTTGTCAAAGTCCTTTTTGAAATCCAAACAGATCACGTCCACAGTCTCTCCTTTGTCTAACTTCTTTGTTAGCTCCTCAAAGAATTCTAACAGATTTGTCAGGCATGACCTCTTCTTGACAAAGCCATGCCGACTCAGCCCTATTTTACTGCAATTGTATCGGGCAGTGGTGAGGCCACATCTGGAGTATTGTGTGCAGTTTTGGTGTCCTTATCCAAGGAAGAATGTTCTTGCTATGGAGGGAGTGCAGTGAAGGCTTACCAGGCTGATTCCTGGGATGGCGGGACTGTCATATGAGGGGAGGCCAAGTCGGTTAGGTTTATATTCGCTGCAGTTCAGAAGGTCACTATCCAGGAAAAAGTCAAACTACAGTTCGGCAAAAAAACTTTAAGTTGCATAGTGGATAAGCTTGTTCCATACATGAAAAATAAACGGAAGACCTCAAAGCCCTAGCCCTACATCACACGAAGACTTGAATTGACAGTTCAAAACAGAGTTTTATTCTAGGTAATCAATGAGATTAGTACTCTGTTGTTGCATGGTAAAGTCCTTGACCAACTGGATGAAGGACATGCTCGTGTGGTGAGGATAAAGGAACTGGCATGCAGTTATTTTTGGTGGCCATGATTAGATGCTCAATTCGAAGAGATAGTGGGGCAATGTTATTCCTGTGCAAAACTAAGAAACACTGCACCACGTACGACCACGACATCCATGGGAATGGCCGACACAGTCATGGCAGAGAATACACAGACTATGCTGGTCCAGTTGAGGGATTCATGTTCCTGGTGATTCTGGATGCACACTCTAAATGGCTGGAAGTAGTGATTATGAACCCCATGACAACTGAGAAGTTGGCAAGATTTGGTCATAAGTGACAATGGCACTCAGTTCACTCAGGAGTTCGAGGAGCTACTTAAGAGGGAATGGTATACACCACATAAATTCAGCTCTGTGTCATCCTACAACAAATGGATTGGCAGAACGATTCATACAGTCTCTTAATTTTCCATCAAGGCATCAGAGGGTCAAGGAACATTGGCAAGAAGAGTGAACAAATTCTTAATGTCCTACCGGAACACCGCACATACAACAACACAGAATTCACCAGCAATGCTGCTGTTCAAAAGGAAATTGGAACACAAGTTTGATTTGATGATATCACCTGACACTTCAGAGATTGTTAAATGATAGCAACAAGCACAGATTGATAGGCGGGAACAAAATTCTAAAAAGCGAGTATTCACTCAAGGAGAGTGGTTGCTAGCAAGGAGCTACACTACCAATGAGAAATTGGTACCTGCTGTCATCCTGGCAAAAACAGGTCCAATATCATACACCATACAGATGGGTGATGAAAGAGTTTGGAGACGTCATACTGACCAACTACTAGCTTCACAAAGTGAAAATCGCTGAAACCTCTCAAGAAGTATATCTATTGGAAAATCTACACAATGATACTTCTGAACAGTGTTCAAACACAGAGAAAAGTTCAGGTCCTGTTTCTGAGGACTTTCCAATACCTGTAGAGAAGGTCACTGGAGTAACTTCCCAGGAAGTGCCACCTAGAGGTAACAGAGAACACTTCAAAGGTCTCGAGTAGCCAGATTTCAGAACGTCGAGTACAACCCAAAAGGAATAGGCATTCACCCAAGAGATTGCCTTATTAAGTTGCATATATGTATAGAGATAATCCATAAGTTTGATTTGATTTATTGTCACATGTACCGAAGTACAGTGAAAATTATTTTTCTGCGGCCGAGGGAACGTACACAGTATGTACATCGTAGACAAAAAGAATAATCAAAAGAGAACATTGACAAATGGTACATCGACAAACAGTGATTGGTTACAGTGTGGAACAAGGGGCCAAACAAAGCAAATGCATGAGCGAGCAGCATGGGTCTGTTGTAAAAATGTAAGTTGTCGTCATACTAAAGAAGTAAAGGGAATACATCCCTGCTGGTGGAATGCAAGGTGGTCTACAGTGAGGTCAACAGTGTTTTGCACGGGCATGCAGTTCTCCATTCTAGATTGTATGAGCAACATCTTCGAATAAACCAGTCATCGTGCTTGTAAGAAATAAGTGTGTGGCACCTACAGCAATTTTTAGTGTAGATTTTATGGAGCCTGTAAAAAGCAGGAAACATTACATTCAGGTGACTGAATTAACAGGGAGCTGAAACTTCGATCACGGGTTGAGATGCAGAAATCGAGTACGCAGTGTATTTGTGGCATGTCGGGTCTCATGCCATCCTGTGGTGTGGCCCCACTTGCAAAATATTTGCATGCCATTAAAACTCATTAGCATAAAAGCTTTTAAAAATTACATTCTACCTTCAAGAAGTCAGCGGCGCATGAGAATTTTGGGACACCCAGGTATTGTTCATTCAAATGTGGTGTGCAACAGTCAGCTTTGTGAAGTTGTGTGCAAGGTGAACGGTGCTCCGTGTTCATAGAATCCCTACAGTGCAGAAGGAGGACTCCTTGGGTCACTGGCTGTGTGGAGTTTGCACGTTCTCCCTGCGTGGGTTTCCTCCAGAGTGTTCCGGTTTCCTCCCACAGTCCAAAGATATGCAGGTAGGTGGATTGGCCATGCTAAATTGGCAGCAGTGCTAACCACTGTGTCACCATGCTGCTGTTGAACTCTATAGCATAATGGAGGGGAGCAAGAGAATAGCAGCTTGCATGGAGCCTTGGGACCAGCATGGCTGAGGCGGGGATGTGGAGTGGGGTCGGAAGCATGGAGGAGTGGAAGACAGATCCAGGAGAGTACAGAGGATGGGGTGAGGGGCATGGAGGAGTGGAAGAGGAAATTACTTGTTCCCACCTCCCCAGGACACGTCAGTCAAGGTAAGAAAATGAAGGGCCTAAAGAATGGAGTCAGTCCACATGTGGGTCCATCTCACGGTGTTGGCTGACAGTCTTGACATGGTTTTGAGTTCAGCTATAACATTTCAATTATCTCTGTTGAGAGTGACCTCAATGTCCTTTACAATACATTAAAGGGAGGACCTGCTGATCCACTTAGTTGGCAGCACACTCTCTTGTGCTGTCTAAATTGCTGACAGGATATGAGCAAAAGTTGCCAACGCAAGTGCAGCCTTCAGCAGACTTTGAACATCAGTCTGGGAACAAAGAGGAATAAGTTTGCCTTTCCAAACTGAAAGTATAGAGCAATAGCACCTGCCCTTTCTGCTCTATATACGTGAGATTTGAATAGTGTATGAGCACCATGCCAAGAAGCTCAACCACTTTGACTGGAGCTGCCTTTAGAAACTTCTGAAGATTAAATGGCAGAATAAAATACCAGACAATGAAGTGCTCACATAAGCTGGCATGCCAAGCACCCATATTATATTGAGACAGTCACTGTTGAGTTGGACTGATCATCTAGCCAGAATGCCTGGCACACGCTTAACAAAGCAAATCTTCTATGGAGAGCTTCAGTCTAGAGTGCACTGTCACACCAGTCAAAGGAAGTGCTCCAAAGACATTCTGAAGGCTTCACTTAAAAGTTTTGATACCAACTTCGAGCTCTGGAGAAGCTCACCCAGGATCAATGCATCTGCCAAAATGAAATTTAGAAATTGCAGCCTCCTTTGAAAAAAGTGCCTATTAAAGGCAGAGGAAAATGCAAGGAGGGGCATACCCAAGGCATCTAAAGCTCAATCATCTTTGGTATTCTGTCCTATTTGCATCAGAAGTTTCTGGGAGTACATCAGCCTTAGCCGTCACCTCCATACCCAGCAGAACCCTAAAAAAAACATCCAAGGTGACAAACATGGTCATCTTCGCCTTGAAGGATGAAAAAGAAGAACACGTTTAATGACACAGTGACACTATTTTGAAACATTTGAGATGGTAATAAGGCAAACACATTGGGACAAAAACAATTTTTGTAAATTTTCAAAATTGCTAAGTTAAATTAAATCGATCATAGGCAGTATTCAGTTTGATAATTTTATCAAAACGATTTATGAAGACTTCATTATGCTGTTAAATATTACAAGATACTGACAAAGCTTTCCAATCATTTGCGACTTGAAGATGGGGCACAAAGGGTAATTACACTGCAGTGTTAAGAACCTTCATCAGGAAATAAACAATGCATTTTATTCCCACTAATGATGTCAGGAGATCTTCTTGATTGTCTAGAAATGACTAACATTGACCTACCAGTGCAAAGCCACTTCTATTACATTATAAATGATGGTAAAGGCCCTGTAAAATAATATGCACAAAGCTCAATCAGACAGCCCAAGCATTAATGTGCATTTTCATTATTCATTATTGAGGATTTAGTATTCTGCACAGCCAACATTTTCACTTTGTTGCAGAGCTACAAAGCATGCCACATGCATAAATAAAAATCACAGCATTAGGCAGTCACTTTAGCTTACTATTTGTTAACATTAAATGTGAAATAAAAATTATGGTACACATGCAAGTCCCTACACTCAAAAATTCAATAGTGCGTGCACTAAACAGTGACACCCGCCCCCCCCCCCCCCCCCCCCCCCCACAAGAATTCTATACACATGCTGAGAAAGTTAATCAGTCCACACACCCTCACACAACCATTCACTGCCATCAGATATATTTAACTATTTGAAAAATGGCACTAAAATTATCTTCAAAAATAATCAAGGATATGTAACCAGAATCAAAATTAATAGTTATTTAAGCCCAACGTTATTAAATAAACATTGTGACCAAGACTATTTGCAAGTAACATAATTTTTAAAACTGTTAAGGTATTAAATAATCCTGGCAGAATGTTGATTTGTTGCACTATCCTCAAATACTTTTTATCATCTAGTTGCGGTCGACATTTTCAGCAGTGTGTGTGATAATCTTTGATTTATGACTGAAGTCTGAATCTGCAGGAAGAACATGCCCAAGTAGATGACACTAAAAAGCCATATAATGCTGCATTCCGAGTGGTGGCATTGCATTTATTTTCCCCATCATTCAAACAAACAAAGCAGCCAAGTAAGACCTGTTCCTAGTCAGGCAGATCATTTATTATCTGATGTACTACAGATTTTAAAAAGCACCAACCAATTCCAAGACTCTGTCTACATTGTGCTCTAGAATGCTTGCGAGAATATCACATCCATCCTACAAGAACACTAGAAATAGGAAGAGTAGGCTACGTAGCCCTTCGAGCCTACTCCTCCATTCAACTGATCTTGGGCTTCAACTCAATTTTCCCACCCAATCCACATAGCCCTCAATTCCCTGAGAATGGCTTGTAATTGCTGTGCCCCCTATTTTGCAGCAAAATTGAAATGTCCTCTCCAGGATCAATCCCAGCATTCAATTGTAAGAGTCCTTCCTGTTTATTTCCTTTGTTCCCAGTTTATTTTATTTTATTATTTTTGGTCCGCGGTCCTATATTCGGAATGTGCCTTTAAGCAGAGGACTCAAGCTGAAGCAGCCTGCTTGTCAGGACATTGCGTTCCTAAGTTTTGCTTTTTGGAGAGGAGAAACAGACTCGTCGGTGCCGAATGGATCTTAGGAACCAGCTTTGGAGGAAGTCAGTTCAATTGGTTGGCTGGCAACCAGTGGATTGGCCAGGAACAGAGTTCTGCCTGACAACAACCAGTGATTGGTTCCTGCATGATGTTTTTTTGAGAGATCTGGGCAAAAGTGTTTACACCTCTCGCGCTGAAGAAAATAACTGCTTTATTATTCTAAAAATCAGAATGCACCTGGCACATCCTTGCTGTAAACTTAAAATGATCCTGAAATCTACAGAAAAAGTAGACAACATTGGTAGAAGGCTTTAGACCCATGAAAGAGGGGGTGCTGTGTTTTCTTCCTCTCTCTGTTGGCGGTTGCCTGCTCTCCGCGAGTCTGGAGTGAAGATCATCATAAGCCTAGAAGGAAGTAGTACCAAAACGAAACCAGAACCTCAGAAAAATGTCAACTGGAAGTCATCCCAGTGCAGAGATCCTTTATCCTTGTGTTTTTATTCATATTTTCTTTACCTCACAACCACCCTTTTCTGAGTGTGTGTGAACTATATAGACAGAGGATAGTTAGAAAGTGGGGGGGGGGAGAAAGAGTATTAGGTAGTCAGTTGTATTTTATTTGAATTTTGTTTGCCTATGGGGGCACGGTAGCACAGTGGTTAGCACTGTTGCTTCATAACACCAGGCCCAGGTTCGATTCCCGGCTTGGGTCACCGTCTGTGCGGAGTCTGCACGTTCTCCCAGTGTCTGTGTGGGTTTCCTCCGGGAGCTCCGGTTTCTTCTCATAAGTCCAAAAAGACGTCCAGTGAGACAATTTGGACATTCTGAATTCTCCCTCAGTGTACCCGTACAGGTGCCGGAATGTGGCGACTCGGGGCTTTTCACAGTAACTTCATTGCAGTGTTAATGTAAGACTACTTGTGACAATAAAGATCATTAATTATAATACTGTACACAATAAAACGGTTATCTGAGTTAAAATTACAAACCTGGTGACTAAAGTTTATTGGCCACATCAAAGGACCTCAGGTATTTTAAAATAACACTAATTTCACTTGTTCTGCGACTCAAGGTCAAGTGGGGCTGGAATTGGCCGTGCACTAGCCCAGGGTGTCATGACGCAATGTGTTCAGCGATGAAGCATCCATAACCTTCTACGCTAGAGAATTCCAAAGGTTAACAACCCGTTGAGTGAAGTAATTTCCCCTCATCTCAGACCGAAATTATCGCCCCTTTACCAGGAGACTGTGCTGCTGTGTTTTAGACTTCCACTCCAGCAGAAATCATTTTCCACTTTAACACCAATTCTCCTGCTAACATGGCAATGATCATGAACTCACAAGCACAAACATTCCTGCAACTGTCCTTTTGAGATGCTGCACTGAATCATCACTATATTAGCTGTTTTTTCCCCACCATCTTTAAAGTTCCTCAACGCATCAGTAGCTGAGTGAGGTGAAAAAGACAAAGTGTAGTCTCCCTTACAAGGCTCCTTTAGGCTATTGAACTCCAGTTCCTAAAATAATTATTTATTTCTGTAAGGATAGGCCCATTTTTACTTGAATTAATTGATGTTTCAGAATTGCTGTTACATTTAGATGCAATTATGTGGCATAGATACGCAAGATGTGGAGATGCCGGCGTTGGACTGGGGTGAGCACAGTAAGAAGTCTTACAACACCAGGTTAAAGTCCAACAGGTTTGTTTCGATATCACTAGCTTTCGGAGCGCTGCTCCTTCCTCAGGTGAATGAAGAGGTCTGTTCCAGAAACATATATATGGACAGATTCAAAGATGCCAGACAATGCTTGGAATACGAGCATTAGCAGGTGATTAAATCTTTACAGATCCAGAGATGGGGTAACCCCAGGTTAAAGAGGTGTGAATTGTGTCAAGCCAGGACAGTTGGTAGGATTTTGCAGGCCAGATGGTGGGGGAGGAATGTAATGCGACATGAATCCCAGGTCCCGGTTGAGCCGCACTCCACCCTGGTTGACTTGAGAGGTGGATGGAGAGAATACATTCAGAAATATTTGTGGGGGCTTCTAATATGGAGAGTAGCAAGTTCCTTTCAGCAAAGCACCTTGCTCACATTTTTTCCTCTGAATTCTTTCCCTGTCAAATGTTTTTCTGTCAGTGATCCACCCTCTGAGCCTGGTCTCTGCAGGTATGCTATATCAATGTTCAGCCTATCAGGTACCATGTTGATAGAAGCTATCTTGTGCATGTTAGGATCAGCTGCAAGTCACCTGTCAATGCCATATACGTGGTCCTGATGCTCCAGCTTTGTCTATGCCAATCGAGTTGGGCTTATCACGCGTAACTATAGTTGTGTTAACACTCTGCAGCAAAACTGAAGCATCCTCTCCAGGAGCAACCCAAGGGAAAATTTACTGATGGAGAGAGTGAATTGGACATTCAGAATTCTCCCTCAGTGTACCCGAACAGGCGCTAGAGGTGTGACAACAATGGGGATTTTCACAGTAACTTCATTGCAGTGTTAATGTAAGCCTGCTTGTGACACTAATAAAGATTATTACTTACATGTTTGTCTGGAACATTACCCTGAGCTACACTGTAGCGAGGAAGCTCTAGACAGACTGTCATGGCTCAGCTGAATATTAGGTACTCTAACATAATGCAGCCAGACATCCCTCAAAATCTACCCTTACAAATATACAAAATCAAGTCTTCGATGGCTGAACAGTTGAACCATAAAGCTGGCATTTCTGGCATTACAACAGTCACTTTAAAAGTACTTCGCCAGCTATAAAGCACTTTGGGGCTTGCCGTTTGCATGTCTTTATTTACCTGCAGCCGTTAATGTAAAAAGTATATGGCAGAAATTTACAAAACGATTACAGTAAGAGGTTAGGAGTGGTGGTTGATGGCTAGCTTGTTAAGAAGGAACCTCAGAAAGTGTTTAAAAGAGGTGTGTGTATTTGTGACTGCGAGAGAAAGTAAAGAGCGAGAGAGAGGTGAAGAAAGAGAGCTGCACAGACCTCAGAAGAATGAGGTGATCTAGTTGAAACGTTAAATTATTAAGGGCATCACAGGCGAATGGTGAGAAAATATTCCTCCCAGTTGGGAAATCGGAAACACAGAGTCACAGTCTCAGAATAAGGGGCAGGCCACTTAGGATGGAGATGAGGAGAAACCTCTTCACGCAAAGCCCAAATGGCAATGAGGCAAATGCACAAGAGACCTGGAGAAACCTTGTTGCTCGTTTTAGCCTTAGTTTATTTGCTCTAATTCTGTCACCTTTGCTCATGAGTCGCCAGGTATCTTTCGGATACCGCCACGTGGTTCATGTCCAAGTAATGATTAATAATGCAACACACCGCTTAGTAAGAGTTAAATCAACGCTCATTTATTATATACAGCAATTAATATTTATACAATAATCCTACTTCTAGACTACTACCTACCACTAAAGGCCAATACTTAACTTTGGAAATGGCCCACCAGGTCAGGGAAATGAATGGTCTTTCGAATTGGTTCTGAGCCTGCGGGATTCAAAAGCTGGTACAAGTCGATAGTCAGGAGCGCCTATCTGGTAGCGGTCGCTGGAGTAAGACTTACAGTTTTCTTGTAGAAGGGTCTTGAAGGTTGCGAGCAGGAAGAGAAGGGTCGAGTTGAACTTGGCCCCTATTCTTATAGTCCCCAGGGGCTTCCCGCCTCTCGGGGCGGACCTCGTACCTGGTTCCAAGTGATTGGACTTGGTCCCAATCACTTGGTTCGATATGCTCCAATAATGGGGCGATTCCTTGATCGGGGGTTGGTAGTTTACCTTTCTTTGTGTCAGCCCCTGCTGGCGCCGAAACGTCTGGGTCGGCTTTCAATTGCTAATTTGTAGCAATTGTTCCCGGGGATGGCTGATTAAAATGCAGATGGCTGGGGTGTTGTGATGTTGATGGCTGCAGGTATCAGTCTGGACTGACTTCCCCAGAGGCGAATACACTGTTTTACCTGCAGCTGTCCGTTTGAGTCCTGTTGGCTGATTTTCCCATCAGCCTCTTCCGTTCGCCATTTTAAATCGGGGTTTGACCATTCTAATCGGGAATCATCCATTTTACGTGGCTACAACCTAGGGGTTGGGGGTGGGTGCCATGAAGTGTAGGGCTGGAGGAGGTCACAAAGATTGGGGTGGGCATGGTAATGAGAGAACTCCAGCATATTAGGTCACGGTATATTCAGTCGTCTTTGGTGGGAGATTTAGGCATCATGGGGAAACAGGGCAGTAGCTCAAAACACACGTTAATATATTTGTTGTAGATTAAATCAGTAGGAAGCTGCTAGTTCTGGTACTACCTTAAATAGGGAGGAAAACACTGCAAGCTCAAAGTAAACTGAACAAATTAGTCACCAAAATAAAACACACACATTTTAAAAACACAGATTTGAAGTACATGGGGAGTGTACTTCAATTGGCAATAAATTCCACTGCAACAGACATTGCATAATAATTTGACACTCTACACTCCTACAGAATATCCAGATGTAGCTGCAACAGTACATTTTGTTTCCCGTCTCCTCAGCCAGGTCCCATTTTCTCAACTCTCAAATGGCCAGGGTTCCAGGGGATGCCATTCATCGGCCATTTAGTTCATGAGAGAATAGCAGTTGTCAAGTAGCAAAATGGCTTTATTCGATAGTTTGTTCTGTCAGGGAAAATTTTTCACAGTTGCAAGTCCTACTATTTGACTGGATCTGGCAGGATTGCATGAAAAGTTTGTGGATAATTGAACACTAGGGCACATGATAATACAATGGTCGTGTCACTAGACTAGTAATCCAGAGGCCTGAACAATAATCCAGAGATGTGAGTTCAAATGCCACCTTTTGTGAGGGCCACGAAGAATCCAGCACGAGTTTTAAGGATACAAAGTAATAACATTTATCTACAATAACATATATCTATAACAGCAGCAGTAACTTCCCTTGCTGCACACCCTTCCTGCTGGTTGCAAACTGGCCAGCTTTATTTATACTTGGAGTTTACTAATGGTTTCTCCGCCCCCTCATTGGGGAAGCTCATACTCCCACAGGATTGTGGGATTGTCATTAGTCCCCAGCCAATGGTAAGTAGGCAGGTTATAACACCATGATACGTTTTAGCAATCTGAATCAAGTTCATTAAATGACTCGTGAATAAAAAGTCAGAAAGCAGAGATAACCATGAAGTGGTCAGGTTGCTGTAAAAACTCAACTGGTTCATTAACATCTGTTTTAGGGAAGAAAACCCTGTTATTCTTATCCAGTCTGGGACTTCAGACCCACAGCAATATGGTTTACTCTTTTTTTATTAAAATTATTTTGATTCAGGTTTTTAATCGAAACAAAATTTTTACATAACCATTAACGATATTTAACAAAACAAGGTGAACGTTAACATTATATCAAAGAAAAAAAAACAATATGCAGTGACTCTTAACTGCTGTCCAAAATGGTCAAACAAAAGTCAACTGGGAGGAGATGGCTTTCAATCCTCAACGATGGCAGAGCCTAGTACATGACGGCAAAGGACAAGGCCTGGAATTTTCTGGCCATTCGCTGATGGCTGAATTCTGTGGTCCCACTGGCAGCTTGCCCACGGGTTTCCCAGCAGCCTGGGATGGCTCCAATGGGAAATCCCATGGACAGTGACGGGAGCAGAGAATCCTACTGCCAGTGAACAGCACCCCACCTCCCGCTGCCAAGAAATAGGCGGCTGGGAGGTCGGAGAATCCTGCCCAAGGTGTTCCTTCACTGGGAAGTGCCAAGTAGCTGATCCAACTTGGTCACTCCCTTTAGTCCCCACCATCAAAGATGCCAGTGTTCAGCCTATTTAACTCACTCCACATGAGAACAAGAAACAGCTGAGCACAGTAAAGTTCATAGGCCCTGGTCGAGATTGAATAATAGGATGGCCTTCTGCTCCCTGCTGAATGAACCCCATTTATATGATTTTGCCAAGAGGTGTGCTAACAGCATTGAGCTTTCCTCCTTAGCCATCTGCATGGACATCCTTCTCAACTTCTCTTCATCTTTAAGCTGCTCACAAAACATTGATTCAGCGAGACCCATTCTTCACAGAATGGATGCCTGCATCACGTCTTCCTTGATCTGGATAATTTTCAGCTTCTTAGTGATCGGAAGATTTTCTCTTTAACTATTCAGTGCACATGATTCAATATAGATCATTTTAGGGATATCAGTGCAAGTTTGACCAGTATTTCTAGAAAGAAAAATGGTGCCTTAGGCACGAGGGTGCTACCTTATTCAAGATTATTTGTGGAGCATTTGCACTTTGGTGAGGTTTGAAATGACAAACTTGTAGAGGTCCATGATATAACTGCATAATATCAAGTTTGGTGCTATAATGGGATCTCAATGGATTCGCAATTGCACCTGTAGATTTTTCATTGGATTGATTTGAAAATTTAAACAGAATGATGATTTATATATGCATGATATTTTCTTTGATAATAGTTTAGTATAGTTTAACATTAGATATTCAAACCTTCATGAGCCAAGTGGATAAATGAGTAATTTGGCATCACATTTGAGAAAGATTAGGTTGGGATAATGAAATTGGTAACAAATTCTGAGAGAAAGGATTGCAGTGAAAAGGGTTTCAAAATGAGAGAGAATTTCTGAGAAACCTGTTAATAGTGAGGAGCTGTGTTAGAACCATGGAAGTTTACAGCACATTGACCAATTAGCCCATAATGGCCATGCAGGTTTTTAGGTAGAACACAAGCAGTGGGGCTAAATATTGGTAGTAACAATTCTTTGCAGCGAATTCCCAATTTTAATGGGATTTCTTTTAAAGTAAGGTAATGCATCGATGTACTGCATTTTTTATTGACTGCACCATACAATAAAGCTCTAACACAAAACCACAATTATCTCTAAATGGAGAATTTGTATTTCCACCATGTTATTTTAAAAGGAAAGGGGGAAATAATACTGAAAATGAGCATTAACATAGGCTAAACAATAGATTGTTTTATCATTGTCCCAAAGCAAGACATAGAAAATGCATAGAGATCCAAGGAAAGCAATATTTTAAAGGTGAAAGGTATTGGAGATAACTGGGTTGTTATTTCATCCCTGGCAACTGGGTTAAATGTAGCTAAAATAATGGGATTAAAGTGCCATGTTCCATCTGCCATCCATAATGCTCCTAATTGTTATTAACACTCTTGACTCAGCTCCAAATTGATGTAGATTAAAAGCAAGAAACTGCCCAGACATGACAGCCTCAGACAGGCCACTGGGACATCTGATATTGCAAAAGCAAATCTCACACTGGTGCAGCAGAGGGAGGTTGGGGCAACAGCACATTATTGTAAGTATAGGAAGCTTTAATGTGGCATTACACAAGATTCCTAATGGAAAATGCTAGATATTGACAATAGATCAGAAGAAGGGCAGGATTAGATCACATGGGTCCCTCAAGCCTGCCCTACCATTCAATAAGATCCCAGCTGATCCGACCATGGCCTCAACTCAACTTTACTGCCTGTTCCCCATAACTTTTGACCCTCTAGAATTCAAAAATCTGTCCATTTTCAGCCTTGAAAATATTCAATGACTCGGTCTCCACAGTTCTCTGTAGTAGAGAATTCCCAAGATTCACAAACCTAAGAAACACCTTCTCATTTCCATCTTAAATGGGCAATCCCTTATTTTGAAATTCTGGGCTGCATTTTCTGCATCCCCTCCCCCATGCATTCATAGGCTTCCGGCTCAGCCCCGACCAGCCTCCTATATAATGGTTGCCGGGAAAGGCATCGAGCAGTCCCATAAATGGCCAATAAAGGGCCTCATTCTTCCTCTGCTGCTAATTTATGTAACAGAGAAGGTGGATGCAAAATGTCAGATTCCATTGCCCATGTAGTCATTGGGCAGAAAGCGGTGGGGCGGGGGGGGTGTATCCTGTTTGTGGTGTCTCCTGTGCCACTGGAGTTCCCCTCGGCTTTTAATCCTGCTCCCCAGCTGTCCTTGATGGGGTCTGTCATCTGGGCCGGTCCAAAGTCCGAGACGGTTCCTTCAGTCTTTTTCCTCAGGGACTGCCTGCAGTCCCAGCAGTGGCCACCGCTCAATCCTGGTGCTGCTGCGACTACAAAGCTTTTTTAAAAATGTTTTAAGTAAATTTAGAGTATCCAATTCATTTTTTCCAATTAAGGGGCAATTTAGCATGGCCAATCCACCTACTCTGCACATCTTTGGGTTGTGGGGCCGAAACCCACGCAAACAAGGGGAGAATGTGCAAACTCCACACGGACAGTGACCCAGAGCCGGGATCAAACCTGGGACCTCGGCTCCGTGAGACTGCAGTGCTACCACTGCGCCATCATGCTGCCCTCTGCGACTACAAAGCTGCCAGCCAATTAGATTGGTTGGCAACTCTCAAAGGGGAGACATCTATTCACTAGCTTGAACACATCATTGGCAAAGATGGTTTTCAAAAAGAATCTAAAATGTTGGCGATCCTGGACAGGGCTAACTCTACCTTCACTTGCGCAAGATTAAGCCTCCTGCAATTGGAAGTGGTACAGAGAACACACCCAACAAGAACCCGAATGAGCAGGTTCTTCCTGCAGGACAAATATGAACGGTGCCAGGGAGGTCCGGCAAACCACACCCACATGTTCTGGACATGCCCCAGACTGGTCAGGTTCTGGACAGCCTTCTTTAAAGCAATGTCCAAGGTTGTGGTGACGAGGGTGAAGCCAGCCCGAAAGTGGCAGTCTTTGGGGTATTGGACCAGCCAGAACTATTTATGGGGAAGGGAGCTGATGCCCTTGTCTTTGCTTCCCTAATCACCCGCCAAAGAATCCTGCTCGGCTGGTGACCAGCAGCACCACCCAAAGCTGCAGACTAAGTGGCAGACCTGTCTGAATTTCTCCACTTGGAGAAAATCAAATTCGCAATCCAAGGGTCTGAGGAAGGCTTCCACAAAACGTGGAGGCCATTAGCCAACTTGTTCCAGAACCTGTTTGAAATCAACAGCCAATACAGCAAGGGGGAGGGCTCATAAGGGCCAACAAAATGGCAGGAACAGGAAGAGGGAGAAAAGGGGGGAGGGTGCTGGGAGAGTGGGGGGTTGGGAACAGCCAGAATAGACAATGGGGGCCAAGAGCATGGCCGCAAACACAGGACCCTCCAGCAAGCACGAAGGGCCCCCAAGACAAAATGTGGCCCAGCCAAGGTCGAACCGCCTGGTACAGGGAGGGGCATCAACCCCCAACCCCACCCACCCCCTGGGCGGAAAGTCCATACTAACCGACAGACCAACAGAGCCAGCCACGGGATCTGGAGCCAGGCCGGGACATGCAGAAATAAATAAAATGAAATAGAACAAGACGCCAAAGGAACATCTAAAACAAGGGGGAGGGGGGGGGGGGAAACTATATATTGTGTAAATACATAACATTCATGTTTTGTAAACCATGTATTCCAATAAAAATATTTTAAAATGATAAAGGAGGGGGGGGGGGGTATTATTTCCAATGCTGGGCTTTTGTAAATTGTATCTGGTCTACACAAATTTGTTTATTTTATACTGTATAAAATGAAAAACTTTAATAAAAACATTTTTTTTTTTTTAAATTCGAGGCGTTGCTGCAACAGTACAAGCTACTCGTGAGGCCATGTTTAGAATACTGTGTACAGTTTGGTCCCCTTATTTGAGGAAAGATGTATCGGAGGCAGTGCAGAGCATATTTATGATCCCAGGTATGCCGGGACTGCCATACGAGGAAAGATTAAACAGGTTGGGTCTGTACTCCTTGAAAGTTCAGAAGAAGGTGACATGATGGAAACATAGAAGATTCTGAGGGGGTTAGACAGAGTAAATGTTGGGAGAATGTTTCTAATCATGGAAGAGTGCAGGACCAGAGGGCATCGTTGCAGAATAAGGGGGTGCTTATTCAAGACAGATTTGAGGAGAATTTAGTCTCACAAGAGTGGTAGATCTTTGGAATTCTTTATCTCACGAAGCTGTGGAGGCCGAGTCCTCCAACATTTTCAAGTTTGAGATTGATAGCTTTTTAATCAGTAGAGGAATTAAGGGTTACGGAGAAAAGGCAGGAAAGTGGACTTAATGAGTGTTTGATCAGCGATGATCTTATTCAATGAAGCAGCAGGCTCAAAGTGCTGAATGGCCTACTTTTGTTCATATTTTATATGGTCTTAAGTACAGACCTAAAGCTTTCAACCTTTTCTCATAAGACAACTCCTTCATCTCAGAATCAACCTCAAGAATCAACCTCAACTACCTCTAAAGCAAATATATGTCCCCTTATGGGGCTGGTTTAGCACAGTGGGCTAAATAGCTGGCTTGTAATGCAGAACAATGCCAGCATCGCGGGTTCAATTCCTGTACCAGCCTCCCCGAACAGGCGCCGGAATGCGGCGACTAGGGGCTTTTCACAGTAACTTCATTGAAGCCTACTTGTGACAATAAGCGATTATTAAATAAAGTGAAAACTGCACACGGTACTCTGGGTGTGGTCGCATAAACTTCCTATACAGTTGCTACTTCCATAATCCAAACTCCTTGAGACAAAGGTCAATTTTTGATTTGCCATCTTAATTACCTGCTGAATTTGTGTTCACAATCCCTCTGTACCACAGCATTCTGTAATCTCCTTTTGTGTAATGAGAAAGCAGTTCATTTTTCCAATGTCAATAGCTCATTTTGTGCACAGAAGAGAATGGTCTGGAATTTGTGATAGGAATGACAGCAGAACTGTCAGCATTTTGCCATCATTGCTCCTTTGAAATGGGTTGCAACTTCTGGAGTTTGAACAGTGGCAGTTCAATGTAGAAATCCAAAAGTTGCTGGAAGTTATTCTGTGCTTTTCCATCGGGCATATTGTTGTCATTAATCTCTCCTGTTTTCCACCTTTCCACAAAATGGGACTGTCTCTGTCCCACCCAAGCCTTGCTCAAAACCTAGTGTCTCTAGCTTCCCCCAGTTTTGATGAAAGGCCATCAACCTGCAACATTAACTCTATTAGAAAACCAACATAGAAAATAGATGCAGAAGGAGGCCATTCAGCTCTTCGAGCCGATTCTTCTCTCCACAGATGCTGTATGATTTACTCATTTTACACAGTATTTTCAGCATTTTCTGTTTTTACTTCATTTTACTTGCGCTTTGTCATCTGAGAGAATCCTTCTACGTGATTGGTTGTTTATCCTGGTGCTGATATCACTGCTGCTGGCCATGAGAGCCCCTTGACTTGGTGCTAGATTGAAACCAACAACAGGAAAGGGGAAAGGGGAAATCCATGACAGAGATTGCTTCACTGCTGACTGTAAAATCCAGACTATTAAAATACCAGAGGGTGAGGATAACTTTCAATTAAGGGATACAATTTGGTAACACTGCTTCGGTGCAGCAGACCACAAGATGTAGCAGCAAAAGTAGGCCATTTGTCCCATCAAGCCTACTCGGTCCTTAAATGAGATCATGATTGGTCTGATGTGATAACTTTCCTGCCTTACCCCCATAATCCTGGATTCCCTTACTGATTAAAAATCTGTCTATCTCAGTCTGGAACATACTGAATGACCCAGTCTCACCAGCTCGCTGCTGAAAAGAATCCCACAAACAGGGGTATAGAGTTCAAAACAAGGAAATTATGAGGAACCTTTAGAAAAAAAAACATCTTTTGGACTCAAGTGGAGTATACTGTTCAATTCTTGGATGCCACAATTTCGAAAAGAGGTGAAAGCTTTAGAGAGGGTGATTGATCAAAATAGTCCCAGGAAAGAGTCAACAGATTGAAGAAGTAGGGGTTACTTTCCTTTGAGAGAGGAAAAAGTTCAGAGGGGATTTGATAAAGGTGTTCAAAATCAGAACAGGAATAATAGGGGGGAGGAAACTAGAGCTGGTGTCATCAACGGAATGAAAAGAGTGGGTGGGGGGGGGGGGTAGGAAGATAAGAAAAGGGGGCAGGGAATATCAATCGGCAAACAAGGTAGGGGAAGCGGAGGGAACAAACAGCAGCAAGGTACGCAGGTACGACCTCGCCAGAAGAACGCTCAGGTGACACCAAAGACGCTTCTGGTATGTTCTAATTCCAGGAGATGATGCACACAGCATTGGAGCAGCACAGAGGGAGTTGCTGAGCTTGGGGGACCCCAAAACCAGTACCCCAACAATAATATCTATACACCCGCTGCTTTGTTCCCCTCCTGGACTTGTACACAGGTATCACAATCTCTTCCTGCACATATATAAATATATACAGTTTGCAAAGACTATGTGTTCCCGCTTAAAAGTAACTATAAAATGCAAACCAAGAAAAAAATATTTTTTTAAAACATCAGAACAGGATCGGGTGGATCGAGAGAAATTGATCCCATTGGCAGCAGGGTTGAGAACCAAATGATACCAATGTAGGGCAATGGCAAAAGAACCAAAGGCAACATGCAGGAAAACCTTTTTTACCCAGAAACTGGTTAGGATCTAGAATGCATTATCTCAGGAATGTGGTAGATAATTGGATAAAGTTCCAAAGATAAAGCAAATTCAGAGCTATGGAGAAAAGACAGGAGGAGGTGGGACCAGTTCAATTGCTCTTGTACGTGGCACACACAAGACTCGCCGGGCTGGAAGGCCTGCTTCTGTGCTGTAGCCATTTATTCTAAATACTTCTCTGACATTTAAAACTTAGTAAGAAGTTTTACAACACCAGGTTAAAGTCCAACTTGTTTGTTTCAATGTCACTAGCTTTCGGAGCGCTGCTCCTTCCTCAGGTGAATGAAGAGGTATGTTCCAGAAACATATATATAGACCGACTGGTCTGGCATCTTTGAATCTGTCCATATGTATGTTTCTGGAACATACCTCTTCATTCACCTGAGGAAGGAGCAGCGCTCCGAAAGCTAGTGACATTGAAACAAACCTGTTGGACTTTAACCTGGTGTTGTAAAACTTCTTACTGTGCTCACCCCAGTCCAACGCCGGCATCTCCACATCATTTAAAACTTAAATTGACCTGAAATTATGTCTGCAATCCTAGTTTGTCTGAAGTCGCTAAATACAAGGTGTGTTAAAATTTACAAAGATAATAAATTCTACACAACAGGAAAAGTGTGCATGATTCTCAGCAGATAAATGTGCAATGTAATAACACCTTATTTAAATGCTGAGTGTATATATTAATAGAAGATGACCGTTAATACGATTTTCAAAATAGCCCACAGAATGATGTTGCAAAGTTTGAACAGCTTGCAGGTGACATATTTCTCAATAACATGACACCTTGTTTTTGAGCACCTTGTTACCCAATTGATTACTAGATTTATATGCCACAAATTTGTTATATGTTGCAATGTGAATAATGTGTTGTTTTAAAATAAATTCAAGACTGTATTGATGTAAATAACCAAACTGATTAAACAGTATGACTCACTTCACTTCTGCACATATTAAACATAATAGATTCCAGTATTTCTGCTCAAATATAAGTGTTGATGACCAATGTATCCAAATGTATTTTTATCAGTATGTCACATCACATCCAGAGGATAACCATTGACCAGAAACAGAACTGGACCAGCCACATAAATACTGTAGCTACAAGAGCAGGTCAGAGGCAGGGGATTCTGCAGGGAGTAACTCACCTCCTGGCTCCAATAGACTGTCCACCATCTACAAGGCGCGAGTCAGGAATATGATGGCATATTCTCCATTTTCCTGGATGACTGCAGCATCAACACACGCTACAAGCTCAACAGCATTCAGGAAAACACAGCCCACTTGATTGGCACCCCATCCATCACTTTCAATATTTACCTCTCCACCATCAACGCACAGTGGCAGCAGTGTACCATCTACAAGATGCACTGCAGCAACTTACCCAGACTCCTCCAAACTGGCGATGGGCAGCAGTTGCATGGGACCCCCACCACCTGCAGGTTCCCCGACAAGCAATATACTATCCTCAACTGAAATTATATAATCATTCCTTCTTTGTCGCTGGGTCAAAGTCCTGGGACTCCCGTCTCGACAGGATAGTGGGTGTACCTATACCACATGGACTGCAGCCGTTCGAGAAGGTGGCTCACCACCACCACCTTCTCAAAGGCAATAAAGGAATGGACAATAAAAAATGCTGGCCTAGCCAGCGATGTGCAAGATTTTGATAACAGTACAATATTTCTAGGAGCTTTGTATAAAATGGACAAATGTTTATGAATTTTTAAGTTAGCCACTTTTAAAATGGTCAGTTTGTATTTCTGTTAAACAATTAACAATCAAGGTAATTGGGGAACATTTGTGTGAAGCCATTTTTTTTTTTTTTTTTTAAATAATTTTTCCAATTAAGGGGCAATTTAGCATGGCCAAGGGGCTGTTTAGCACAGGGCTAAATCGCTGGCTTTGAAAGCAGACCAAGGCAGGCCAGCAGCACGGTTCAATTCCCGTAACAGCCTCCCCGAACAGGCGGCGGAATGTGGCGACTAGGGGCTTTTCACAGTAACTTCATTTGAAGCCTACTTGTGACAATAAGCGATTTTCATTTCATTTTCATTTCAATCCACCTACCCTATACATCTTTTTGGGCTGTGGGGATGAGACCCACGCAGACTCCGGGAGAATGTGCAAACTCCACACAGGCAGTGACCCAGGGCCAGGATTGAGCTCAGGTCCTCAGCGCAGTGAGGCAGCAGTGCTAACCACTGCTCCACCATTCCCCTCCCAGGATTAACAAGTTAATACTCAACTTGTTTGGCTGCATTATGAATGCACCTTCCTTCGCTATCAAGTCCTTGAGTGGGACTAAAACTAAGGAGCTTCTGGCTAAGAGGCAGGGACTCTACCCACTGTGGCACAAGCCTTCCCCAAAAACAGAAAACTCCTAGCTGACAGTACTGATACCAAGATTCCAACCCACAAATGTACTGAGCGTGAAGCCCAAATCTAATGTCTTCGGTCATTCGGGCACGAGACCATCATATCTTTTTATTTTATTTTGAGTAGAACAATGAAATAAACAAATGAACTAATAATCAATTGAGTAGAACAATAAAATAAGCAAATTAACTAATAATCAAATGAAGTAATAATTAACAGCCCTTTAAGGGACAATTAACAAAAAAACTAATGGAAACTTAATTGCTTTTATCAATTAAAAATAAACAAAATATAACTAGCCCCTGGGTTCTGTAACAAAAATATCAAAACTACAAAGGAAACTTACAAAATCAAATCAAAATGTTTTTTCCAGGGGTGATAATACATCCCAGCACCCGTAGCGCCCACCAATTGCGGAAGGCCTCAAGAGTACCAACGGACACCACTGAGAAGCCATACTTGATAAATTTATGACTCCAATGGTGCCGTTAAGTCTGAATTCAAGCAATTTTCTGCTTTAAAGGAATAATTAACAGCATTGACTTCAATTGCATGAACTCAGGATGACACCTGATGCTTAAAAAAAACATGCATTGCTTTATTTGATCAGCACCTGTTGGAAACCTTTATTTTCTGAAATAATAGGAAGTGCTCTTAACTGATTATTTTAATAGAACATACAATACAGAAGGAGGCCATTCAACCCATCGAGTCTGCACCGACCCACTTAAGCCTTCACTTCCACCCTATCCCCGTAACTCAATAACCCCTCCTAGTCACAAAGGGCAATTCATCATGGCCAATTCACCTAACTTGCACGTCTTGGACTGTGGGACATTTCAATACATCCCTGCGGTTCACTTTTATACTTGGGAGACAAGTCAACCCCCAATTCTGGAGGGATTTTTGAGGCTTCAAGGGTGGACTTATACACCAACTCTACAGCAAATCAATTACCCTGTATTCATAGGAAGTGGTTTTTATATTTAAAGCAAATGCAGAAAGCAACAAACCACTTGTGCTACCGTGCTGGGCAATTTAGCAACTTCACCAGCTACATCCATAAACCCTGACACAAATTTTTAAAAGTTACTGTGCAACTGCTTACAGAAGAAATTTGTCTATTGCATGGCCACAAATGGAATGGATCCACCTTGGTACCTCACCATCTCTGCTGAAATAGAGTCATTTATCACTTTAAGCACAATATATCACAGCACTGCAGGAGGTCGAAATAAACTTTATTACAAACTAATGTTTCCCTCACTCAGATAATCATTGCACTACTGAAGCAAAATAACAGCATCTGATTACCTGTTCTCACTTCTGTACACAAACCAGTGGAACATTATAGGATAGTGATTTGTCAGGGCGGCACTGCTGCCTCACGACGCTGAGGACCCGGTAGAGTATCGTGAAACAAATTAAAATGTCTCAAAGACACAACCAGTTGGATCAGGAAACATATGTAAATGAAACCAAACTCTTCTGATAATTACTACTTCAATATAGCAGTCTGCATTTTAATCGACTGATATTATAGATCATATGCCTAAACTCATCAGGACAAAAATAACAGTCACTCGAACAAATGTGGATTAGCGAAAGCCAACACGGCTTGTTAGAGACAAGTTTAATCAACTTGGAAGGGTTTTTTTGAGTAAGTAACAGAGAGGGTTTTTGAGGATAATGCAGTTGACTTGCTGGACAACCAAAAGGTGAACTGCCACGTAATAAGCTTGCCAGCAAAGTTGAAACCCTTTTAATAAAAGGAGCTGAATGGAGCATGGGTGCAAAGTTGGCTGAGTGACAGGAAACAGAGTAGCGATGAATTGTTCTTTTTAGAACTAGAGGAGGGTATACCAATGGGATTCCAAAGGGTCAGTATTAGGGCTACTTACTTCTATATTAATTACCTAGACGGGGTATACAGGGCTAAATTTACAGATGACACAAAACTTGGAAGTATTGTAAACTGTAAGGAGAATAGTGATAGACTTCAAGATAACCAAGACAAGCTGATGGAAAAGGCACATGACAAATAACATTTAATGCAGGTAGTGTGATTTTATATATGCAGAAATATTACATTTCACATTTGGAGCAGTAATGTTATTAAAAACTCTTGTTTAAAATACATACAGGGATTGGGTCTACTAAAGCTGTAGTTAAGAAGTTGTAAAAGGTGATATAATCATTCATTCCAACCACCTACTTGGTTACAGATAAAAGGGGTTAATGGAATCATGTTTTGATTGCTGGAGATTCCCTGGAGTGTAGATAATTTATGAGGGTTTGTATTTAGTCCTAGCCAAGCAGGCCATGGAGCTTAGTGGGATACAGATGATGTACTTAATGGGAGGAGCCAGGACTGTTTGTAGTTTTGAAGTCTGTTATAGGATTTAAAGTTGAACAGCAGTTTTGCCAAATGTTGTTAGATTGAGCAGAGGTGTATTGAAGCTGCACTTGAAAGGAACTCTCTCCAAAAGTCTCTCCACAGTAGAGCAAGTAAACCTGTTTTGTTAACTTTATTTATAAGTGGCATTTGAACTGTACTGGAATTAGTAACATGTGTAAATCATACGTTCAAATTTTTCCTTTTATTTAAAACTTGTTTAACAGATAATTGTAAAACTATTTATTTGATGTGGTTAAATCTGTGTATAATTTAAAAGGTTGTTTAAACATAAAAGATACCTATGAGTCAAAGTCATCACTCCTGGGGTGAAGTATACTTTCCTCTCAGTTTTACAAATAGAAACATTGTTTTGTGTTCTCATCTGGTATCCTTGCCTGGATGAGTGCAGCTCCAAAAGCACTAAAGAAGCTCAACACCATCCAGGACACAGCAGCCCACTTGATTGCTCCGCCTTCCACAAACATTCAAAACCTCCGCCACATACGAACAGTGGCAGCCATGTGCACCATCTACAAGATGCACTGCAGTAGCTCACCAATGTTCATTAGGCATTCCAAACCCACAACCACTACCATCTAGAACGTCAAGAGCAGCAGATACTTGGGAACCCGACCACCTGGAGGTTCCCCTCCAAGTCACTCACCACCCTGACTTGGAAATATGCCGCCGTTCATTCACTGTCGCTGAGGCAACATCCTGAAACACCCTCCATAACAGCACAGTGGGTGTACCTACACCTCAAGGACTGCAGCAGTTCAAGAAGGCAACTCACCATCACCTGTCCCACCAGGGACGACAACACTCTTGACCACTGCTACTCAAAAAGCAAGGGCGCCTACCGTTCCATCCCCCGACTGCACTTTGGGAAATCAGAGTATAAGACAGTGCTCCTTCTCCCGGCATACAAGCAGAAGCGCAAGCGGGAGAATCCAGCTAAGAAGGTCGTGCAGTGCTGGTCCGAGGAAACAGAAGAGCTCTTACATGACTGCTGAGAGACAGTGCACTGGTCCATATTTAAGAACTCAGCGACCAACTTAAATGAGTATGCCACCACCGTCACAGACTTCATCAGCAAATGTGTGGACGACTACGTGCCAAAGAAAGCAGTACGTACGTTCCCCAACCGGAAACCATGGCTCAATCGCGAGATTGACTCCCTACTGAAGGACAGATCTGAAGCGTTCAAGTCAGACGACCCTGACCTATACAGGAAATCCAGGTACGACCTCCGCAAAGCTGGCCGAGATGCCAAGAGAGAATATCAAACCAAGCTAGAGTCACAGACAGACTCTCGGCGATTGTGGCAAGGACTAAACAACATAACGGGCTACAAAGCGAAGCACAGCAGTATCTCCAGCAGCAGTGCACCCCTCCCCAATGAACTCAATGCATTCTATGTTCAGTTCGAGCAGGTAACCAACAATCTGCTGTTGAGTGCCCCAGCAGTCTATAACTCACCCATACCCACCATCATAGCTTCCGAAGTCAGATCGGCCTTCCTGTAGGCGACGGGCCCGGACGGGATCCCTGGTCGTGCACTCAGAGCCTACGTGGACCAGCTGGTTGAGGTGTTCACGGACATCTTTAACCTGTCCCTACTCCACTCCGAGGTCCCCACCTGCTTCAAGAAGACCACCATCACACCGGTGCCAAAGAAGAACCAGGCAATGTGCCTCAATGACTACCATCCGGTGGCCCTGACTTCAGTTGTAATGAAGTGCTTCGAGAGGTTGATCATGAAGCGCATCACCTCCATACTACCAGAACGCCTTGATCCACTGCAATTCGCATACCGTCGCAACCGATCCACAGCAGACGCCATTTCCCTGGCCCTTAACTCATCCCTAGAGCATCTCGACAACAAGGACTCCTACATCAGACTCCTATTTATTGACTACAGCTCCGCCTTCAACACCATAATCCCAGCCAAGCTCATATCAAAGCTCCAAAACCTAAGACTTGGCCCTCCACTCTGCAACTGGATCCTCGATCTTCTGACCAACAGACCACAATCAGTAAGAATGAACAACACCACCTCCTCCAAAATAGTCCTCAATACCGGGGCCCCGCAAGGCTGCGTACTTAGCCCCCTACTCTACTCCCTATACACACACACAACTGCGTGGCAAAATTTGGTTCCAACTCCATCTACAAGTTTGCTGACGATACAACCATAGTGGGCTGGATCTCGAATAATGACGAGTCAGAATACAGGAGGGAGATTGAGAACCTAGTGGAGTGGTGCAGTGACAACAATCTCTCCCTCAATGCCAGCAAAACTAAAGAGCTGGTAATTGATTTAAGGAAACAAAGTACTGTACACACCCCTGTCAGCATCAACGGGGCCGAGGTGGAGATGGTTAGCAGTTTCAAATTCCTAGGGGTGCACATCTCCAAAAATCTGTCCTGGTCCAGCCACGTCAACGCTGCCACCAAGAAAGCACAACAGCGCTTATAGTTCCTCAGCAAACTAAGGAAATTTGGCATGTCCACATTAACTCTTACAGATGCACCATAGAAAGCATCCTATCAGGCTGCAACACAGCCTGGTATGGCAACTGCTCGGCCCAGGACTGCAAGAAACTTCAGAGAGTCGTGAACACCGCCCAGTCCATCACACGAACCTGCCTCCCATCCATTGACTCCATCTACATCTCCCGCTGCCCGGGGAAAGCGGGCAGCATAATCAAAGACCCCTCCCCCCGGCTTACTCTTCCAACTTCTGCCATCGGACAGGAGATACAGAAATCTGAGAACACGCAAGAACAGACTCAAAAACAGTTTCTTCCCCGCTGTTACCAGACTCCTAAATGACCCTCTTATGGACTGACCTCATTAACACTACACACTGTATGCTTCATCTGATGCCGGTGCTTATGTACTTACATTGTATACCTTGTGTTGCCCTATTATGTATTTTCTTTTATTCCCTTTTCTTCCCATGTACTGAATGATCTGTTGAGATGCTCGCAGAAAAATACTTTTCACTGTATCTCAGTTCACGAGACAATAAACAAAATCCAATCCAATCCAATCCTGGTGCAGCCTCACCCCCACCAATATTTGTTCTTGGGATGTATTCCCTTACTATTTGGTATATTCACTCAATGACTGATGAGTGCTACACCCAGACACAGGACTGGGAATCTCCCGCAGTGATAGTTCTGGAGTGAATTCCCCCAATGCTTGTCCTGAATGAATTTCCCCTGACACAGCACTGAGAACTCCTCCAATTTTCCTCAGGTCTCTTCCTCTATATAGTGTTTACCACTGTTTCTATTGGGGCAATTCCTTTATAGGACTGAGATGAGGAGAAATGTCTTCACCCAGAGAGTGGTCAATCTGTGGAATTCGCTACCACAGAAAGCATTTGAGGCCAAAACATTGTGGGTGGGATTCAGCCACTGCGGACGAATCCTGAGAGTTCCAAATCAGGCTCTGCGTCAATTGCAAGTCACCCGACTCAGTCCCACCCAGCGTGATATGGATCTTGCCCTTGCTGGGAGTGATTCAGATCAACATATATAAATGAGCCCAGACGCCACTTTCACCCAGCGCCCGGGACTGAACAGCCGCATCTGCGAGACCTCGACAGGGCGCTGTTCAGCACTGGTTTCCACAAACGTGGACTAGATGTGACAGCACCTCAGGGTGGGGGGTGTCTCGCAGGAAATTAGGGACCCCCAGGTGGTCAGGGATAGGGCAGGGTGGTACCCTAGCACTCCGTCTGCCTGCCAGGGAGTTCCACCCAGGCACCCTGGCAGTGCCAACCTGGTGCTGAGCAGGCGTCCAGGAGATACTGCTAGGATGCCAGGCTGGCAGTGCCAAGGTACACAGAATGGGAGAGAGAGAGAGAGAGAGAGAGAGAGAGAGAGAGAGAGAGAGAATGCAGAGATTGGGACTGCTGGTCAAACTGGTGCCCCGATCGGAGCTTGCCAGCAGGAAACCAACTAAAGTGTGGCCTCAGAGGAAAGAAACTCCCCAAGGCACAAAACTGGCAAAGTGGTCAATTACTAGGGGGCATAGGTTTAAGGTGAGAGGGGCAAAGTTTAGAGTAGATGTACGAGGCAAGTTTTTTTACGCAGAGGGTAGTGGGTGCCTGGAACTCACTACCGGAGGAGGTAGTGGAGGCAGGGACGATAGGGACATTTAAGGGGCATCTTGACAAATATATGAATAGGATGGGAATAGAAGGATACGGACCCAGGAAGTGTAGGAGATTGTAGTTTAGTCGGGCAGTATGGTCGGCACGGGCTTGGAGGGCCGAAGGGCCTGTTCCTGTGCTGTACATTTCTTTGTTCTTTGTTCTTTGTTGCCAGTGAATAGCGGGGTGAATCTTAGCACTGCAGCTGCTGAGAAACACCCCACCAAACACGCCCAAAAGCAGACTTAGAATTATTTCTGCACCCCGTATGTTTTCAAGAAGCAGTTCGATACAGCACTTGGGGCAAAGGAGATGCAAGGAAATTTGGGGAGGGGGGTGGTGAGGATGCGCAGCATCAGGCTATTGAGTTGGATGAACAGACATGATCATAATGAACGGCAGAACAGGCTCGAAGGGTCTCCTCCTGCTCCTATTTTCTATGTTTCTATATTCTGTTGCTACTGTCCCTCACAGCAAAAAAAATCTAATTGCTGGTAAGTAAATGCAGGTGTTAATTGTAAAACTATTGTTTGATTAAATGCAGGTGGAAGACATTAACTGGAGTTACCTGAGCACATACGATACTTACTAAAACTGTGGGATTTGAGTTAAGATGTAAATAATTGTAATGGTTAAGTGTATAAACAAAGGTAAAACTTGAGCCGAAGTTTGCTCCAGTATCATTCTTAACGGACTGGTTTTCTGGACTCCAACAGGTCCAGGTAAAGTATCTGAACTGTTATTTGGTTGGGAAATTTCACAGGTAACAAATGCTTGGAAACTTCAAGCTACAGGACAAAAGCAGTGAATACCAAATTACTTTTTTTCGAACGGTAGATGTCTGAACTCTCCAATCTATGCATCAATGAATGTTTATTAGATGTGCCATTGCAAATGACTTTGTATGACAAGGGAAATGACATAAAAACAAGTGTGATGGTCCAAACATGCACCAGATGTACCAAACATTTCCTATCTGTCTTTGGATCAGCGTTTTTCTTTTGAAAATGCTGACATCTTCTGGACAGAAATGCCATGTTTATTATAGTGGAACAGAATTCATAAAGGCATTCATTAATCAATCATTCAAATCAGTAACAAAAAAAAGGCAAAAAAAGAACATATGCTGCTGTACCTGCTAAGTACCAGAAATATAAACCATGTTGCAAGTATTTTCATAATCAATTTTCTTAAAATTGAAGAGGTCTAATCGTTTCAGTGGGAAAGATCACAGGCATGATGCATACTGAGCTATGCAGACAAGGAAATTTGGATCCCTCATCTCAAAACAACTAAGGAGCATTCCAATTGACCACTCGATCCTTGGTAGAGACAAGTAAAAGTCATCCAATTTTCCTGAATCTGACGTTTAAAAATCTGCTAGTTCATGGGATGTAAGCATTACTGACAAGGCACCAATGTCAGATGGACTGTAGTGGATTAAAAAGCAGCTTGTCATCACCTCCTCAAGGGCAATTAGCGATGGGCAATAAGTGCAAGACTAGCCAGCAATGTCCACATCCAGTGAAAGGATTTTTAAAATAGGGATCAAATGTCATTTTCACGGATAAGAAGCAATACTGATCCTCTGACATGGCGAACCTTGACCTGGAAAAAATACCAACAGGCAGGAAGCTTTGTGGCCAAACACAAGGAGAGCTGAAGGCAGGTGACCCCAGATGCAGATGGAAGGAGAAGCAGAATAACAGGAGTCGAGAAGGAAGTACACGAGACAAGGAAGACTGCACAAGTGGAACCCTATTTATAGAAGTCTGTGGAGAATCGGGGGTAACTCCTGAAAGAAAAGGGACTAGAACTCAGCTTGGAAGACTGGTGTAGCTGAAATGGGGATCTACAGGTAGAGTGAACTGCCTACCAACTTGGTGAGATAGTCTCGGTTGTATCAGCGAGACCATGGGTAATTTATAGTTCATAATAACCATGATTCATCTGATAATGTACAATGCCATGGGAAAGAAAGTTACTGAAGCTAACATAACAATCAGTGCACCTCATTTCTCAACCATTGAGATGTTAATAAAACAAACAACTACAAGGGAGCAGGATCTCTTCCACTCCCATGGATGTCAGGTGCCCCATTAGGTTAACCAGCGGCAATGTTGCGTAAATCAATAACATCACACTATTCCAAGGCCAGGCTACATTGCAGAGAAGAATATTAAAGATCTAACCAGGATGAGCTTTGCACCATTCCTAATCTCTGCAGAGCATTGCACCACCCTATTTGAGCTCCAAATTTATTCTTCCCTGTCCCATTCCTCTCCTCCAATCACCAGAAATTACTGCATTCAAAATGATTTCTCGCTCATCCACATTGGCTGATTCTTCTTCCTTGTGTGCACACGGTGGTGATATGCATCACTGTAAATACACAAGGGGTTAATGTAAATACACTAAGACTAAGTAAACACGAGAGGGAGCACCAGAGACATCATGACTTGCAGACATACAGCTAATGAACACAGAATAGGACACGACCAATGGGCAGTCAAGACACCCAGAGATGACACTACCACAAGGGGGCAACCCATATAAAAAGACAGGGCACACATGCTCTTTCTCTTTCCACGGGCTACACTCAGAGAGAAGGGCAGGGGCAGATCAGAAGCATCACACCCACCTCATGGCTTAGAGCAGACTGGTTAGTTAGATTGAGTTACTATAGGAAGATTAGCAGGAGTCGAACTCAAGTAGGAGAATTGCTAACTGTTCAATAATTGTGTTAAACCTATCTCCAAGTCTGAACCTTCCTTTGTCAGAGCATACATCAAGGAAGCAGCTTATGCTACATGAAGAAGCATAACACAACACACACTACACTAATATCAAAACCTTTCAACACGTCACACCCTAACCCACTGCCACTCCGCCACTCTTTTTGCAGAAGATGAAACTAAGTGAAATCAAAGTAGGAGAACAGGAAGATATCCCACTGCACTGCAAACTCTGCACAGATTAAGGAGACAGCCATTAATGTCACCAAGAGGGATCAGGCAGAATAGCAGATGGTGAAGGGCATATACAGCAGAGTTTTGGGCAAAATTCCTTCCAAGGTGACCTCTCTTAGGATGGCAGTACCTCTGCATACCTTTTACCCTTGCAACCATAGTACCAGCCTCAGTAGGCACTGAGTTGGTGCAGTCAAGACCTCTCCGTCCAAGCTCGGTGAAGTCACAACCAACTCAAGAGCCTTCGACTGAGCCACATCCACTCAAAGCCATTTGTGGAGCATCGCCTCTTCAGAGTACCATAGGATGCATGTGACCACTGAAAACTGGCACTAGAAACTCAGTGTGGTGATTGGTGGTGACTAAAACTTGCGTAGCTAAGTAAAATCATGTGCCTTTTTGAAATTATTAGGTGCAGAGGCTAGACCTGTAGTACCTGGTGATCCAGCAATATTAGTTGACAAGAATAACAATGTTAGTCTTTTGACTGTACAGTTTAATTCAGAGTGCGAGGACTGGGACAGATGTTAGACATGACTGTTAATGCTGGAGAACAGCTAAACGAGTGTTCAGTTAGCCACTGCTGAAGATGTTTGGCTGCAGTTGAAGCCCTCCCATTTGCTTGTGATCCTCATGATCTGTGCCTTCTGCCTAATCATGTTGACTACCTGTCCAGTGGCTGGTAAAAGTTTGAGCCTGTACTTGTTATCATTACAATGGTGTTATAAGAACAATTCATCTGTATGCAAAGATGCTTTTATTTTTAAATACAGTTGGGGAGGGTCATTGGTGGCACATTTACCCAACCCGAGAGGTCTGCAACAAGAAAATCATAGGAATAGCAATAGGTTTTTCACCCTTTAATCTGTACTCCATTTATCCACATTTCTGGATTCCCTTACTGAAGAAAAGCTTTTAATCTAAAGTTTTGGAAATTAGAATTGATCCAGCATCCATAGCCCTGTGTGGGAAAAAAAGATGGGCCAATTTCACTCCCAAATGCCCAGCTTCCTTTTCATTGTAGTCTTTTGCCTTGGGTCTCCGAGCAAAGAAAATTATTTCTCTATCTACCCTAGTGACTTGTTTTGTCATTCTATAACACCTGGATTAGCTCGCCCCTCAATTGTCTAATCGCAACCTTATGAAATCTGTTTTCATACCCCTTAAGCCTAGGTGTCATTCTGGTGAGTATGCATTATACCCCCTTCAAGGCCAAAATAAACTTCCTCCTGACGTTTTGTGCCGAATTGAACAAAGTGTTCCAGGTGAAATTAGGCCAAGGCTCTGCACAACTATTCCTCATTTTTTTTGTTTTCCCATTTATTTTTCCCAGACCTAATTTAACCACAAATACTCAGTGGGTCTCTGCTGGTAACAAAGTAGTACAAAAGAAAACATTGGAGCGTTTTAATTGCTGCAGTGTTTATTTTCATCAAGGGACCATCTAGTGGTCAGTTCATATCGAAAGTATCCCAATCTGGAACAAAGTTGAAACATCATTCGACAGCTAAAGAACAACGAGGCCTCCGGAGTAGGTGGAATCCCTGCCGAAGTTCTTGGCATGACTGCACAATCTCTCATCCCTCATCTGGAAGAAGAGTGCCTGCAGGAGGATCTCAGGAACACTTTGGGTGTGACAATATTCAAGTAGGGAGACCAGTCCGATTGCAGTAACTACACACTCTTGTCCATTTTCCCGCTGTGATCTCACCTCCAGCAAATTTCCCACAGCAATAAAGATAATCTACAAGACAGCAGAGAAACTGTTCAAACTACGCCCGTTTCAATCCAAAACTAACATGCTTCAGTCATCGAGTTTCAGTACGCAGATGACATTCTGTGAACTCACTCAGAAACTGAGCTCAAATCATTGTTGATTCCTCATGAGAAAATGGGTCTTTCACTAAACACCTAGAAAACAGAGGTGCTCTTCTAAATAGCTCTCACATCACATAATCTCCTCATTTTAAGCAAACTTGGAAAATGTGGACCATTTTCCATTTCTTCTGAACTTTTGCTCAACAAAGGCAGACATAGCGGACAAAATTCATTATCGTCTCCAATGTGCCAGCTCAGCCTTCAGACTGCTGATGAAATGTGCAATTGAGGACCAGGATCTCAAAAACGCAACTAAGGTCAGAGTCTTGGATAACATACTGCAAGTACATAAAAGCATAGGAGAAGCACCATCAACGGTACCTTCATACGATCCTCCAAATCCAGTGGAATGGAATACGAATCAACGGCAGAATCGTCTCTTAAGCATGCCCTGCAGTGAGGCACTAACCACTTTAACCACATCCACTGGCCAATACATGTCTCACTAATGCCGGACACCAGACTCCCAAATTACACTTCTATTAGGAACTTGTTCGCAACCGGAGACTCCCAGGAGGACAACACAAATGCTTCAGGGATGCCGTCAAAGTATTTGTGAAGAGATCAAACTGACTAATGGGAGTCCCAGGCTTGTGACTGACCAAAATGAAGATTCATTCAGAAAGGCACTGAACATGGCAAGAGACTTCGGGAACACACAAACAAAAATTGAGGCAACGGAGAGAACCCACAAACCTCCAAACACTTCCTCTATCTGATCCTTCACATGTAGGAGAGTCTGTAAATTGTGCACTGGACTCCACCATCTCTGAATTGGAGTGCACGGTAGCATAGTGGTTAGCACAGTGGCTTCACAGCACCAGGGTCCCAGGTTCGATTCCCCACTGGGTCACTGTCTGTGCGGAGTCTGCATGTGCGGAGTCTGCACGTTCTCCCAGTGTCTGCGTGGGTTTCCGCCGGGTGCTCCGGTTTCCTCCCACAGTCCAAAGACGTGCAGGTTAGGTGGATTGGCCATAATAAATTGCCCTTAGTGACCAAAAAGGTTAGATGAGGTTATTGGGTTACAAGGATAGGATTAAAGTGGGTCGGTGCAGACTCGGTGGGCCGAATGGCCTCCTTCTGCACTGTATGTTCTATGTAAGCAATTCATCCAAGTGTATTTAGAGGATACCTGAAGCCATGGTGCAAAATCCTGGACAACATCCCACTAATGAATGCCCATTCATAATCAATGCTGAATCTCCAACTATCAACATCCTGTGGGTTACCATTGACTGGAAACTGAACTGGATTAGCCATATAAATACTATGGCTAAGTGAGGCAGTCATAGACGAGGAATGATGTAATGGGAACTCGCCTCCTGACTCCCCAAAGCCCTGTCCACCATCGACAAGACACGAGTCACATGTATGATGGAATACAGGGGCTGGTTTAGCACAGGGCTAAATCGCTGGCTTTGAAAGCAGGCCAAGGCAGGCCAGCAGCACGGTTCAATTCCCGTACCAGCCTCCTCGAACAGGCGCCGGAATGTGGCGACTAGGGGCTTTTCACAGTAACTTCATTAGAAGCCTACTTATGACAATAAGCGATTTTCATTTCATACTCTCCTCTTGCCTGAATGAAAGTAATTCCAACAACACGCAAGAAGCTGAGCACCATCCAGGACAAAGGAATACTCTCCCCTTGCCTGAATGAAAGTAATTCCAACAACACGCAAGAAGCTGAGCACCATCCAGGACAAAGGAATACTCTCCCCTTGCCTGAATGAATGTAATTCCAACAACACTCAAGAAGCTGAGCGCCATCCAGGACAAAGCAGTGTACTGGATCAGCATCCTATCTATCAACTTAAACATTCACTCCCTCCATCACTGACGCACAGTGAAAGCAGTGCATATCATCTACAACAGTGTTTTCAAACTTTTTTTTCCCGGGACCCACTTTACCAACCTGCCGACTTTTGCTTACGTTTAATGCGACAGGTGAGCCTGCTTGGTCCTCACGATTTCGCTCTAATCCGATTCATAGGAGAGGGCATTGCGGGTATCAGGTGCAGAGTTCAGCCAGTTCCTTTATGTTGTCTTCATCTTTGTGAGCATGGAAAATCCAACCTTGCACATGTAGGTTGCTGTGAAGGACAATAGCAACAAAATGCTCATTTTACACAGTACTGGATTCTTTTTGGAGAAGCTACTTCAGAATGCTGACAGCCACATGGACTTGTGGCTTGTTTTTAATGTGCTGTTACAGGTGAGACGCACTAGTTCAGTCTCTTCATTTGGAGTCAGCTGTAAGTTAATAATTGACTCTGGGGTCTCAAACTCAAAAAGGATTTTTCAACCATTCTTCTCTTTCAAAATCTGGAACTTCTCTGGAAAGTAGCAACTTTTGATCAGCACAGCCAGATGCGACTGAATAAGGCTTGCCAGTCTGTTGACAATTCCCTTACCAACATGTTTTTTTTTGATGTATCATAGCAGTGTGGGTAACATGTAGTAGTTTTGGCTTTGTACTCACACTTGCCAAACTTTCAATGACTTTTGGAAAACATTTATTTCTTCACGGTGCCAAAAGCAATCATCATACTTCCTTTGAAGATTGAGATTCAGTTTGTTTAGAATTGAAAAAATGTCTGCAAGATAAGACATAGTTAGCATCCAAGTTTCATCACCAAACGAATCAGCCAGAGGGGACGATTTCTCAAGGAGGAAAGTATGAATGTCATACCTCAGTTCGCAAACTCTGACAAGCATCAGACCTCTGTGTGGAACAATAAATGTGTGTGCTCGGCCCTCTTTTCGGAACAAAAAGCCTGATATGCGGTCTGCTGCATTTAATGAAATTCCCGACTTTCACTTTCAATTCAATACCACCTTGTAGTCAAACAGCCACCTAAGATTGGCGTCCTGCAAAGGATGCTGGGAGAATTGGCCAAGTTCGAGGACAAACAGGCTGCAGCTCAAATAACCACTAAGAAATAAGCTGCAGCCCAGACTCCAGAAATACACAGGAAAAAGGCCATCTCCAGGCCATCCTGGGACAATAGGACTTGCATGTTAATTTCACCTATGTACCAGACACAACAGCGCCTGCCTTCCTTATTTGGAAGGGCCTACGTGGCCCGGACACCTACGGACATGGCCAGTAAGGGCTTGCCCTGCCATCAAGGTGGCAGACCTTGATTGGACTTGATCGTCAGGGTTAACCTTGATTAGTGGCATACCAGGGACCAGCCAAAAGGGCATGAAATCGACAGGGGTAAAAGGTGTTGCACCACCCTACAACCTCTCTCTGCAGTAGCAATAGAACAACGGTGACCTTCACTGGCCAACGCGAAAAAGACTATCACCCAACCACCTGAAGGAAGACCAGAGCCAGGAACAGCTCACAATGAATAGAAATGTTCTGACCAGTTGCCTCCTTAATCCTTATTCTAACTCTGATGTTTTTCCCAGTCATGTTAGCTACCCGATCGCTGGTTATTCCTCTGCAATGAATCCAGTGGAGCCTGTACTTCCCAACCACATAACTATTCAATGTTTCAAAAATCTCTGTACCAGTTGCGCTGGTTGGTAATGTCAGGCAGCACAGCAAATCCTCAACAAATTAATTCTACCAAACATACCCAACGTAAACTAGCAAGGACAATCTGGAACGTCTGTACTTTCACCAGCTTATACTGAGAACTCCTGTGCTGACCTTAAATGAGGAATAAAAGATGGGCAATATCACAAAGTCAGTGAGCCACTGTGTTATCACTAAGTGGGATGCATTTCAGTTTTTCTATTTTTTTTCCTGAAGCTGCATTTTATTCAGATACATCCACTGGCAAAAGGATTTGTCTTCAAAGTGGCAACGTTCTGTTCAAAGGACTATGCCAGCTGATGAAAGTACAACAAATGACAATTGATTTTTTTAAATCAGTATACAGTTTTCAATAAATGAGTTTTAAAACAAAGACCATCAGTTTGCTTTGAAAGAGTCTTGCAATAAGTTACATGAAAACGCTGTTGCAGAGGAGATCTTTCATTACTTTTCAGTGGCAAGGAAAATGACTCAAGTAATCGGGCACATTGCTAGCAACATTCAACTCAAGATGCTCCCCGCACAAAAAAAAAGTTCCTAGACCTAGATGTTCCATGCCAATTTTCCAAGTGAAGACATTTAAATTCATTAAAAGCCACAAGGCTAAATTTTTTAAAAGAAATGTCCAATCCTCATAACGAGTTACTTGAGTCAAGAACCAGACTAACAGACTGAACGAAAATCGGTCGATTGAAAGAAAAATAAGAGTGCTGGTATTCTGGGAGACCAGTCATGTTAAGAATGGCAATCCGTGTTTCCAAAGATCAGATTTTGTATAAGGAGCAGCCAGACAGAGAGTGAAGCTTTTCCGCTCTTTCATTCTTTGCACCGCATGGAATTGTGGAAAAATCTCACCAGAAAGCAAAACGATTTCGACAAATTCCAAAAGGAGCTGACAAAAGGAGACTCTGGCGATTTAAGTCGCCAGGATAACGTCCAAATGACCAACGGTCTTATTTTTAAAAGAATATAGAAAACGACATGGTATTTGAGATTCTGAGTCGAAAGCCCCGACATAAGGCAGTACTCCAGACTAAACAACAGGTAACAAGATTAATTATGACAATGGTGAAAATGGTTTTCTAGCATTTTAACATAACAGGCAAATCAAATTTCATCACATACTGCTTTCTGCGGTTCCAAGAGCCATTTTGTGAACAAGGTGGGAGGTTGATCCTGAATCTGGCAGAAATGCTTCTCTACATTTGATTAGTCACAGTCCCTGTACGAGTGGCTTCCATAACTCCCACCACCAAAAAAAATCAAGAGGTTTGTTCTCAAACGCCCCAAATGCCTTTGGAATTTTGATGGTTTTAAGCTCTCATTTGCCAATAGGGCGGCATTGTAACACAGTGGTTAGCACTGTCACTTCACAGCTCCAGGGTCCCAGGTTCGATTCCTGGCTTGAGTCACTGTCTGTGCGGTGTCTGTACGTTCTCTCCGTGTCTGCGTGGGTTTGCTCCGGGTGCTCCGGTTTCCTCCAGTCCAAAGATGTGCAGGATAGGTTGATTGGCCAAGCTAAATTGCCCTTAGTGTCCAGGTTAGGTGGGGGTTACTGGGATCGGGTGGAGGTGTGGGCTTAAGTAGGGTGATCTTTCCGAGAGCCGATGCAGACTCGATGGGCCAAATGGCCTCATTCTGCCCTGTAAAATGATTCTATCAAATACTCCATGTTATCGCTGAGCCGAGGAACCGTATAGTTCAAAGTTTAGAATGGAGTGTGGAAATCTAGACTTTTACATATGCCTCAATTTGAAGAGTTGGTGTAAGAAGGCAAGCAACAAATTATGGAGTATTTCCTAAGTACTTCCCAGGGTCATTCACACGTCAGTAAAGTGTGAACAACATTTCAAATACTCTCTAAGTACGCTCTAAAATTCAACTCCCTCACTCACCATAAGATCCTGCTAGGAGGCACCAAATTTCTCAAACCCAAGATTGAATGTTACATGACTGAAGTTCACATTTAACGCCGATCTGATTACTGCAGCTGAAAGGCAGCGCTCCCGGGGACAGTAACAAATACTCACCAGTCCAGTTTCTCTGCTGAGGAATATAATAATACTTGTTCCCAAACTGATCCGTCCCCATGTGATGTTTAACCAGCCCAAACATCCTCTGCAGCAGGGCCCTGACTTGATTCATTGCCGACTCTCCGTTTTCGGCCCCGAACAGGCGAGATTTTAACCGACGTCCCAAACTTCTGGAGCTCTGCCTTGCCCTATTGGTGCGTTGGAATGCGACAGCTAATCAGAGCCTGGCTCTTTGCGACGTCCCTTTCCTTCCCAAGATGGCTGCGCCCAGTGCCGCGATGTTTGTTGTCATGTGAACGGCGGCCGCCGGTTCCTCTCGGTTCGAGGACGTGGGCCCTTTTCCCCGGCGGCCTCGGGTGTTATTGTCAGCGGATGCCCTGGATAAGGAGACGTCCGCCGGTTTGATGCGGATGACCCGGGCCTTACCACGATGCTCGCTCTTTTGGCAGCTCGTCAGTGCGGCTGCGATGAGCCTCTTCGGGTGAGGAGAGCCGAGTCCACCAGGAGGTGAGTGCCCCCATTCTCACAACACACCATGAGTACCAGCAAGTCTGCGTGCCCAGTTCATGTTGCAACCACCCAACAACAGTGACTTGCGTGGATGACCCAAAGCGCTTTGTGCTCGGTGAATTACTTTTGAAGGTGTGGTGAAACCACTGTGTTGAATTGTGCTGCCACAATAGTACGTGATGTCCAGTATTGCTACTATATTATATGTTGTACGGTTTTGGCTCTGCCCATGGCTCCTCCCCCTCGGGCCTGGGTATATGATTGCATTGGATTGGATTTGTTTATTGTCACGTGTACCGAGGTACAGTGAAAAGTATTTTTCTGTGAGCAGCTCAACAGATCATTAAGTACATGAGAAGAAAAGGGAATAAAAGAAAATACATAATAGGGCAGCACAACATTTATAATGTAACTACATAAGCACTGGCATCGGATGAAGCATACAGGGTGTAGTGTTAATGAGGTCAGTCCATAAGAGAGTCATTTAGGAGTCTGGTGACAGTGGGAAAGAAGCTGTTTTTGAGTCTGTTCTTGCGTGTTCTCAGACTTCTGTATTCCTGCCCGATGGAAGAAGTTGGAAGAGTGACTAAGCCGGATGGGAGGGATCTTTGATTATGCTGCCCGCTTTCCCCAGGCAGCGGGATGTGTAGATGGAGTCAATGGATGGGAGGCAGGTTTGTGTGATGGACTGGGAGGTGTTCACGACTCTCTGAAGTTTCTTGCAGTCCTGGGCCGAGCAGTTGCCATACCAGGCTGTGATGCAGCCTGATAGGATGCTTTCAGTGGTGCATCTGTAAAAGTTGGTGAGGGTTAATGTGGACATGCGAATTTCCTTAGTTTCCTGAGGAAGTATAGGCGCTGTTGTGCTTTCTTGGTGGTAGCGTCGACATGAGTGGACCAGGACAGATTTTTGGAGATGTGCACCCGTGGGAATTTGAAACTGCTAACCATCTCCACCTCGGCCCGTTGATGCTGACAGGGGTGTGTACAGTACTTTGTTTCCTTAAATCAATTACCAGCTCTTTAGTTTTGCTGGCATTGAGGGAGAGATTGTTGTCGCTACACCACTCCACTAGGTTCTCTATCTCCCTCCTGTATTCGGACTCGTCGTTATTCGAGATCCGGCCCACTATGGTCGTATCGTCAGCAAACTTGTAGATGGAGTTGGAACCAAGTTTTGCCACGCAGTCGTGTGTGTACAGGGAGTAGAGTAGGGGGCTAAGTACGCAGCCTTGCGGGGCACCGGTGTTGAGGACTATTGTGGAGGAGGTGTTGTTGTTCATTCTTACTGATTGTGGTCTGTTGGTCAGAAAATCGAGGATCCAATTGCAGAGTGGGGAGCCAAGTCCTAGGTTTTGGAGCTTTGATATGAGCTTGGCTGGGATTATGGTGTTGAAGGCAGAGCTGTAGTCAATAAATAGGAGTCTAATGTAGGAGTCCTTGTTTTCGAGATGCTCTAGGGATGAGTTAAGGGCCAGGGAAATGGTTTCTGATGTGGATCGGTTGCAGCGGTATGCGAATTGCAGTGGATCAAGGCGTTCTGGGAGTATGGAGGTGATGCGCTTCATGATCAACCTCTCGAAGCACTTCATTACGACTGAAGTCAGGGCCACTGGTCGGTAGTCATTGAGGCACGTTGCCTGGTTCTTCTTTGGTACCAGTATGATGGTGGTCTTCTTGAAGCAGGTGGGGACCTTGGAGTGGAGTAGGGACAGGTTAAAGATGTCCGCGAATACCTCTGCCAGCTGGTCCGCACAGGCTCTGCGTGCACAACCAGGGATCCCGTCCGGGCCCGTCGCCTTCCGTGGGTTCACTTTCAGGAAGGCCAATCTGACTTCGGAAGCTGTGATTGTGGGTATGGGTGAATTATGGGCTGCTGAGGCACTCGACAGCGGATTGTTGGTTACTTGCTCGAACCGAGCATAGAGTGCATTGAATTCATCGGGGAGGGGTGCGCTGCTGCCAGAGATACTGTTCAGCTTCGCTTTGTAGCCCGTTATGTTGTTTAGTCCTTGCCACAACTGTCGAGAGTCTGTCTGTGACTCTAGCTTGGTTTGATATTCTCTCTTGGCAACTCGGATGGCTTTGCGGAGGTCGTACCTGGATTTCTTGTATCGGTTAAGGTCGTCTGCCTTGAACGCCTCAGATCTGTCCTTCAGTAGGGAGTCACTCTCGCGATTGAGCCATGGTTTCCGGTTGGGGAACGCATGTACTGTTTTCTTTGGCACGCAGTCGTCCACACATTTGCTGATGAAGTCTGTGACGGTGGTGGCATACTCGTTTAAGTTGGTCGCTGAGTTCGTAAATATGGACCAGTCCACTGTCTAAGCAGTCACGTAAGAGCTCTTCTGTCTCCTCGGACCAGCACTGCACAGCCTTCTGAGCTTGATTCTCCCGCTTGAGTTTCTGCTTGTATGCCGGGAGAAGGAGCACCGTCTTATGGTCTGATTTCCCAAAGTGCGGTCGGGGGATGGAACGGTAGGCGCCCTTGATTTTTGAGTAGCAGTGGTCAAGAGTGTTGTCGTCCCCGGTGGGACAGGAGATGTGCTGGTGGAATTTTGGCAGTACACTCTGGAGGTTGGCCTTGTTGAAGTCTCCGGCCACGATGAACATGGCCTCCGGGTGTTCTGTTTCGTAGTTGTTTATTACTGTGTATAGTTCGTCCAGCGCCTTCCTCACTTCTGCCTGGGGTGGGATGTAGACCGCTGTGATAATGGCTGAAGTTAACTCACGTGGAAGATAATATGGGCGGCACTTCACGGTCAGGTATTCCAGGTTGGGGGAGCAGTAGGTCGCCAGAGTCGCCACATCCAAGCACCAGGAGGAGTTGATGAGGAGGCAAACCCCTCCACCCTTCGCTTTGCCTGATGATGCCGTGCGGTCCACCCGGTGAATTGAGAAGCCTTCAGATTGTATGGCACAGTCCGGTGAGGCGGGGGTGAGCCATGTCTCTGTGAAGCTGCAACCTCTCACACTGCCTCATTCTGGGGCACTCTGCCAACTCTGTCGTAAGTCAATTAAAGCCATAGTTAATTCACTCTGCATTCTCCGTCTTAAATTGATGGCATATCAAAACGTGAGACGAAGTCAAAGTTTCAAATCGCCGACCTTTCATCGGAACTGGTAATAGTTAGAGAACCGGGCAAGGGGTGGAAGGGAAAGAACAAAAAGATGGTCTATGGAAGGCAAGGAAGTGTGAATTAAAATAACAGAGTCACTTCCGGTAGCAGCCATGACCTGCTAGGTCACGCAAACGGCAGCTCCCGCCAGGATCGGTGTTTCAGGCCGCTAAAAGGAGCGGCAGCGGCAGTTAACAGGAGGGACCAGCGTGGGAACAGATGTGGGAGAGCCCTCCCACCCCAGCTGGTGGATGGAGAGGATCAGGAGCGGAGCCGGCAGACGCGCGACCCCGGGGAAAAGGTTGAGAAGGTCCGGGAGGACAAAATGGCGGCCGGAAAGGATCGGGTGGTGTGGACCAGAGAACAGCAGGAACACCTTAAAAACTGCTTCACGGAGCTGAAAACGGAAATGCTGGCCTCCATGGAGAGAATTGTGGTGACCCAGAAGGCGCAGGAGAAGGAGATCAAGGAGGTGAGGAGGAAGGTGGCGGAGAACGAGGAGGAGATCATGGGCCTGGCGGTGAAAGTGGAGGCGCACGAGGCGCTCCATAAGAGATGGCAGGAGAGGCTGGATGGCATTGAGTGCAGGTCTCGGAGCCACAATCTGCAGATCCTGGGCCTTCCTGAAGGAGCGGAGGGGGCGGACCCGAGCACGTACGTGGCCACAATGTTGGGGACGCTGATGGCCTTCCCGCGGCCCTTGGAGCTGGATGGGACGCACAGGGTTCTCGCCAGAAAGCCAAGGGTAAACGAGCCACCGAGGGCGATTGTGATACGGTTTCAGCGCTTGGCAGACCGGGAGCGAGTCCTGCGGTGGGCGAAGAAAGAGCAGAGCAGTAAGTGGGAGAATGGCGAGATCCGAATTTACCAGGACCTGGGAGCTGAGCTGGTGAGGAGGCGTGCAGGTTTTAACCGGGCGAAGGCGGTCCTCCACGGTAAAGGGGTGAAGTTTGGGCTGCTGCACCCGGCGAGACTGTGGGTAACATACCAGGACAGGCACCACTATTTTGATACCCCAGACGAGGCGTGGTCGTTCATAGGCAGAAGAAGCTGGACCTGAACTAAGGGACTGCTCTATGGGGGTGAAATGTGTGGGTGGGGAGGGATCGAGGGGAGGATGGCTGGTAAAGCATAAGTTTATGGGCATGTCTGCCCTAGTTTGGTTGGGGGTTCTGTTTGTTTTGCTTTTTTTCCAGGTGTTTTGTTTTCCAGGTGTTCGGTGCTAGGGGGTGGGAAACGCCCGGGACGGGCTGTCCGGCGCACAGGGAGGTACCAGATGGCGCTTGCCGCTCTATCCTGCCCGGGGGGAGGGGGGGGGGCAGCCCGAAGGAGGCAACAAGTTAAGGGTTGGTATATAGAGGGGGGAGCGGCAGGGGTCAGCGTGGGTGAGCTGACTCACGGAAGCACAATGGGGGGGAAACCAGAGCTAAGCGGATTCTTGGCAGGGGAGGGGTTTTTTTTGGGGGGGGAATGGGATGCTGCTTTGCTGACTGAAGGAGAGCCAGGTGAGGGGTATGGATGGAGAGTTGGGCGAGTGGGCCGCCGGGGGGAGAGCTGGAGGAGGGAGGCGGGGGGACACGGTTGGCCGAAAAAGGGAGATGGCTAGTCGGCGGGATGGGGGGGGTGGTTACCCCCTCGACCAGGCTGATAACGTGGAACGTGACGGGCCTGAATGGGCCGGTCAAGCTGTCCCGCGTATTCTCGCATTTAAAGGGGTTGAAGGCGGATGTGGCCATGTTGCAAGAGACGCACTTAAAGCTCGCGGACCAGACGAGGCTAAGGAAAGGATGGATGGGACAGGTGTTTCACTCGGGGTTAGACTCAAAGATCAGAGGAGTGGTTATTTTGGTCAGTAAACATAAGAACATAAGAACTAGGAACAGGAGGAGGCCACCTGGCCCCTCGAGCCTGCTCCGCCATTTAATGAGATCATGGCTGATCTTTGTGGACTCAGCTCCACTCTCCGGCCCGTGCACCATATCCCCGAATCCCTTTATTCTTTAGAAAGGTATCTATCTTTTTCTTAAAAACGTTTAAAGAAGGAGCCTCAACTGCTTCACTGGGCAAGGAATTCCAGAGATTCACAACCCTTTGCGTGAAGAAGTTCCCTCTACACTCCGTCCTAAATCTACCTCCCCTTATTTTGAGGCTATGCCCCCTAGTTCTGCTTTCCCCGACCAGTGGAAACAACCTGCCCGCATCTATCCTATCTATTCCCTTCATAATTTTATATGTCTCAATAAGATCCCCCCGCATCCTTCTAAACTCCAATGAGTACAGTCCCAGTCTACTCAACCTCTCGTCATAATCTAATCCCCTCAACTCTGGGATCAACCTAGTGAATCTCCTCTGCACTCCCTCCAGTGCCAATATGTCCTTTCTCAGGTAAGGAGACCAAAACTGAACACAATACTCCAGATGCGGCCTCACCAACACCCTATACAATTGCAGCATAACCTCACTAGTCTTGAACTTCATCCCTCTAGCAATAAAAGACAAAACTCAATTAGCCTTCTTAATCACCTGTTACACCTGCACACCAACTTTTTGCGACTTGTGCACCAGCACCCAGGTCCCTCTGCACAGCAGCATGTTTTAACATCTTACCGTTTAAATAATAATCTATTCTGCTGTTATTCCTCCCAAAATGGATAGCCTCACACTTGGCAACATTGAATTCCATCTGCCAGACCCTAGCCCATTTACCTAACCTATCCAAATCCTTCTGCAGACTTCCGGTATCCTCTGCCCTTTTTGCTTTACCACTCATCTTAGTGTCGTCTGCAAACTTTGACACATTGCACTTGGTCCCCAACTCCAAATCGTCTATGTAAATTGTGAACAACTGCAGGCCCAACACTGATCCTTGAGGGACCCCACTAGTTACATGTTGCCAACCAGAGAAACACCCATTTATCCCCACTCTCTGCTTTCTGTTAGTTAACCAATCCTCTACCCATGCTACCACTTTACCCTCAATGCCATGCATCTTTAGTTTATGCAGCAAATTTTTGTGTGGCACCTTGTCAAAAGCTTTCTGGAAATCCAGATATACCACATCCATTGGCTCCCCGTTATCTACTGCACTGGTAACGTCCTCAAGGAATTCTACCAAATTTGTCAGACACGACCTACCCTTTGTGAACCCATGCTGCGTCTGCCCAATGGGACAATTTCCCTCCAGGTGCCCCGCTATTTCCTCCTTAATGATAGATTCCAGCATTTTCCCTACAACCGAAGTTAAGCTTACCGGCCTATAATTACCCGCTTTCTGCCGACCTCCTTTTTTAAACAGTGGTGTCACGTTTGCTACTTTCCAATCCTCTGGGACCACCCCAGAGTCTAGTGAATTTTGATAAATTATCACTAGTGCGTTTACAATTTCCCTAGCCATCTCTTTTAACACTCTGGGATGCATCCCATCAGGGCCAGGAGACTTGTCTACCTTTAGCCCCATTAGCTTGCCCAATACTGCCTCCTTAGTGATTACAATCATCTCAAGGTCCTCACCTATCATATCTTTATTTCCATCAGTCACTGGCATGTTATTTGTGTCCTCCACTGTGAAGACTGACCCAAAAAACCTGTTCAGCTCCTCAGCCATTTCCCCGTTTCCTATTATTAAATCTCCCTTCTCATCTTCCAAAGGACCAATATTTACCTTAGCCACTCTTTTTTGTCTTATATATTTGTAGAAGCTTTTACTATCTGCTTTTATGTTCTGAGCCAGTTTACTTTCATAGTCTACCTTACTCTTCTTTATGGCTTTTTTAGTAGCTTTCTGTTGTCCCCTAAAGACTTCCCAGTCCTCTAGTCTCCCACTAATTTTTGCCACTTTGTATGTTTTTTCCTTCAATTTGATACTCTCCCTCACCTCCTTAGATATCCGCAGTCGATTTTTCCCCTTTCTACCGTCTTTCTTTTTTGTCGGTATGAACCTTTTCTGAACACTGAAAGATCGCTCGGAAGGTTCTCCACTGTTCCTCAACTGCTTCACCATGAAGTCTTTGCTCCCAGTCTACAAGTGGCATTTGAGGCGGGGAGCATCGTGGCGGATAAGGGGGGCAGGTGTATAATGGTGAGTGGCCAGCTGCAGGGGGCCCGGGTGGTGTTAGTGAATGTATATGCCCTGAACTGGGACGATGCGGACTTCATGAGGCGCGTGTTGGATAGGATCCCGGACTTGGAGATAAGTCTTGGATCCGAGCTTGGATCGTTACAAGTCCAGAATGGGAAAGAGGCTGGTGGCGGCCAGGGCCTTGTGGGAGTTCATGGGCCAGATGGGGGCCCCTGGAGGTTTACGCGGCCAAGGACGAAGGAGTTTTCCTTTTCTCCCATGTCCATAGAGTCTATTCACGAATAGACTTCTTTGTGTTGAGTAGGGCATTAATTCCGAGGGTGGAGGGGGTAGAATACTCGGCCATTGCGGTCTCGGACCATGCCCCGCACTGGGTGGACCTGCGACTGGGGGCGGAACGGGGTCAGCGCCCTCTCTGGCAACTGGATGTGGGGCTGCTGGCAGACGAAGAGGTGTGCGGGCGGATAAGGAGCAGTATTGAGAATTATGTGGGAGCCAATGACACAGGAGAGGTGACGTTGGCAGTGGTTTGGGAGGCTCTGAAGGCGGTCATTAGGGGAGAGTTAATCTCCATTAGGTCCCATAGAGAGAAGAAGGAGAGGGCGGGGAGGGAGAGACTGGTGGGAGAGATACTCCAGCTACGCGGAGGCCCCAGAGGGGGGGCTGTTGAACGAGCGCCGGAAATTACAGGTGGAGTTTGACCTGCTGTCCACGGGGAAGGCGGGGGCGCAGCTGAGGGAAGCGAAGGGGGCAGTTTATGAGTATGGGGAGAAGGCGAGTAGGATGCTGGCGCACCAGCTGCGCAGGAGGGAGACAGCCAGAGAGATTGGGGGAGTGTGGGATAGGGAAGGCAACATGGTGCTGAGCCCAGAGAGGGTCAATGAAGTCTTCAGGGAGTTCTATGGAAGGTTATACAAGTCGGAAATCCCCCCCCCCCCCCCGGGGAGGGGGAAGGGATGAGGCGGTTCATGGACCGGTTGAGGTTCCCAAGGGTGGAGGCAGAGCGGGTGCAGGGACTGGGGGCCCCGATTGGGTTGGAGGAGGTAGTCAGAGGGCTGGCAGGCATGCAGATGGGCACGGCCCCGGGCCGGATGGCTTCCCCGTAGAATTTTATAAGAAGTTCTCGGAGCTGCTGAGCCCGCTCCTGATGAGAACCTTCAATGAGGCAAAGGAGAACGGGATCCTCCCTCCGACAATGTCGCAGACATTGATCTCGCTTATCCTGAAGAAGGAGAAGGATCCACTTCAGTGTGGGTCCTACAGGCCGATATCACTCCTGAACGTGGATGCCAAGATGTTGGCAAAACTTCTGGCCACCAGAATAGAGGACTGTGTCCCGGGAGTGATTGGGGAGGACCAAACGGGTTTTGTTAAGGGCAGGCAGCTGAACACTAATGTGAGGAGGCTCCTGAATATTATCATGATGCCCTCGGAGGGGTGGGGGGGGGGGGTTGGTGGAGGTGGTGGCTGCGATGGACGTGGAGAAGGCCTTTGGCAGGGTGGAGTGGGAGTATCTGTGGGAGGCGCTAGGCAGGTTTGGATTTGGGGAGGGATTTATAAGGTGGGTCAAGCTGCTGTATCAGGCCCCTGTAGCGAGTGTCCACAAACCGGCTAAGGTTGGAATATTTCAGGCTGCAACGGGGAACGAGACAGGGGTGTCCCCTGTCCCCGTTGCTGTTTGCCCTGGCAATCGAGCCATTGGCCATTGCGCTCAGGACTTCAGGGGATTGGAGGGGACTAGTGCGCGGAGGGGAGGAGCACCGGGTCTCCCTCTACGCGGATGACCTGCTGTTGTATATTTCGGACCCGTTAGAGGGGATGGGGGAGGTCATGCGGATCCTGGGGGACTTTGGGATGTTATCGGGGTATAAGTTGAACGTGGGGAAGAGTGAGCTGTTTGTGGTCCACGGTAGGGGCCAGGAGGAGAGACTGAGGGAGCTCCTGCTCAGGATAGTGGAGAGGAGCTTTCGGTACTTGGGGATACAAGTGGCCAGGAACTGGGATGCCCTGCACAGGCTCAACTTAACCCGGCTAGTGGAGCAGATGGAGGGAGAGTTTAAAAGGTGGGATATGCTCCCGCTTTCCTTGGCAGGATGGGTGCAGACTGTGAAGATGATGGTTCTCCCCAGGTTCCTCTTCGTATTTCAGTGCCTCCCCATTTTCATTCACAAGTCCTTTTTCAAGCAGGTGAGTAGGATTATTATGGGATTTGTGTGGGTGAATAAAACCCCCAAGTCAAAAGGGTATTCTTGGAGCGTAGCCGGGGGGTGGGGGTGGGGGGGTCTGGCTCAGCCGAACTACTGCGGTTATTACTGGGCGGCCAATGTAGCCATAATCAGGAAATGGATGATGGAGGAGGGGGCGGCATGGGGGCGGTTGGAGGCGGCGTTGTGTAGAGGCACCAGTCTAGGGGCACTTGTTACGGCTCCGCTACCGTTCTCGCCGGCGCAATACACCACTAGCCCGGTGGTGACGACGGCATTGAGGATCTGGGGGCAGTGGAGGAGACACAGGGGAGAGGAGGGGGCCTCGCTGTGGACCCCGATACGGAATAACCACAGATTTGCTCCGGGTAGGTTGGATGGGGGATACCAAGGCTGGTATAGGGCAGGTATTAGGAGGATGGGGAACCTGTTTAAAGACGGGACTTTCCCTAGCATGCAGGCACTGGAGGAGAAGTTCAGCCTACCCCCGGGGAATGCGTTCGGGTACCTCCAGGTTCGGGACTTTCTTAGAAAGCAGGTGGGGACATTTCCGCTGCTGCCCCCGCGTAGGATCCAGGACAGGGTAGTGTCTGGCATCTGGGTAGGGGAGGGGAAGGTGTCGGACATATATCAGGAGCTGCAGCAGGTGGAGGAGTTGAAGGGCAAGTGGGAGGAGGAGCTGGATGAGGGTCTGTGGGCTGACGCCCTGGGCAGGGTGAACTCCCCCTCATCATGTGCCAGGCCAAGTTTAATTCAGTTTAAGGTGGTGCATCAGGCGCATATAACGGCGGCAAGAATGAGCAAGTTTTTTGGGGTGGAGGACAGGTGCCCGAGGTGTGCAGGGAGTCCGGCGAATCATGCCCATATGTTTTGGACATGTCCGGCGCTTAAAGAATTCTGGCAGGGGTTTGCGAGGGTGATGTCTAGGATTTTGGACACTTGGGTGAAAGCGAGTCCAACAGTAGCGATATTTGGGGTGTCGGAGGATCCGGGAGTGCAGGAAGCGAAAGAGGCCGAGGTACTGGCCTTTGCCTTCCTGGTAGCCCGGAGACGGATTTTGTTAATATGGAGGGACTCAAAACCCCCGAGTGTGGAGACCTGGGTTGGTGACATGGCGGGGTTCCTCAGCCTGGCGCGAATAAAGTTCGCCTTGAGAGGGTCCTTGATGGGGTTCTCCCGGCAGTGGCAACCTTTCCTTGACTTTCTAGGGGAGCAGTAAGTGTCTGCAGCAGCAGCGGGGGGGGGGGGGGGGGGGGGCGGTACTGTTGATATAATGTGAGTTGGGCATGGAGACAAAACCCACCTTGTTCTGTTTAAACAAAACAATTTCTGTTGTGTAAGTAGTTTCACTGTAAGCTTTGGGATATGTTGATTGTTATTTTTTATTACATATTTTTGTTATGTAAAAACGCTCATTGGAAAAACTTTAGTAAAACATTTATTTTTTAAAAATAACAGAGTCAACACCGACTGTTGTCCAAAACCAAAAAAGAGGGAGTAGAGCTTCTGATCTGAAATTGTTGAATTAAGTATTGAGTCTGAAGGTCATAACATTTCTTCTGTAAAATGTTATTTCTTTACTTTGTAACCATGATCATCCCTTTTTGTCTTGCGCCATCGCCCCTCTGCGATTAATCTGATTTGCCTTCCAGTTTCACCCTATCGCAGCTCTCTTCTGTTCTTTCTTCTCCTCCGCCACAACCCCCTTCCTTTTTTGGCCTGTGTACTTGCTTAAAAACACGCACATCTCTAACTTTGCCCAGTTGTGATGGACGGTCATCAACCTGAAAAATGTAGGGAAAATGTTTGGTTGTACACTTTGGGAGGAATAGAAAAGCAGGATATTATTTAAATGGAGAGAGACACTGTAGAATGCTGAGGTACAGGGCAATCTGGGTGTCCCTGTACATGAAGCACAAAAGGTTAGCATGTAGATACAGCAAGTGATTAGGAAAGCAAATGGAATGTTGGTCTTTTTTGTAAGTGGGATGGAATATAGAAGTCGAGAAGTCTTGCCTTCTGTTGCTGGGACTACACTCAAAGCGCTGTGTACAATTTTGGTCTCCTGACTTAAAAAGGAATTTGCACTGGAAGGAATTCTGGAAAGGTTCACTAAATTGATTCCTGGGATGGAGGGGTTGCCTTATGAAGAATGGTTCAGCAGGTTGGCCCTGTACAGATTGGAATTTTGAAGAATGAGAGATAGTTTTGTTGAAACATTTAAGATCCTGAGGCAATTTGATAAGATGGATGCTGAAAGAATGTTTCTCCTCAGCGGGGGATCGCAAACTAAGGGGCAGAGTTTCAAAATGAGGGGCCACCAATTTCCATATGGACATACAACTTAGGAGGGGCAATAGGTCACACGGTACGTCAAGCCTACTCCGCCATTCAATAAGATCATGGCTACTCTGATTTTAACCTCAACTTCACATTGTGGAAAATTAAAACCAGCGCATTAACTATCTCACCAGCCACTTATTTTCAGACCCTAGGATGAAATTCGTCAGAAGCCAGGAATTGTCAACCTATAGTTCCAATCATTTGCTAACTACTGCTCCCCTAGTGATTTCCTCCCTTCCTTCAATTTCCTGATTTGTAGCTATTTCTAGGATGTTGTATCCTCTTTCATGAAGACCAACGCAAAATATTTGTTCAATCCATCTGTCATCTGTTTTGTTTTCCATTATTAATTCCCCAGACTCACTTTTCAAAGCAGGGTTTTTCAATGTGCGGGTCGTAACCCAGTCGGGTGTCAGGAGGGTAGTGGAGCGATCGGTCACAGCGTTCCCCCGGTGGTCCTGATCACAGGAGAAGTGCCCAATGGCCACTACTGGCATATTTATTGAAAATGGCCTGAGCCACACTGTTCAAGCCAGTCCGCAAGTTCAGTCTTCAGTCTCATCACTCTCTCGTTCCTGAGCAGAAGTCGTGCGAACAAATCTTCATGCCTTGAAGCAATTACAGTTCTTCCACGTGCTGAATTCAGAAGATAACAGTATTGATGGAGGCTCAATTCAGCATGTACCAGAGGAGGAGTTTCCTGGCATCGCTGAAACAAGGGGCAGATGGGCCTCTGGATGTGCAGCATGTTGTCAATGTGAGACACCTGACAAAGTTCTACAGCATCAGATAGAGCTAGCCAATGGGACTCTGGAAGAATCAGAAGCTCAAGCAAGTGTTAGTGAACCTACCTGTCACTTTACATCATGATTTACATTACCTATTATAACTATTCTATCAAGCCCCCGAGTATACTTTGAACTTCTATAATAACTATGTAAAACAATTTTTAAACCATTTAACTACTTTTATTGCATTTTTGTAACTATTCTGTATTGCTACAGATTCCATCCAATTCCCACTCTTCCACTGCAACTCTTTATAAAGTATATTCCTCATGCACTTGGAAGTAGATTCAACAGAAGCTGTGGTAGGGGTCTGGGATGAATATTGTTGAAGGAGAAAAAATTTACAAGGCTGCAAAAAAGAGCAGGGGTCTAGAACTAATTGAATAACACCTTCACCGAGTTGGCATAGCCACGATAAGGCAATTGGACTCCTGTGTTGTTGAATTTTAACCTTTTTTTAAGTTGATTAATTTTTGACTGATCACAAACTGTTAATTGATTCCAAATCAGATCTGATGAATTTGCAAAAATCTACATGAAAATACATTCTAATCAAGACAAAGAGCTATTTATGGAGTTGGCAGGAAGACTACCTAAAATCACTTGAATTCTGTTATGCTTTTCACGCACAGCCATACTTCCAGCAGAGACTGATGGATACCAATCAGGAGAAAGTTTTCTTCCGTAGATCTGGTTCACTGAGGTTTATTGTGGGCCACCTACTCATGCCCTAGCTGAAATCAGCCACCTCATCACAGGTTTCAGTTCATACCTGACGCCTTCCCAGTCGATATGGCTGAGAAAGCCTGACTGCTCAGCCACTAAGGAGTCTTGTTAATTTTATTGTTTTCTTCCAACACGCCATGGATAACACTGATTCTTGTTTTAATATCCAATATCATTCCCAGTAATTGGCGCGCATCCTTTTGAACCCTTAATGTATGTGGTGATAGACAAATTACTCTATTCAAAAAGATTAATGTCAAAAACCTTGGGAGGAGCAGACGTCTCAACCTGAGTTGCTGGCAGTGGTGAGCATTGAACTGTCCTCCAACAATAACAAATTATTGTTTCTTTACTGTTAAAATCTAACAATTTTAAATTTATATTTTGTATTTCTAAAATCAGTAAACCTATCCAAATTAAGATACTTCAATTTATATTTTGTATTTCTAAAATCAATAAACCTATCCAAATTAAGACACTTCCTGTAAATTCTCTCAGCAACCTTCACTTACACAGGTAGAAAAATTCAGAAGAATAATATGACAAAGGGCTAGCATGCAATTACATGTTGCTGGGAACTACCATGGTGCAAATGATCAGAGCTGTATCAGCACCGCGCGCTAAACAATTGCGCCACTGGAGCCACTCAAATTATCAGAGCGGGAAGCAAACTTCTCTAAGTTGAATGGGTGGAAAACCAGTTGACATCTACATGAAAGTATAGAGGTGTGGGCCTGAATATGATATTTTATTCTTTCCAAAGTTCAAGATCAGAAAAGGTCAAATGATTAATTTTATACATAATTGGTAGAAGTCTCTGGTTACTGTCGCACTGAAATGACATTGTGCAAAATTTTGGACTGCGGTACTTTTACTGTGTTGATAGACTGTCACTGCCAAAATATCTGTATGTAACTGTTGAAAGGGTTTGAGTCTATAGTTTGGGAGGTTGAGATGATTTAATAAGAGTTTGAAGGCCACCTGCTGGAAAATCAGAAACATTACAAAGGAAATAAATTAATTTCAGGGAGAGAAGTTATTTGCGTCGGTTCTACTTTAACAGATCCATTTCAAATGACACCACTTCCAGTCCCAATATGAATTTATTTATTGTGAAGCTGCCTCTATTACAATGCCAGACCAAATCCCAACAGTGGATAGGATACTGAACCAAAACCCCGAAAATTTGTTTATTTTGTAAGACTGTGCGGAAAGAAGACTTCGCTCCAGGGGTTATTGCACGAAGAAATAGAGATTTAGTTTTTTAAAACAACTTTATTATTAACACAATATCAAACGCTTTAACATCGCAGCAGAAAATAGCTTATAATTACCTCTTGAACAATACTACTAATAATAATCATTATTGTCAGAAGTAGGCTTACAATCGTACTGCAATGAAGTTACTGTGAAAAGCCACATTCCGGGACCTGTTTGGGTACCCAGAGGGAAAATTCAGAATGTCCAAATTACCTAACAGTACTACTCATAAAGTAAATACAATACCCTTAATTACTGTGTTTATTCCCAATTAGACAACAAGGAAGGAAAAACATACAGCACTCTATCCATCCTACATCCCAATGACACAGAGTAATACTTGCTTTCCAGAACAGATTTGGCCCCTGTTAGAACCGCTGCAGACTCTGGCTGGATGTCTTCAAAAAGCTGTTTCGACTGGTTTATTTCAGGTTCCCCCTTGTAATCAGACAATCAGCACTGCTTTAAATACTATTAATTTTTTTTTAACTATCCTACTGTGAGAGCAGATTTTATTTGTGGTCTAAAGGGGTAGTCGTATCAGAACTCAACTCATAAGCTTTCTCAAATGTCTGAATACCTTAGCTCCATCCAGCAATGACAACATCTCCCCAAGCTGAAAAAAAACTGAATACACACGGATTCCCCTTAGTCAAACTTCAGTGCATTAGCCCAGGCTTTTACAATGGTCAAGTCCACCCCTGGTTCCTAAAAGCTTTCTGGTCTTGCAAAAACAAGATTCTTTTAAAAACGTGACTACTGCAATCAAACACACTCTAACCCAGGCTTTTAACCCTTCAATTGCCAAATGTTGGAAATCCGATGTATCTAAAATCTTACATTTGTCACATGGGGAAACTGAATTATTGCAACTTGTGCTGGCAGATTATTTATAATTTTTCACCAGTGAATGCACTCCTTATTTTCATGATTCTTTTCCATTTTTGAAAGCTTAATTGTTCAAAAAAAAACTTCACCCTTGATATCAAATGGAGAGGACACATCATACCTACTCTTGGGGGCAGCATGGTGGCGCAGTGGTTAGCTCTGATACCTCATGGTGCCGAAGGCCCAGGTTTGATCCCGGCCCCAGGTCACTGTCCGTGTGAAGTTTGCACATTCTCCTGTGTCTGCGTGGGTGGGTCTTACTCCCAGAACCCAAAAAGATGCGCTGGGTAGGTGGAATTGGCCAGGCTAAATTGCGCCTTAATTGTAAAAAAAAAAGAATTGGGTACTCCTTAAAAAAAAAATTTCAGTCATACTTACTCTTATCAATTAGGGGACAAACACAGGAGGTAGCGATTTACAGCATATAAGAACAGCTCAATTGGCATAAGGAAGAAAAAGGCACCATGGGGTTGCCACGGTGGCTCACTGGCTAGCACTGCTGCCTCACAGCTCCAGGGACTCGAGTTCAAATCCAGCCTCGGTTGACTGTGTGAAGTTTCACTTTCTCAGTTCCCAAATAACAGAGGTCAAGTCTGTGCTTTTTGGCAAAGTCCACTTGCATTTTATTTGTCAGCTGTGTCACTGGTAAACCTATTTTAAATACAAAATTTAGGAAGTTTCCAATTAGCCCTGCAGCAAGCTAGTCAGATTGATTGTCTTTAGTGAATACAGTAGTTGAGTTTTCATTCAATTACAGATCGTAGTAATTCCTCAAATCATAATACACAGGATAAAATAACTAAGTAATTTAAACAAAAGAAAGATGGTGATTAGCAAAAGCAAGCAGCAACGGAAATACGTTTCAGAAATATAGATGGGGTGATCCCGGGATGAGTTTTTCCATCCCGGTAAGTGATTCTTAAGGAGATCATTATCTTAAGGTCTAGTCTTCTTTTTACTTCTGATTGGCTTTAACTAATTTATAATTTACTGAATTCGGCCAAAATGTCTGTCCATCAATTTAAGAGATATATATATTTAAATGTATTGGTGCAAATTTCCCATTACATCGCTTGGCAATTTTCCAAATTATCCACACCTGCATCTAACATTAATTAGAAAAACACAGTTTTCGTTAAGACATTATCGCCCTAGACTGTCTGTTACCATAGAAACGGGACTACACGTTCTTGGACAGCAGCACCAGTTCTTACCGTACAATGGGGCCTTTTAGCTAGTTGACGTCACTGACCTTGCAGCCTCAAGCAACTTGCAGATGTTAAATTAAAATGTATGATCTGGATTAACCATTAGTGGATTCCCAGCTATTGTTGCTTAATATAATTATAGTTAATTATTCTTAATGAGTTCTCATTTAACCCTTTTACCTCTATCATCTTCCCTTATTCTCATGGTTATAGCTGACTAGAAACGTCAATTTCTATCAGTCCACAAAAAGATCAGCCATGATCTTATTGAATGGCAGAGCACGCTCAAGGGGCCAGGTGGCCTACTCCTGCTCCTAGTTGTTATGCAGGGTTGACTTAGCATGGTTTACCGTTGTTGTTTCGGCTGGCTACGACAATGCCAGTGGTCTATCCAGTTTTATTCCTTTTTGATTTGTTTGTAGTTGTTTGGTACAACTTGAGTAGTTTGCGAGAACATAGTTCAGTTAATGTTACGATCCCAGCTAATGTTACTGCTGGACAAGTCAGATTTGATATATCTAATTTTTTTTTTCAACCATAGAGGGACGTTACGAAACAAATTCACAGGAGTTCACTGATGAACTTTTAACACAAAGAATAAATTCCTACCAGCTGTGATACGATTTGAAATTCTGTCTCCGGATAATCTGGGTTACCAGTCCAGTAACATTACCACTATGCTACCATTCCCTTTACTGAGTGCCATCATTGCCAAAGTCTCTTGCCAGTCACAAATTTCCATTATTGTAGATTTATATGCAAAACTCCTCCGGTTGCTGAAAAACACCAGGCATGTTATCCATGTCTTTGCCAAGCACCACTTATTCCTTATCTTACAAAGTATCAACATCCGTATACTCATTGTTAATATCCCAGCCCATGTGAGGGATCTCTTCCAGTTGCCTAAACTCTGGTTGACTGAGAGTTTCGCTTCTCATGTTGGTGCCCAATCTTTCAGACAGTCTGCCCTTTTCTCTTTGGAACCATATTCCCAAAGCTCTTCCCTGTCAATCTTCAACTGTGTTTGTGAACCATTTCATTTTTTTTTTCTGTCAATGACTGAAACTTGAATTTATGTGATGTGTTTAACATATTACAACATCCCTAGTGCTTACGAGAAGCATAATCAAACAAAAAACGTTTGACACCAAACCACGTAAGGCGTTAGGGAAATTATCAATTTTATTGCTACATATTAGAATTTTGAATATTAAGACTGTTATGCGCAGTTTTATTGTGGGGGTGCGGAGCAGTGGTGGTGTGAACAGGAGTTAAAATGCTTGACGTTTGCTGCATCTGGAAGGAGAGAAGTGACCTTTATTTTCCTTGCTTCAACTATGCCTGGCCCATTCCCTAGCATTGCGCCGGGATTGGGAGCAGTGTGGAAATAGTGCAGCTGTAGTCCTGAGAGATCTGCAAGTATGCTCCTGGCCTAAGAGACTGCCGGCTGCTCAAGAACAGTTTTCTGAGGCCCTACGGTTTTCTTTTCAAATTTATAAAAGAACTCTGTTTTGTGTTTTGTGAAAATAACATCTGAATATATATTTATTTTATTTTGATATCCAGGGTGTTAAACCTAGAGTTAAACAAAGACCGGGATGTGCAGAGAATCCATGGAAGTGGAGTTAATACACTTGACATTGATCCTGTTGAGGGAAAGTAGTAAGTATATCGACCTATCTGCTACGTTGTTAAGTGTATAGAAACATATGTCTATAATCCCTGCTATGGTCTAGTAGGACTTAACCTGTACTTTCTGATTCACAGTAAGAATTCTTACAACGCCAGGTTAAATTCCAACAGGTTTGTTTCAAATCACTAGCCTTGGAGAATGCTTACCTGAAGATCAGAGGCTGAATGCCCTTGACTGCTGAAGTGTTCCCTGACTGGAAGGGAACATTCCTGCCTGGTGATTGTTGCGCGATGTCCATTCATCCATTGTCACAGCATCTGCATGGTCTCGCCAATGTGCCATACTTTGGGACATCCTTTCCTGCAGCTTTTGAGGTACACAACGTACGACTTGGCCAACGTTGTCTACCTCGTACGCTGCAGGACGACGGCAATGACGACGGCATTGCTGCAACAGCCTCGGTACTCAACAACGACAATTGCCAATCTCCAGACGCAATTCTGCAATTCGTTCGCTTCATTCTGGGTCACAACGTCTTCATCTTCGACAACAAAGTTCTTCATCCAGACACACGGAACAGCCATGGGGACCAAATTCACACCTCGATATACCAACACCTTCATGCACAAGTTTGAACAAGACCTCCTCACCACACAGGAACTTCAACCGCCGTCATACACCAGATACATCAATGACCTTTTATTCCTTTGGACCCATGGTGAAGAATCACTGAAACGACTGCACGATGACATCAATAAGTTCCATCCCACCATTAGACTCACCATGGACTACTCTCAAGAATCGGTTGCATTCTTGGACACACTCATCTCCATCAAGGATGGTCACCTCAGCACTTCGCTTTAACGCAAGCCCATGGTAACCTCACGATGCTCCACTTCTCCAGCTTCCACCCTAAACACATTAAAGAAGCCATCCCCCATGGACAAGCCCTCCGTATACACAGGATCTGCTCAGGCGAGGAGGAGCTTAACAGATATCTACAGACGCTGAAAGATGCCCTCGTACGAACGGGCTATGGTGCTTGACTCATCGATCAACAGTTCCAACGCACCACAGCATAAAACTGCACCGACCTCCTCAGAAGACAAACACGGGACACAACTGACAAGAGTTGTGCCCTTCGTCGTCCAGTACTTTCCTGGAGCGGAGAAACTACGACATCTTCTTCACAGCCTTGAACACGTCATCGATGAAGACGAACATCTTGCCAAGGTCATCCCCACACCTTCACTACTTGCCTTCAAACAACCGCGCAACCTCAAACAAACCATTGTTTGCAGCAAACTACCCAGCCTTCAGAACAGCGACCATGACACTACACAATCCTGCCATGGCAATCTCTGCAAGACGTGCCAGATCATCGACATGGGTACCACCATTACACGTGAGAACACCATCCACCAGGTACGTGGTACATACTCGTCCGATTCGGCCAACATTGTATACCTCGTACGCTGCAGGATAAGAGTCCCAAAGCGTGGTATATTGGCGAGACCATGCAGACGCTGCGACAACGGATGAACGGAGATTGCGTGACAATCGCCGGGTAGGAATGTTCTCTTCCAGTTGGGGAACACTTCAGCAGTCAAGGGCATTCAGCCTCTGATCTTCGGGTAAGCATTCTCCAAGGTGGCCTTCAGGACTAGAGACAATGCAGAATCGCCAAGCGGAAACTTATAGCCAAGTTCCGCACAGATGAGTACGGCGTACGGCCTCAACTGGGACCTTGGATTTATGTTGCATTTCATTCACCCCCCCACCCTCTGGCCTGGGCTTGCAAATCCTACCAACTATCTTGGCTTGAGACAATTCACACCTCTTTAACCTGTGATTATCCCTCTCTCCAGTAGCTCCGCCTGGACCTGTAAAGACTTAATTACCTGCAAAGATTCTCATTCAAAGTATCGTCTTGCATCTTTGACTTTGTCTATATATATTTCTGGAACCCATCTCTTCAGTCACCTGAGGAAGGAGCTGTGCTCCGAAAGCTAGTGATTCGAAACAAACCTGTTGGACTTTAACCTGGTGTTGTAAGACTTCTTACTGTGCTCACCCCAGTCCAACGCCGGCATCGCCACATCATTCCTAATTCACAACAACTTGCATTTTTATCGGACCTTTAACGTAGCAAAATGTCCCAAAGTGCTTGCCGTGGGCAGCATCAATAAAAAGGTTTAACATTGAACCAAGAACAAGATGTCAGGACAGATTATAGAATGATTTCAGCCCACCATGCCCATACAAGAACAACTAAGCCAGGCCCTTTCCCCATAGGCCTTCAATTTTGTTTCTCTTCAGGTAATTATCCAATTCCCCTTTGAAAACCATAATTAAATCTACCTCTACTACATTCATGGGCAGTGTGTTCTAAATCCTAACTGCTCGCTACGTTTTTAAAAATCCTCATGTTGCATTTGCTTATTTGGCCATTCACCTTAAGTTGGTGTCCTCTAATTCTCAGTGTAGGTCACCAAACACAGACAATATGTGAATGGGCCTTGATGCATTTCAGGACACACGCAACAGCGTTTTGGATGACCTAAAGTTTACAACGGATAGAGTATGGGAGGCCAGACAGGAGTATTGGAATTTTCAAGTCGAGAGGTAGCAAAGTCATGGCTGAGTGTTTCAGCAACAGGAGCAGGGTCAGAGACCAGCAATGCAGTGGAGATGGAAGTAGGCCGTCTTGGTGATGGAGCTGATATGTTCGGATGGTCATCTTGGAGTCAAATACATAACACTAAGGTTGTAAATAATGCAACGCAACCTGAGGGTGGAAACAATGGTCAGGGAGCAGAGTTTGTGGCCGAACCCAAAGAAAATGGGTTTTGTTTTGCAATATTTAGTTGGAACAGTTTTCTTCTTGTCCAACTGAATGATCCCAGCTGATACTACTGGGCAGTCAGGTTCCAGAATGAAACCTTGGCCCACTGGACTGCAGCTTTCAATCTTTGTTTAGAGAGGTGGATGAACAGAGTCGCAGGACTGCCAATTAACTTTTGACCAAAAAAAAAACATTTATTAAACATGAAAAGATTTGTTATGACACAATGCTCCTTCATCCCACCCATATCTTCACAGATATACTCAGAATTTTAAGGATAACACAAGTTACAAAATACATCTCATACTTTAATGTTCTTGGTAAGTACACAGTCCATATAAACCAACTGATCAACTCTCTGAAACCAAGTGGCAGATGCCACCCAAAACAGTTTCTGCGGATTTCCCATCCAATCCCCCCAGATGCTTGTTATACTGTGAGCCATCTGGTCTCACTGGAACTCTGGCTCCCATACAAGTGCTTTCAAACTCCATTCTTGTAAAAACACGCCTTACCAAGGATCCACTTCCAGGATTTAAATTTTTCCTTTCAGCATTTCTCTGCCTTGGATTGCCACCTGCATTCAAGCTTCCATACAATCTCTCAGCTACGCAGCCACGCTAGCAAAACACCACTGCTTTGCAGGCCATATTAAGATGTCACCAAACTTTTGGTTCACCTCCGATGTTGGGCTTCTTACTTTATACCTGGTTCTTGTAGCCGTCTCTTTAAGTCAGAGCACTTTCTCTGCTTTTTATTTTAACTTCAATCAACAGGACCTTTTTCAACTTCTTGTTTGTTGCTCTTTTAACTCTTCCTGAAATGTACTTTGTGTCCCAGCACTGGTTTCTGGGCTTTTATTTTTTTAGGACGTCTTCTCCCTGCAGCTCCTTTGTCCTGTCCAGCTTCTTCTGGATCCAGCTTAAAACTAAACTCAAATGCACTTTCTAACCTAGGGGTGGCCTTGGTTGCTAAGCAACAACCTAGTCTTACATTAAATCCTGCATTTGAACCAAACTGAAGTCGTTAACCCTTTCAAATACAGAACCACATGAATGAAACTTACTTTAATGGGTATGATGGGTTGATGTTTGAGGAGAGATTAAACAGTTGGGGCTTGTACTTTCTGGAGTTTAGAAGGATGAAAGGGGATCTGATTGAGGTATATAAAATACTAAAAGGGACTGATAAAGTAAATGTAGACCAAATGTTTTCCCTTGTGTGGTAATCTAGAACAAAAGGTCACAGATATAGGTTGAGAGGCGGTAGATTTAGAACCGCGATGAGGAGACACTACTTTTTGCAGAGGGTGGTGAATGTGTGGAACTCGCTGCCCCAGAGTGCAGTAGAGTCCGAATCAATAAATGGTTTCAAGAGAGAGGTAGATATATTTCTGATTTTAAAAACGGGTTGAAGGGATATGGGGAACAGGCAGGGAGTCTGTGAGATCAGGAAGAGATCAACCATGATCTGATTGAATGGTGGAGCAGGCTCAAAGGTCTGAATTGCCTACGTTTGCTCCTAATTCCTATGTTTAAGCAGTGTCTTATTTCTAATACCTGCAAAATTTAAATCCTGGAAGTGGATCCTTGGTAAGGGGTATTTTTACAAGGGTGGAGTGTTCCTGACACAACACTGAATGTAAATCAAGCAAGCAGGGACAGTGGAGGAGTCAAAAGGTGATGGTGTACATGCAAACCTGATGCCTTTTCAGATTATGTTATCAATGGGAAACGTAGATGAGAAAAAGGGAGGGGGCCAAGGATAGATCCTTGGGGGATTCCAATCGTAATGGTGCAGCTGTAGAAGAGAAGCCATTACAGACTATCTTCTGGCTAAGACTCAGCAGCTAAGAATGGAACCAGGCAGGGGAGTTCCACCCACCTGGATAATGGTGGAGAGGTGTTGAACGAGAAGGATGTTGTAGTTGCAGACAAATCAAGAAGGATGAGGAGGGATTGCTTCCAGTCGCATAGAATGTCATTTGTGATTTTGATAACGGTAATTGCAGTACTGTGGCAGAGGAGGAAACCTGATTTGAATAAATCATACAGGGAATGGTGGGAAGATTTTGCTTGGATTTGGTAGAGACAGCACTTTTTCAAAAATGTTGATGGGAAAGGGAGGTTAAAGATGAGCAGTAGGTTGCAGGAGTGCTGTTGTGGCTTTTTTCCTGTGGAAAGGGGTGATGAGGGCAGAGAGTGGGGATCAGTGCCAGGTCATGTCTGGTGTCCCATTGTTCAAGTGACTGGTTTTAGCGTATTCTCATTGTAGCTTGATGAGTTCATGTTTTCTAACCCCTTGTTGATTGCCTAGGGCCTTGATGTCTTTCTTGCTAAGGGGGGCCCGAACTGTGGCTCACTCATATTTTCCTGAGACCACTGGGTCTTGTGCAGATGCAGTCTCTCCATCTCAGTGGGTTGTGATGTGGCGAGTGCAGTGATGTAAATTGGGTAACCATCTTTGTTCTGAACTCAAGTCCCGCTTTTGGACTGTGTTTTTAAAAAGTCTCTGTTTTTAAAAGTTCAGTTCGATTTTCCAGATTGTGGAATAAAAATCATTATTTGGCATAAAGTATGTGTGCCGTGACATTCGGCTGTGGGGGAAAGGCAGGAGAGTAGCGTTAACTGAGTTGCCCTTGCAAAGACCAGGCATGATGGGCTGAATGGCCACTTTATGTGCTGTAACCATTGTATAATAATTTTATTGAATCTTTGAATTAGCTTTTGTCCAGTTGTAGAACAAGTACATTACGAGTGATTGTCCTCATTGAGTCATATTTATGCTTCAATTAGCATGCTGTCCGGGGGATCAGATGGCGTCATTGCAATATATGATTTGGAGAATGCCACTAAAAGACAGCAGTATACCTGTAAGGCAATCTGTACAGTGGGCAGGTAAGAACAGTCTAATTCATTATTTTATTAATACAGTACTATGCTTATCATTTCAAACTTAACTGCTGACTTTAAAAAAAATATGTATATAATGTTTTGAAAGGTCCCATGGCCATGTTCACAAATATAGTGTGGAGACTGTTCAGTGGTACCCTTGTGACACTGGTATGTTTACATCAAGCTCATTTGATAAAACTTTGAAAATATGGGACACAAACAGGCTACTGGTAAGTACAAATAATGTTCATATATTTAATAGAACTGTTTTCAAATGCTGCCTCTATTTTCTATTTGTTTGGATATAAATAATATAAAGGACACTGTTTGAACAAACTTTTATTTTTCACCCTTTCCTAAAACCACTAATTATACTCGGGTAAGGTTCCATGGTTGCCAACAGGTCGCTGATATCTTTATTACACTTTTTGGAATAATCAGGGAGACTATTTAACTTTGAAAGATATCACTGCTCATCCTGATCTTGTCCGCTTCCAATGTCAACACGTATGCACCAAGCAGGATCACTGGATAGCGATCAGGAAAGATAGTTTTGTGTCTTTTTTATTTAATTGTAAATCTAGAGCTTGCATATCAGAGTCAATGAGGCAGGATGATTCTTAGAAAAGCAATACCAGAAAGGTGATCTTCAAGACATGAACGGAATGGATTTGTTATCCTTTGTGTATTTTACGTACAGAAATTTACAGGCAAAGCTCCTCCAATGGGTTAGTGAGCAAATATCCTGCTTGAGTGTGTAAACATCCTGCCCGATGTGGTACTGAACTGTAAAGATCAGTAAGAACTAAAAGTTGTCCTATGTTCTGTGCTAGTTCGTCTTGTGGTAGCGACGGTTGGTGTGGTGCTGTAATTGATCTAGGAAGAATAATTAGTACAATTCTTATTTTTCACTGTTACCATATGACTCCTGCTGAAAGCTTTTGCATGTTGGGTGATGAAGGAGGAATGGGGGAAAATGTCGGAAATGTACAGAGTACAAAACAAACTAGCAGTTTTGTTTTCTCGGCCCACACCATTCCTCAACAAATCGAATAGATAATATGCGTCATTATAGGCCTCTGTCTTTATAGCTGATAAGCCAGCTACAGAAAATATGCAAGAGCAGCCGAAGGTTGTTCACAGCTCTCTCTTTATTCCCTTCAATCTTCTTTCCCACAGCAGGGATGCTTTCATCTACCTTTTAATAAGGGCACACTATGATCGGGAACATACTGTGGTAATGAATCCATAAAGTTCGATTCCAGTTGGTTGCTTCACTGCCTTGCCTCCCAATTCTTTTGCACTGAATTACGATTGATCAAACAGTAAACTAAATTAAACTTCAAATCTATTGCCGAATTGAGTACTGTATAAATCTCTCTTGTAGAACGTGTAAGTGTTGTTAAAGGAGGTCCTGGAGAACAGGTCGAGGAGGAAGAACCTCTGGATTCTGGGTCTTCCCGAAGGAGTGGAGGGAGCTGATGCCGGGGCGTATGTGAGTACGATGCTCCATGCGCTGATGGGAGCGGAGGCCTCTCCGATCCCCCTGGAGCTGGAAGGGGCTCACCGGGTCCTGGCGAGGAGACCCAAGGCTGATGAGCCGTCAAGGGCGATAGTGGCAAGGTTCCATCGCTTCGCTCACAAAGAAAGTGTGCTGAGATGGGCCAAGAAGGTGCGGAGCAGTAGATGGGAGAACGCGGTGATCTGAGTTTACCAGGATTGGAGCGTGGACATGGCAAGGAGGAGAGCTGGCTTCAATCGGGCCAAGGCAGTGCTGCATAAAAAATGAGTCAGGTTCGGCATGCTGCAGCCTGCGCGACTGTGGGTCACTTATCGGGACCGACACCATTATTTTGAAACGCCAGAAGAGGCTTGGACCTTTATTCAGACGGAAAAACTGGACTCGAACTGAGGGGATGTGGTTGTGGGGGAAGATGTTGGTTGTATATGGGGTTGTAAATATGGGTAAAGAATAATTCATGGGTGGGATGATGGATGGGGATGTGGGTAGAGTTCTGGTTCAAATTCCTAAAATGTCCCTTTTTTTCTTTTCTGTAGACGAGATGATGATGATGGGGAATGTGGGCGTCGGTGCTGGAGGGAGGTGAGACTCGGGGATGAGGGAGCTGGGATAATGGCTGCAACAGGAGCTGCGCCACAGGGGGCGGGGCTGGTTCAGGAAAGCGCAGGCTTTTTCCGCGCCAAAAGGAGGGGGGGGGGGCGGGATGGAGGAAGGCAAGGAGGAGGAGAGACTCCCACACGGGGAGATCAACGGGAAGGCGGGGGAAGCCGGGGTCAGCAGAAATCAGCTGACTCTCGGAAGTAATATGGGGGGAGCAAAAGAGCTAGATGTGGATCGTGCGGGGTGGGGATGGGGATGGGGGGTGGATTCCAGGGTTGCTGCTGCACTGTCCGAGGGGGAACTGAAAATGGAAGAGGTGGTCGGGGCGGGGGTTCCCCGCCTGCGGGACTGGAGGGTGCGGGAGGCGCGAGCACGGACTGGCCTAAGATAGGAGATGGCTAGTCGGCCGGGGGGGGTGCTGGTTAACCCCCCAATCCAGCTGATCACGTGGAATGTGAGAGGCCTAAATGGGCCGGTTAAGAGGGCCCGAGTGTTCGCGCACCTAAAGGGACTGAAGGCAGACGTGCCCATGCTTCAGGAGACACATCTGAAGGTGGCAGACCAGGTCAGGTTAAGGAAGGGATGGGTGGGACAGGGGTTCTATTCGGGGCTGGATGCGAAGAATAGAGGGGTGGCAATACTGGTGGGAAAGCGGGTGTCGTTTGAGGCCAAGAATATAGTAGCGGATAAGGGAGGCCGATACGTGATGGTGAGCGGTAGGTTGCAGGGGACGGAGGTGGTACTGGTGAATGTATATGCCCCAAACTGGGACGATGCTGGATTCATGAAACGGATGTTGGGGCGTATTCCAGACTTGGAGGTAGGGAGCTTGATAATGCGTGGGGATTTTAGCACGGTGCTGGACCCAGCATTAGATCGTTCCAGATCCAGGACGGGGAAGAGGCCGGCTGCGGCCAAGGTGCTCAGGGGGTTTATGGACCAGATGGGGGGAGTAAATCCGTGGAGATTTGCCAGGCCTTTGGCCAGAGAATTTTCTTTTTTCTCCCACGTACATAAGGCCTACTCCCGGATAGATTTTCTTTGTTCTGGGCAGGGCATTGATCCCGAAGGTGGAGGGAACGGAGTATTCGGCCATAGTCATTTCAGACCACGCCCCACATTGGGTGGAGTTAGAGCTGGGGGAGGAGAGGGACCAACACCCGCTGTGGAGGTTGGATGTGGGACTGCTGGCAGACGAGGATGTGTGCGAGGGTGTATTGAAAGGTATCTGGAGGCCAACGACAACAGGGCGGTGCAGGTGGGAGTAGTATGGGAGGCGCTGAAGGCAGTGGTCAGGGGAGAGTTAATCTCCATCAGGGCTCATAGGGTGAAGAGAGAGGGCAGGGAAAGGGAGAGGTTAGTGGGGGAGATTTTAAGAGTGGACAGGAGATATGCAGAGGCCCCTGATGAGGGACTACTCTGGGAGAGGCGAAGTCTCCAGAAGGAGTTCGACCTGTTGACCACAGGGAAGGCGAAGGCACAGGGGGCGATATATGAATATGGGGAGAAGGCGAGCCGGATGCTGGCACGTCAGCTCCGTAAGAGGATGGCAGCGAGGGAAATAGGCGGAGTCAAAGATGGCAGGGGAACTACGGCCCGGAGTGCGGGGAAAGTGAATGAGGCTTTTAAGGCCTTTTACGAGGAACTGTATCGGTCCCAGCCCCCAGGGGGAAAAGAGGGGATGCGGCGATTCTTGGACCAATTGAGGTTCCCAAGGGTGTAGGAGCAGGAGGTGGCTGGTTTGGGGGCGCCAATTGGAGTGGAGGAGCTGGTTAAAGGACTGGGGAGCATGCAGGCAGGGAAGGCCCCGGGGCCGGATGGGTTCCCGGTGGAGTTTTATAGGAAATATGTAGACCTGTTAGCCCCGTTGCTGGTAAGGACCTTCAATGAAGCAAGGGAGGGGGGGGACCCTGGCCCCGATAATGTCGGAGGCGACGATCTCTTTGATCTTGAAGCGGGATAAGGGCCCACTGCAATGTGGGTCGTATCGACCGATCTCGCTCCTTAATGTAGATGCCAAGTTGCTGGCAAAAATGTTGGCCACGAGGATTGAGGACTGTGTCCCGGGGTGATTCACGAGGACCAGACGGGATTCGTAAAGGGTAGGCAGTTAAATACTAATGTGCGAAGGCTCCTAAATGTGATAATGATGCCATCGGTGGAGGGAGAAGCGGAGATAGTGACAGCCATGGACGCGGAGAAGGCCTTTGATCGGGTAGAGTGGGAGTATCTCTGGGAAGTGTTGAGGAGGTTTGGGTTTGGGGGAGGGTTTATTAGTTGGGTTAAGCTCCTGTATAAAGCCCCAGTGGCGAGTGTGGTCACGAACCAGCGGAGATCGGAGTATTTACGGCTGTATCGAGGGACGAGGCAGGGGTGCCCCTGTCCCCTCTGCTGTTTGCATTAGCAATTGAACCTTTGGCCATGGTGTTGAGGGAGTCGGGGAAATGGAAGGTGGTGGTTCGAGGGGGAGAGGAACATCGAGTGTCGCTGTACGCAGACGACCTGTTGCTGTATGTGACGGACCCAGTGGAGGGGATGGTGGAGGTAATGCAGATCCTACGGGAGTTTGGAAATTTTCCGGGCTATAAGCTCAATGTGGGAAGAGTGAGCTCTTTGTGATCATCCGGGGGACCAGGGAAGAGGGATAGACGACCTACCGTTGAGAAGGGCGGAAAGGAGCTTTCGATACTTGGGGATTCAGGTAGCTAGGAGCTGGGGGGCACTGCACAAACTTAATTTGACGCGGTTGTTGGAACAGATGGAGGAGGATTTTAAAAGGCGGGACATGTTGCCACTCTCGTTGGCGGGGAGGGTACAGTCGGTTAAAATGGTGGTCCTCTCGAGATTTATTTTTGTATTCCAATGCCTCCCAATTGTGATTACTAAGGCCTTCTTTAAGAGGGTAAGCAGGAGCATTATGGGATTTGTGTGGGCGAGCAAGACCTCGCGGGTCAGGAGGGGGTTCCTGCAGCGTAGCAGAGATAGAGGAGGGTTGGCGTTGCCGAATTTGGCTGGTTACTATTGGGCAGCCAACGTGGCAATGATCCGTAAGTGGGTGATGGAGGGAGAGGGGGCGGTGTGGAAGAGGTTGGAGATGGCGTCCTGCAAGGGAACGAGCCTGGGGGCGCTGGTGACGGCACCGCTGCCGCTCTCGCCGACGAGGTACACCACTAGCCCGGTGGTGGCGGCAACGCTAAAGATCAGGGGGCAGTGGAGACGGCACAGGGGTGCGACGGGAGCCTCAGTGTGGTCCACAATCAGAGACAACCATCGGTTTGTCCCAGGAAGGATGGACGGGGGGTTTCAGAGCTGGCATCGGGCAGGAATTAGAAGAATGGGGGACCTGTTCATTGACGGGACGTTTGCGAGCTTAGGGGCGCTGGAGGAGAAGTTTGGGCTACCCCTGGGAAACGCTTTCAGGTACATGCAAGTGAGGGCGTTTGTGAGGTGGCAGGTGAGGGAATTTTCGCTACTCCCAGCACAGGGGATTCAAGATAGGGTGATTTCGGGCATATGGGTCGGAGAGGGCAAGGTGTCGGCGATATACAATGAGATGAAAGAAGAGGGGGAGGCTTTGGTAGAGGAGCTGAAGGATAAATGGGAGGAGCAGTTGGGGGAGGAGATTGAGGAGGGGCTATGGGCTGATGCCCTAAGTAGGGTTAATTCCTCTTTCTCATATGCCAGGCTTAGCCTGATACAATTTAAAGTGGTTCATAGAGCGCATATGACGGGGGCGAGGCTGAGTAGGTTCTTTGGGGTGGAGGACAGATGTGGGAGGTGCTCAGGAAGTCCGGCGAACCATGTCCATATGTTTTGGTCATGCCCGGCACTGGAGGGGTTCTGGAGGGGAGTGGCGGGAACAATATCTAAGGTGGTGAAAGTCCGGGGGGCTAGCACTATTTGGAGTAGTGGACAAGCCGGGAGTGCAGGAGGTGAAAGAGGTGGGTATTCTGGCCTTTGCATCCCTAGTAGCCCGGCGAAGGATCTTGCTAATGTGGAAGGAGGCGAAGCCCCCCAGCGTGGAGGCCTGGATAAATGATATGGCAGGGTTCATCAAGTTAGAAAGGATAAAGTTTGCTTTGAGAGGGTCTGCGCAGGGGTTCTACAGGTGGTGGCAGCCATTCCTAGATCATCTCGCGGAGCGTTAGATGAAGGACGGACAGCAGCAACAGCAACCCAGGGGGTGGGAAGACATCGTTCGTGGGGGGGGGGGGTTAGGGGAGTTTCTCTGGGGGGGCATGTGAGCAAGAAAACACATGAATGATCCGGAAACTGACATGTACGGTAAGAATCCAATGTACAAAGTTCTGTATCGTATTGACTTGCCATGTTCATGTCTTGCCACGCAAGTTCTCTTTCTTTGCTTTGTTGCGGGGGGGGGGGGTTTGTTTGTAAGGTGGAAAATATTGTTGGAAAATTCCTAATAAAAACATTTTTTATTTTTTTTAAGTGTTAAAGGGATTTCCATATTTCTTTTGTGTATCTTCAACACGGTTTTAGGAGCTGGCACACATGTAAATATCATAATTAAAATGTAAAGTTATGCAGCGATTTTATTGTGGTTAGCAGCGGTACAAATGGTACTTGGCAATGATATTTTGGATCATGAAGTTAAATTGTAATTAGTGTAACCCTATTCAGAGACCCTGTGGCCTCACCTGAGTATAGTCTACCCAGATGAGGGGTTGGAGCTACGCCTTAAGCCAGAGATGGCTTGGGCATAAATACCCCAGCCAAGGTGTGGGCTGGGAGCGGGGAGATCATTCGGGAAGTTGGTGGTTGATAAATATATAAGGAAATAAATTAACTTTTTCCTACTGTTGTCGCTTCCAAGTGGTCGCTTTGCCTGAGACTTTACACTTACAATCGGGGTCAAGTGGAGTTGCAGGAGACGCCACTGCTCCGGACCAGACCCACCTTGGTTAGGCCTCAGGAGGTCTCGATTCAGGCACCAAGGATGCCATTTAGCGGTAGGCTGGAGGCATCCGACGCCGGGACTGGGGATTGGACCAGCATATTGAGCGAATGCGCTATTTATTTCAACTGAAAAGCGTTGTCAGGGACGACAGGCACACAATGACCCTCCTTGCAGTCTGTGGAGCAGAGACCTACAACTTCATAAGTTTGGCTTTTCCAGGCTCACCGACACCCGTCAGTTTACATATTTAGTTACCTTGGTAGGCAATCAGTTTGACCCGAAACCACCGACAATTGTGGCAGCCGTGTGTACCATCTGCAAGATGCACTGCAGTAACTCACCAAGTTCCTTAGACAGCATCGTCCAAAACCACGTCCACTATTATCTAGAAGGACAAGAGCAGCAGATTCCTGGGAAGCCCACCACCTCCAAGTCACTCACCATCCTGACTTGGAAATATATCGCCACTCCTTCTCTGTTGCTGGGGAAACATCCTGGAACGCCCTCCCTAACAGCATAGTGAATGAACCAATATCTGAAGGACTGCAGCGGTTCAAGAAAACAATTCATCATCACCTACTGTTGGGCTATAAATGCTGGCCTAAACAGCGATACCCACATCCCGTAAATGAATTTGCAAAAGCACTCCAGGACTGGACTAGGACCAAAGGTGACATTTCCCGGCAAGAGACGCCATACCTCCCCCATGCCAGAGACCCTTCAACATACGGGGTGAATGAACCCGTGCCAGGAGGGGCCGACGAACCGGGTGCCAGCGAGGAATCCGCCCGCCGCCACTACCCTGATGACCGTCCCAGAGGGTGGACACATTTTGTAGATGACCAGCTGGAGGGGGCCCCCCATCACCTTTACTGAATCTTGCCGCCACGGGTGACGCCCATCCAAGTGACAGTCTGGATCGATGGTTTCACAATGCAAATGGAGCTTGACACCTGAGCCACAGTTTCAGTGGTCAGCCGCCGTACTTCTGACCAAATCCGCTCAGACATGCGCGTTTTGGCGTTGCGAGTCACCGACGCTCGTCTGGCCACATACACGGGGGAACATTAGAGATCGCGGGCACTTCGGAGGTCCCCATGGAATATGGAGCACAGTCGGCAAACCTACCGTTGGTGACAGTGAAAGCTTGGGCTCAAATTTGCTGCGGCACGATTGGTTGAAACACCTCCGGCTGGACAGGCAGCAAGTGTGCCGCATGTACCCCGACGGGCACACGCAGTACAGGCACGTTTCCCAGGGGGTTTCCAAGAAGGACTCGTACCATCCGAGGGGCCTCCGCCAAGATCTCAGTGGACCCAGAGGCCTAACCCCATATTTTTGGGCCCGCCCATCCCCTATGCACTGAAACCAAATGGTGGCATCCGCCACATTCAGTGTTGGGCTCTGCTCTTGGCGGCATATGGGTACGTCTTGGAACATTGTCCAGGGACGAAAAGTCTGCATACAGATACCCTCAGCCGCCTCCCTCTGCCCACCAGTGTGCCAACGCCGAAAGCGTCAGATGAGTTGATCGCTGCTCTACGCATTATGGACTCTTTACCTGTGACAGCAGTCCAAGTGAAGGCATCACACAGACAGATCCAGAATTAGCCAGGATCCACCACATTGTGCTGTACGTGGCCCAGCATCGCGCCCTCCCAGAGGCGTTACATGCTTTTACCACAAGAGTGGACAAATTCAGCATGGTGGATTCCGTCCTAGAGTGGGGTTCCCGAGTGGTCATTCTCGAGCGCAGCCAGAGGGCAATCTTACAAAACCTCAGCAAATAACCGGGAGTCTCTCAAATGAAAACGTTGGCCCGAAGCTACGTGTGGTGGACCGGAATAGATGCAGAGGTCGAGAAGTTAGCAAAGTAATGCACACGGTGCCAGGAACATCAAAACCTCTCTCAGACAACTCCATTCACCCATGGGAATGGCCGGGCCGGCCATGGTCCCGCCTCCATGTGGATTTTGCAGAGCCTGTTCAAGGGGTGATGTATCTAATCATCATGGATGCACATTTCAAATGGATGTATGTTCACCAAATGACCTCGATGACATCGAGCCGCCACCGAGCGGCTCCGGCAATCCTTTAGTGTTCACAGACTCCCCGAGGTACTGGTACCAGACAATGGCACCGCCATAACAAGTTCACCGATTTTCTAAAACAAAATGGGATCCTTCATGTTCGAACCTTATCCTACCACCTGTCGTCCAATGGGTTGGCCGAACAAGCAGTGCAGACGTTTAAAGTCAGGATGCGGAAACAGACCTCGGTTTCTCCAGAAACCCGCCTCGCCCATTTTCTTTTTTTACTATAGGACCATACCGCATGTAACCACCAGGGTAACACCCAGGCTGCGCACGTGGTTGAGCCTCATTTCACCAGACATCGGAGAAAAGATCCGTGACCAACAGGAACAAAGTGGAACAAAACAAACCAGTCCATTCGGGTACTTCTAGCGCACAACGCCGTTTACGTCCGGATTTTCGCATGCGGAACATTGTGAATCCCGGTAGTAAAATGGCCCGGTCTCCCATTTGGTATGGGTACAGGGAAAGCACTCTAACTGACACGTGGACCACCTTTGAAGCTGGACTGTACAGGTGCCCGAAGACCGGCCGACGCCCCAAGGCTGGTACTGCCCCTTCCTTCAGAACAACCGCCGTTGATACCCAGCGAGGTGGCTGAGCTCCACGATTCAGAGATGCGGGGTAGACTCGTCCAACCCAGAGTCAGACACACAGACGTTACCCACAGAAGTCAAAATTGATCCGGTGTTGACCATAGGGCAAAGCACAGCGGAACCACCCAGATGTTCAGCCCAGAAATCACGCTTCCCGGCTCAATATACTCCACCGGAACAACGGACGCTGGATAGACAGCCCCGGTCAAAGATGGCAAAAGATCCGATCCCCCCCCCATATCATCGAAATGGAAGACGTATCGGACTTTGGGGGGAGCATTATAAACTTGCAGGAGGCCCAGGGATCTGCAACCTCAGAGTCCCTGTGGCCTCACCTGAGTATGATCTACCCAGATGAGAGGGGTGAAACTACCCCCTTAAACCAAAGACTGCTGAGACAGCAAACTAGAGGAACAGCAACTCGTATTCCCCCCCCCCCCCCATCTTATCCCCCCTTTCTTTACCTTTTCTCCCCTTTGCTTCCCCCTTCCCCTCTCTCCCACCCGTGCCTCCCCTCCCCACATCTACATCTGTCACAGCTTACCCTCTGATCTTAGTTTCTCTCCTGTTTGGCTTTTCACACCTTTTATTCTCTGTGGGGACTGCCATTAGCACTCTCTTGCCTTGGTTTATTTGGCTATGACTCATCTTTCATTCCCCCCCCCTACAGTATAAATATCTCCCACTTTCTATTTCTTTTAGCTTTGACAAAGGGTGATATGGACTCAATGTTTTACTCTTTTCTCTCACCACAGGTGCTGCCAGACCTGCTGAGATTTTCCAGCATTTTCTCTTTTGGTTTTGGGGCATAAATAGCCGGCCCAAGTGTGGGCCGGGTGCGGGAGACTCTTCAGGGAGTAGGAGCTGTAAAGAGATAAGGAAATAAATCTAACTTTTTCCTACAGTCGTCACTTCCCAGTCCATTGCCTGAGACTTTACAATAATATTCTTCTAAGTTTTCTTTTACGCTGACCGCAATCTTGTATTCCATACAAAATGTGCTATATTTATGCACAGACTTTAGCAATATTTTTTCCTGATTGGTTAAGAATTTGTATTAATAATTTAACGAAAGATTAATTATCTATTTTGCAGCCCGCTGAAGTGTTCAGCTTTGAAGGAACAGTCTATTGTCATCATATGTCACCAGTTGCAACCAAGCATTGCCTGATAGCTGGTTAGTATAATAGGTTGTTGGGTGCTGCAGGTACTGAGTATGCAATGTCAAACCTTTATCTAAAAATGTTCTAGTAATGGCTCACTTCTTGGAGCAATGCCATTGACCCCTACCATGGTGAAAGCCTTGATCTGGAATATATAAGGAAACAACTGGTAATGGACCAACTATGGTAGTTGAAGATTTCAACTTGCCAGGAATTGGTTATGATAATATGTCTACTGTGAGATTGTTGTTTTTCTTCCTGCAACTAGTGGTGTCCTTCATCTGTTCCCTTAGCAAGTTTTTACCTTGATCAGATCACTAGCCTGTCCCAAGAGGCTTCTAGTTTGAGGGATACCCAACTCCACCTCAAGCATGGCTCCCGCTCTTACTGCCTGCCATTGGCCCGTTGGAAGGATTTTGCAGTTTGATACTCAACTCCATGTTATAAACGTACCTTCCTTGGCCATCATTTTCTGTGTTTGGACTCTAACCCGGTGCTCTGACTCAGGTGGGGATGCTACCCATTGTGTCACAAGATCTCTACTGATAACGTAGGGGTAAGGGATTTCTAAAGTTAATGGAAAACTGAACAGACAATAAAGAGCGATGACCTTTTGGGTTTGATTGAGTGAGTAAAAGGAACGTATTTCACATCGCAACATTCTTGTGAATAAGACTTTAAGTAGCAGTGATTTCAACAAAATCACATTTGATATTTAACTGTTAAAGTGGTTGCCTCAGTAATTTTGTTGTAAAGGAGATAGAGGCAGCAGCTTGCAAAACAATTGCATAATTCAGCAAGAAACCGCAGAGTTGCTCTTACTGTCAACAGTGTACCACTGATGCAGCACCCGTGCAAGAAGTGCTCTCCTTAATGTGGCACAAATAAACGCAACCACATTCCTAAACATGCTTCCATGTGTGAAACACTTCCATTACGATCAAGATGACTTCAGGTTTGATTCGTCAATCTCAGTTGAGTTAGTCTATCTCAGCCAGATGCTGATTGCAACATTTAATTGGGCTGATGTCCCCAGGCCAAATGAGAAACAAAAGACTTGTACCACTCCACATCATTCGTGATTTCTGACAGTTAGTGTGTGTAGATGGAGAAAGGGCATTCACAACTTAATCAATCATTGACACTTATGGTCCCAGCTGATGAATACGGGTGCCAGTTGACAAAGGAGTGTAGGGTGCTGGTGTCTTTAAAACCATGAACAAATATGAAATGTTCAAACTGGAATCGAGGTGTTTTCATGCATTCTACTACCTGATCAATTTAATAATTGAAAACTATATCCATTTGGAGATGTATAGCCGAAAAGAAAATGTTGCCTTTATGTTAAGGAAGAAATTCAAAAGATAAAATGGTTTTAAAACAGTTACTATGAGCAGATATTTGGCCTTGATATAATATGTAACAATGCTAAAAATGTGATAATTTTCTTTTTTAAAAAGCCTAATGTTTTTTGTTTCAGTTGGTACCAGGAATCCTAAAGTGCAGCTTTGTGATCTTAAATCTGGATCATGCACCCACATTCTGCAGGGTAAGTGCGCACAGGAAGCCTGAACCGTACAAAAACAAAACTACTTTACAAAGATTTAAATTGGAGTTAATTGGGCAGCACAGGAGCACAGTGGTTAGCACTGTTGCTTCACAGCACCAGGGACCCGGGTTCGATTCCTAGCTTGGTTCACTGCCTGTGCGCAGCCTGATCATTCTCCCCGTGTCTGCATGGCTTTCCTCCGGGCACTCCGGTTTCCTCCCACAAAGTCACGAAAGACGTGCTTGTGAGGTGATTTGGGCTTTCTGAATTCTCCCTCTGTGTACCCGAACAGGTGCTGGAGTGTGGCGACTAGGGGATTTTCACAGTAACTTCATTGCAGTGTTGATGTAAGCCTACTTGTGACACTCATAAAGACCATTATTATGAAAGCTGCAACCATTGGCAATGAATACTGTGTCTGGTTTCAATGTGTTTTAAGTAATGACGATTGCCAGCAAGGCATGCCAAGAACAATAAAAGCACATAAATAAGGTTAAATATTATACTAAACACTTGCAATTATTTACTATTGACTCAATGCTCAATGTCACAGCCTGAGAAGTAAACGTATTACAATAATGGGAAGCAACATAAAATGACGACGATGGTGGAAGGTCATGTTTCCATTTATGTAGAATCTATTTAAGCTATTAGAAATTTTAAAGTATGAAGTTAATAAGTAAAGATAATGTAGTGGCTTTCTGTTATATGTTAGAATTGTAAAAGTGGCCGATGATCAAATTGATCAAATATACCAAAACAATCACTAGTTCTCAATTGAATGACTAGATGCAATGCCTTATTTATCTACTAGATGCCAACTGTTAGGGATAAATGGTTACCCATTGATCACCTATGCATGCTTCTTAATTTTCTTTACTTCGCCTATCCCCCTCAATCCCCAGGCCACAGAGGAGAGGTATTGTCAGTGAGATGGTCACCGCGCCATGAACACATCCTGGTAACAGCAAGGTAGTTTCTTTTTTATTAACCATGTATTTGTGATCTGACATATAAATGCATCTCTGGTATTTTGTGGGCGATTCCTTAACATTATCATGAATAATCTCTCAGATAACATGATCTCTTACCAACTTCCTTTGGCAAGTTTGTCCATCGCCTTCTCTCCTGAAGATTTTCCCTTGCGGCATGTTTCCGCAAGCAACTGCCCATTGGCCAGTAGCGGGATCTCCTGTTCCTGCTGCTGATGACGGTCTCCCGTTGTTTGCACCCTCTGCCGCCGGGGAACAGGCAGTTGGAGAATCACCATCGGTGCAAATGGAAGATTCCACCAGCGGGAACAGCTGGAAAATCCTACCCACTAAATTTAATTTTGTGTGTGGAATATTGTAAAATGGGTGATAGCAAAGTTTAATTGAAGTCAATAAAAATTGAAATAAAAATTTCTGGAACCTACTTCTTCTTTCAGCTGAGGAAGGAGCAGTGCTCCGAAAGCTTTGATTCGAAACAAACCTGTTGGACTTTAACTTAATATTGTAAGACTTCTTACTGTGCTCACCCCAGTCCAACGCCAGCATCTCCACATCATCTCCACATCAATAAAAATTGGCAGAGATGTAAAATGGGGTTCCCGATCGCTATCACTTGTTCTACACTATCGTATGAAGTCAAAATCAGCCCTTGTGTCTCACATGTCATACACCATCTGATATCTTGCCCACAAGACCATTATTCTTGAGTGCTTCTTGATGATGAATGTAAGCCAACATTATCATTGTGAAGGCACCAGAGCCAAACACTATCCTATCCTCCTCTGATATTCACAACAATGCATAGTTCAACAGTTGAAAATTAGAAGGAGGAACTCTTATCATTTGTCCCGTTTCCTTAAACAAGGAAACTGAGGCCAACAGCGATAAACCTTTTACCATCCTGGCTCATTTGGTTAACTCACAACAAACCAAAATATACACCTGGGACTTTCCTAGAAAGAGAAAGAATTTGCATTTATGTTGCTTGTTTCATGACTTCTGGCTGCCCTAAAGCATTTCACAGCCAGTGTAGCACTTTCGAAGTGTATTGGTGGATTGCTAATGTTGGCCAGGTTATCTTGACTGGGAGACTATATAATAGTCATTGCATATATTGCAGACTGAGGTTGAAAGATTTTTGGACACAAAGGAATCAAGGTATGTAGAAGTAGGCTGGAAAAGTGGAGTTGAAGAAGTAAAAACACAACCATGATTTTACTCAATGGCATTTCAGGCTCGAGGGGCTATGCCACCTACTGCGGCACAGTGGCACAGAAACTTTAACCTCCTGCTGCCTGATCTTTAGGCAACTATTATTAAATTGTGCCACGGGGAGGGATAAACGCAAGCCTTTGAGATGCTTGTGAAACATTTCTTGAGGCACTTGCCGAAACAACAATGTTGTCTCATTTACCTTGCAGTACTGCCTCTACAGTCATCTCTGGTACTAGTAGCCACATCATAAGGTTGATGCGTAATTAGATTATTAAACCAATTAGATTATTTACACTAGCCTAATTGTTCAGCAGCTAAATGCACCAAGTAATGTGACCTTGATCCTATATAAATTATTCTACATTTATCTGTACGAGAATAATTTGCTGAATTTCAATCCTTCTCCATAATTGATTGGTGGGTGAGGATGGCGGTGGATGTGGGCCGGAGTCTCCGGAGCGTCAGCGAGAAAATCCGGGGCGCAGCGGCCCGGACACCGGCGGCTCTCCCCGACATCTCCCCCCGCCTCGTCGCTGTGGGCAAGACCAAGTCGCCGGCCCTGCTGATCGAAGCTTACCGCCATGGCCAGCAGCACTTTGGGGAAAATTACGTGCAAGAGCTGGTCGAGAAAGCCTCTGACAGTCAGATTCTCTCCACTTGCCCCGACATCAAGTGGCACTTCACCGGGCATTTGCAAAAGAACAATGTCAACAAGCTGATGGTTGCCCCCAACCTGTTCATGATCGAGACCATCGACTCTATAAAACTAGCGGACAAGGTCGACCTGTCCTGGCAAAAGAAGAAAACTTCACAGAAGCTGAAGGTCATGGTACAAGTCAACACCAGTGAGGAGGACAGCAAGCACGGGCTGTCTGTGGAGGAGACGGTGGAGATGGTCAGGCACATCCTCACCAGCTGTCCCAACCTGGAGTTTGTTGGGCTGATGACCATAGGGCGATACGGCTACGACACGAGTCTGGGCCCCAATCCTGACTTCCAGGTACTCTCAGCACGCCGTGAGGAACTGTGCGATCAGTTAAACCTACCTCTACAATCGGTGGAACTCAGCATGGGGATGTCCACAGACTACGAGCACGCTATCGAAGTGGGGGCCACCAACGTGAGGGTCGGCAGCACCATATTTGGAGAACGGACGTACCCGGCCAAGCAGGGCTCGGACCAGAGCTCGGAGGTGGGTGAGCTGGCGGGAGTAACTGCAAAGGCGCTTTGACTCCGAAGCTGGAAAGAAGAGAGAGCATCTGGATCCTGATCGACTGTCTGCTGAAGTCACATCGGGATTGGGTCCTTTAATTGACCCACTCAGCGACCCGCGGAATCTTTAAATCATTTGTGCCAGAGGAATTTGCCTTTTTTCCTGCGATGTCTGTCGGATGTCAATGTAATTGTGTCGTTGCTGTCATCGGCCAGATGCAGAAGTTATATTACCAATCAAAGGTTAGAACTAATAAATTCACATTGATTCAGCGCAGTCAGAGACCATTCGGCCAGTTGTCTTTGCTGGCTCTGGAAGGGCTCGCCCATGAATCCTCTCTCTTGCCTTTTCTCACAGGCCCTTCTCTTTCCAATTCTCAGTCTGCTTCCAGCGCCCATTTGGGCAATTCTGTTCCAGATCACCGTCAGTCTGTGTCTCAGTAACTTTCCCTCTCCAAGGGAATACCGCATCTCCCTATTTCCTCAAGCCAGACAGCATCTTCCACCCCCATCGTGGCAGGTTGTGAATTTGAGTTCAGAGTGATTCCAAAAACACCCACCAAAGTTTCTAACGATGGTCTCAGTGACTATGAATCTGTCAGATTGTCCTGGAAACTGAGCCCATTGCCGAACTTCCTTGAGGAGAAGAGATCTGTTGTCTAACTGGGGTTGATGTGTGAGTCCACACCAGCACACGGCATAGCAAGCCGCCCCATTGTATCACCTTCCCCTTCTCAAGGGAACACTAGAGATGGGGAATGTATGTGGTTATCGCCCCAATGTCCTAATCGCAAAAGTGATTTTGGAAACAAAATCTTAGTCCCTCCGATTCTGACGACGCGTGAAGCATTGAGGAGGTCAGAGTGACAACTAGCACCAGTAAGAAGGACAGGGGTAGCGGGCAAGTTGGATTACCAGCTCCAAATCCCCCACCCAAATCGTGCGCCGTCCTGATTTGGAAATGTATCCGCCATTCTTTCAATGTCACCGGGTCAAAATCCTGGAACACCCCCCTGTTCCAGCACTGTGGGTGTGTCTGGAATCCCCCCCTGTTCCAGCACTGTGGGTGTGTCTGGAACCCCCCCCCCCCCTCCCTGTTCCAGCACTGTGAGTGTGCCTGGAACGCCCCCCCCCCCCGTTCCAGCAGTGTGGGTGTGCCTGGAACCCCCCCCTCCCTGTTCCAGCACTGTGGGTGTGCCTGGAACCCCCCCGCCCCTGTTCCAGCACTGTGGGTGTGCCTGGAACCGAATAGACTACAGAGCCCGAGGTGACAGCTCAGCATCACCTCAGCCAGCAGCTGGGGATGGGCCGTGCCCAGCAAACGTGGGAAGGCGGTGACATAGTGGTGACGACTCGGGACTCCTAAACCCAGAGGCCCAGGCCAATCCTCCTCGGACCCGAATTCAAATCCCAACCCCGGCAGCTGGTGCAATTCAAATTCACCCCTCTCTGCAATCCCTCTGCCCCCTCGCGTCTTTACAAAGCGCTGCTCGAAGCCTACACGTGGAGCTTGCTGTTGGTCACTTGTCCGAATATCCCCTTTCGTGGCTCCATATCGAGATTTAGCTAACTGTTCTTGTCAAACTCCTCGGGACGTTTTGCTCTGCTAACTGCTTTGTACAAATACAAGTTGAATAAATGAACTATTAATGTGAAAAAAAAAAAAATCCTTCTCCATAATTGTTTTCAGTCCGTCTGAATTCTCACCTTCACCCATGGGTATTAAACGGTTGGGGTGGATCATCCATCCATTATAGATCTGGAAGTCTGATCTGTTATGCCGGTTTACCGCCAGGCTGTGAAGATGAAAATTTCCCTTGATCATCTTTCTACTACTTACTTTCTCACGTTGCTGTGTGTCATTAACAAATATCTATTTAATATCATTCATAAATATTCTGAGTATGAGGGATCTCAGAGCAGATTAATTTTTTTCTCCAGGCAGAGAATAGCCAGTTCTCAGCACTCTCATCTCCTTCTCTTGTTGAGCAAATTCTCATTCATCCAGACAATTCTTGAGCTTTAATCTTCTCCAATAACATTAATGACTTTGTCAAAATCCATTTTCAAATCCAATTCCTCATTTTTGGTTTGCTGTTCATAACCTTGGTGTTACATCTGATCCCAAGTTTCCTATCACACCTCCACAAGTCACCAAGATAGTTTATTTCAACCTCTGGAGCATCACCCAACTTCATTCTTGCCTCAACCTATCTGTTGCTAAAACCCTCATCCCTGCCTTTGTTGTGCTTTGACTTGAGTATTCCAAGACTCTTCTCCTGTTTCCCATGTTCTACCCTCTGCAATCATTCAAAACTTTGCTGCCGGTAACCTTACTTCCACCATGTCACATTCATCCATCTTATTGTGCTCACTGATCTACATTGCCACCCTGTCAAGCAATGTTTTGATTTTTAAAATCTCATCCTTGTTTGCAAAGCATTCATGGCCTTGCTCCTCCCTATCTCTGTAATCTTCTTCAGCCGTTCAATCCCCCAGATCTCTGCACTCTGACCTGTTGAAATTCCCAATTTCTAACATTCCACTCTTCACTAATGTGCCTATAGCTGCCTAGGCATTAAGCCCTGGAACGTCTTCCTTCATCTCTGTACCCCTCTTTCTCCTTTTTTAAAAATATTTTTATTTGCCATATTTTCATAATTTTTGCCATACAAAAGAGAAACAGAAACAAAAAAAACCCAACAATATAAAAAGAAAATAGTCCCACCGCAAGCCCACCCCCCCCTCCCCCCTCAACATTCAACAGCAATCAACTCCCGAAAGTGCATAATAAACAAACCCCAAGAATTGAAGAACTCTTCATTCGCTCAGCTCAAACTTCACCTTCTCTCGGCTCAAAAAGTCCAGGAGGTCCCCCCGCCACACCGAGGCACAGTGTGGAGAGACTGACCTCCACCCCAACAGGACCCGCCTTCGAGCGATCAGCGAGGCGAAGGCTAAAACGTTTGCTCCCACACCCGGGCAACTCGGGCTGGTCCGACACCCCAAAAATGGCTTTCAGATGACTGGACTTCGCATCCATGTGAAAGACCCCTAAGATTGTGCTAAATACCTCCCGCCCAAAACCTTTCCAGCTTCGGGCAGGACCAAAACATATGAACGTGGTTTGCGGAACTCCTCCCACATTGCTCACAGACATCCTCCACCCCCTCAACCAGCCGGCTCATCCTCGATTTTGTGAGGTGCGCCCTATGCACGACATTCAACTCTATCAGCCCCAGCCTCGCTCACGAGGTTGAGGCATTTTCCCTCCGTAGCACCTCTCCCCACAGTCCCTCTTCCATCGCAGCTCCTCCCACTTCGCCTTAATACCCTCCATAAACACCTGTCCTTCTCCAGGATCCTCCCATATATCGCCGAAGCAACTCCAGCTCTCCCACTGACAGCACCGCCTCCAGCAACGAGTGGGCCGGCGCTAACGGGATGGTCAGGAAAACATTCCTTTCAAAATCACGAACCTGCAGGTACCTAAACCTTTCCCCCTGCATCAACCCGTACTTCTCCAAGCTTGCGAATGATTCCCCAAGAAACAAGTCTTTCAGTCGAGCGGCATGGTAGCATAATGGTTACCACAATTGCTTCACAGCCCCAGGGTCCCAGGTTCGATTCCCGGCTTCGGTCACTGTCTGTGCGGTGTCTGCACGTTCTCCCCATGTGTGCGTGGGTTTCCTCCGGGTGCTCCGGTTTCCTCCTCCAGTCCAAAGATGTGCAGGTTAGGTGGATTGGCCATGCTAAATTGTCCTTGGTGTCCAAAATTGCCCTTCGTGTTGGGTGGGGTAACTATGTTATGGGGATAGGGTGGTGGTGTGGGTTTGGGTAGGGTGCTCTTTCCAAGAGCCTGTGCAGACTCAATGGGCTGAATGGCCTCCTGCACTGTAAAAGTCTATGATTCTATGATTTCCTTGCTCCCCCTCTCGTCCCATCTCCGAAACCTCGCATCCATCCTCACCGGCTCAAATCCATGATTGCCCCAATAGGCATCCCCCCTGACCCGGCTCCCAGCCTGCCTCCAGATCTTCAAAGTAGCCACCACCACTGGACTCACCGAGTACTTTCCCAGAGCCATCGGGAGCGGTGCCGTTGGCAGCGCTCGCAACTCCGACCCCATACACAAGCACTCCTCCATCTTAACACATCGGGTCTCCCCCTCCTTGGTCCAGCCACGCATTTCTCCACATCCGCCGCCCAGTAGTAGTACAGTAAGTTTGGGATGCCTAGCCCCCCCGTCCCGTCCCGTCCCCCGCCTGTCATCCTCTGTCCATCCCCCCGATGAAGGATTTTGATAAAAAGACCAGCAGGCACTGGAATAGGAACAAAAATCACGGTTACGCATTCATTTTAACTGCTTGTACCCTACCCGCCAAAGACAGATGGAGGTGTCCCACCTTGCCAAATCGGCACTCACCCTCCCACCAAACTAGTACATTTATACCTTCAGATCCCACCCCAGTCTCAAGCCACCTGCACCCCAGGTACTATAGCATTGCCGTTACTACCTAAAACATTGCCGTTAGGCAAAATGGAAGCCCCCCCCACCCCCGCCCCTACTTCTGGCTGGGAGACCATGAAATACTCGCTCTTGCTGAGGTTCAATTTATACCGCAAGAACGTCTCAAATCTTTGAAGCAGCCCCATTATACTCGTGCCAACGTGCTTGGTTTGAAATGTGCAATAACAGATCAGCGGCATATACGGATACCCTATGCTCAGGGCAGCACGGTGGCGCAGTGGTTAGCCTGCTGCCTCACGGCGCCAAGGTCCCAAATTCGATCCCGGCTCTGGTTCACTGTCCGTGTGGAGTTTGCACATTCTCCCCATGTCTGTGTGGGTTTCAGCCCCACAACCCAAAGATGTGCAGGCTAGGTGGAATGGTCAACTAAATTGGCCCTTAATTGGAAAAATTGAATTGGACACTCTAAATTTATTTTTTTAAAAGGGTACCCTATGCTCCAATGCCCCCCCTACCACTATCCCCTTCCACTACGGTAACAGTGGTTAGCACTGTTGCTTGACAGCACCAGGGACCTGGATTTCAATCCCAGTTTGGGTCACTGTCTGTGCAGAGTCTGCACGTTCTCCCCGTGTCTGCGTGGGTTTCCTCCGGGTGCTCCGTTCCCTCCCACAACCCCAAAAGACGAGCTTGTTTGGTGAATTGGATATTCTGAATTCTCCCTCAGTGTACCCAAGCAGGAGGCGTAGTGTGGCGTCTCACAGTAACTTCATTGCAGTGTTAATGTAAGCGTACTTGTGACACTAATGAAGATTATTATTATTAAATTACCCTGGAAAGGCAAAGTATCTGAAAAATATGAACAACAGGTTAAGCAAGCCATTGCACGCTGCACCATGCAGTGGGAACACAAATGGTATTTTTCACTAACAGGATGCTGTGTCAGTCCAAAAGGCATTCTGCTCATCACATAATTGAGCAACAATGTGTATGAATTTTACCACCGGTGTAATGCCAGGTATGCAGGCTATACGTCCCAATGATTGGCTGATCGAATCAAACAGCGCATTCCTTTGCTTTCCTCTAATCACACTCACTGCTTCTAAAATATTTTTTGTTCACTTTTCTTCTTAGTGCTGATAGCAAAGTTAGGATCTGGGATGTACGGAAAGCTTCTGGGAGTTTAATTTTGCTTGATCAGCATAATGGTGAAATCGCAAAATCTTCTTCAGAGGCAGGTAATAAACTAGTAAAAAACTTTGCTTGTAAGACATTTGTTCCGTTTCCTGCAAGCCCTTTCTTGATAATCATTTTCCCGCCTCCAACCACATATCTGGGCTGGAGAGCAGACTGGTAAATATGGCCCATAACTTTCTGGTTTCCCAGCGTCATTCAAAGGGTACCCAGAGATGAGCTGGGAATCCCTCTAGAAAGTTATGGCAATTGTCCAGACACACTAACTTCTCCCGGATAATTGAACTGGGTTGGGAATCATCTGACAGAAGCGATTTAAATTGCTAACGTCCCTGATAGTTACACAAAGAGTTTTAACCTGATAGTTACTCTGAAAGAGTTAGAAGAAAAAAAATCACTTCCAACTGCAGAGTAATTATTTAAACACCCAGACCGAGTCTTGCATGGGACACACCACATATGCACTGTTGCTCGTTTTAGCCTTAGTTTAATTGCTCTAATTATGTCACCTTTGCTCTTGAGTCGCCAGGTATCTTTCTGATACCGCCATGTGGTTCAAGTCCGAGTAATGGTCAATAATCCAATACACCGCTTAGTAAGAGTTAAATCAACTCACATTTATTATATACATCAATCAATACTTATACATTAATTCTAATTCTAAGCTACTTCCTACAACTAACAGGCCAATACTTAACTTTGGAAATGGCCCACCCGGTCAGGGAAACGAATGGCCTTTCGTATGGGTTCTGAGCCTGCGGGATTCAAAGCTGGTACAGGTCGACAGTCAGGAGTGCCTATCTCGTGGCGAGCGTTGGAGTAAGACTTACGTTTTCAGCAGAAGGGTCTCCAAGGGTGCGAACAGGAGACAAAGGGAAGAGGGCAAGCGGGCCAGAGCTCGATTTGACCTTGGACTCTATTCTTATAGTCCCCAGGTGCCTCCCGCCTTTCGGGGTGGACCTTGTATCTGGTTCCAAGTGATTGGACTTGGTCCCAATCACTTGGTTCGATATTCTCCAATGCTGGAGCGATTCCTTGATCGAGGGGTGGTCGTTTACCTCTCTTTGTGTCAGCTCCTGCTGGCGCCGAAATGTCTGGGTCGGCTTTGTGTTACTAATTTGTAGCATATTGTTCCCGGGATTGCTACTTTATATGCAGATGGCTGATGCGTTATGTTGATGGCTGCAGGTATCGATTCGGTCTGGATTCCCCAGAGGCAAATACACAGTTTTACTTGCAGCTGTCTGTTTCCTGTTGGCTGATTTTCCCATCAGCCTCTTCCGTTCGCCATTTTAAATCGGGGTTTGGCCATTCTAATCGGGAGTTAGCCATTTTACATGGCTACATTCCCTCCTTGTGATCCTAACGTGAAGCGTGAAAGATCACATCATTTTTGTTATTTTCCATTCCCTGACCAGGGGGGACACCTCCTACATGGCCTCTGCACTGACCATAGCTATGCACAAAATATTTTAACTAACAATTCTAAGGGCGCTATGTCAGACAGGGACATGCATTACAAAACAATAAACTTGGAACCTCTAATTTATCCTTAGTATACTACACTCGCTAAACATTCCATTATCCTACCTTCCTCAATTATACAACAAAATCACAGCATTTCATACAGTCTTCCCTGGCTTGGCAGTCAAGCTCAGGATCATACAATTTTTTTTTGTTCATGAAAAAGTTTTTTACATCTCTTTATTTACAACAACAATAAACGCAAGTGAATGCACTTTATTATTTTATTATAGATCGCGGGGGTCAGGGGTCTGGTTGTAACCGAACATAGGGGATCTGATCCTATATACTGGGGTTCGAGCGCGGTAGGCTCTCCTCCATTTTCGTAGGCGCGTAGTCTGCACAATGCAGCAGAGTATCGCCAACGCTAATAGTGTTTCGATCACATAGGACAGGGAGTATCAGGTTATGAACCTGGCACACCAAGAAGATGTAGTGTCGCTGGTGACTGGGCTCTGGGTACTGCGGGGCAGTGAAACATTAACGGCTGGGGGGTTTGAAGTCATGGGGTTCGCGGTCATGCGCAACCAAATGTTCATTATCACAAGGGTGATCCACTTGAAGGAAGTCCTCATGGCTGTTCTCTTTGCTGTTCTTTCTTTATTTTCTCCGGTCTCGGAGCTTCTAGAGTTCTGTAGAAACAAGCATAGTGTCTGTAACTATCTTTATTTAATATCTGGTATGCTAGTGTGTCTGTCCTTTGGTGCCAATTATTCCCTTTATAATTGGTCACTATGTGTGACTCCCTCATTTTTTTTCAAAAACAAATTTTAGGACACGGCATACTTCCCAATCATGAACCAGTGCTGATTTACCGTCCAAATGTTCCAGGATGTAAATAGCAGATGGCCGGCAATCTAACGGTTACCTAAACAAACAAAACTTTTTGAAATTAAAATGCCAAATGAGGTGCGTATTGGCCGCGACGGTTAAGATTTGGATGGAGTCCCCGGGTAGGACGGCTACCAATGCCGTATCTCTCCTACCCGAGCGTGATTGACCAGCAGGGGTGTTCCCAGGCAGGGCGGGTCTCGAGCCGTTTCTCCACTGCCTGAGCAACCGACAAGAACAGGCAAAAATGTAGTCATCGTGGTGGGGCTGCCGTAGTGGTTCTATCCTTCGAACCAGAAGGGCAGTTACGAGCGGGCGTCTGATACCCGAACAAGTGTCAGCTGAAAATCTAGTTCCTCTGAACAAGCGTGTGGCAATGGTGGGTCTCTAAAGGCAAGTCCTCAGAGGTTTTGGCGAATGGGCGTGTGGCAGTGAGAAAAATTCTCCTGTCGGACATACAACATGTAACAAACTGACAAACATAAAACATTCTGCAGGTTCCATCAGAAAGGACAACACTTCTCCCAAGCGGTTCCTTTAAAACATCATCTGGACACCTCAGTTCTCGGTTGCGAACAGGGTCGCAAAGGGGTTGGCGGTTTGGGAGTCAGACCCAAGGTCGTCCTCTTCTCCCGGGTGCCAAACTCTGGAGTGGATTAGGGCTGAAAGGGCTGGATGTGTGAGTTGGGGTTGCTCTCGTCGTTGCGGACGAGTCGGTATGAGTTGTCACGGTGCCGGTAATTGGTGTCTAGTTGTGTGGGGACAAAATCGGGGTCATCAGTGTGGTTCGGTGGTGGGGTTTGTTCAGAAAAGTGATCAGGAAGGGATCACTTGGATCGTAGTCGGAGTCGCTGGGCGTGGGTCCGGTTGCATGGGGATTGTAGGGAGGCGTGCTGTGGCCATCGTCTGAGTCACAGTCGCTGTCTCTGCTGCTGCAGTCTGTGGGCGTTCCGGGGCGGAGTGTATATTTCTGGTGTGGAGTCAAGGTCGAGTCCGTGGCTGAGCTGGACGTGGTGGGGGTTGTTAGGGTTACGTTGGCTGTGGGCGGGTGTGGGGTGCTGCGTCGAGCATGACGTGGTGTGCGTGGTTCGACTGTGTTCCATAAACCTTCAGCTGGTTAATATGAAACCACGCAGTCTTACCGTTGGGGTACTTTATTTTGTAAACGGATGGGCTTACTTTATCCGCAATGGAATACGGACCCGAGTATTTAGGTGACAGGAATGTGCTGGGGTTATATACAGACAGCATGACTTGCTGTCCGATATCGTACTCAGCCGCATGCACTGTCTTGTCGAAACTAGCCTTGCTCTGTTTCTTTTTGGTGCCCAATTTTACTGCGGCTGCTAACTGAGCCGTTTTAACATTTGCAACTAATTGTTCCACGGCTTTCTCGTGTGTGAGGGCCGTTACTTCGGGACTGGTCAGGTCTAAACCTAACCAGTATTCTGAGCCTTTCATGGGGCGTCATGTTCATGAGAGTGTGTGGGGTGTAACCTGTGGATGTAGAAATAGTGTTACGCAAAACCATCAGCGCAAAAGGGAGGACTGAGTCCCAAGTGGTGTTGGTCTGCTGGACCATTTTTCTGAGGGTGGTTTTTAGGGTCCGATTCATGCGCTCCACGATACCACTCGACTGTGGGTGGTAATCAATGTGGAATTTTTGGCTGATGCCAAATATCGTGAGGACGTTCTGCATGACACGTCCCGTAAAATGGGAACCTTGGTCAGATTCAATGCTGCGGGGGAGTCCCCAACTTGTAAAGAAGTGGTGGGTTAGAATCTTGGCTGTGGTTTTTGCAGTGTTTGTGCGGGCTGGAAATGCTTCCACCCATTTTGTAAATGTGTCTATGACCATAAGTACATATTTATAGCCATTCCTGCAAGGGAGCAATGGATCTATAAAATCAATCTGGAGGTTAGTCCAGGGGCCATTAACTGGTCGGGTGTGGCTGAGTTGGGCCTTTTTGGCATATCTGTCGGGGTTATTCTGCGTACAGATAAGACAATTTTCTATGTAATGGCTTACATCTTCCTTTAAATTTGGCCACCAACAAAGCTGCTTGAGATGGGCTGTAGTGGGATCGATTCCCTGATGTCCATGACCGTCATGGAACAAACAAATCAATTGGTTCCTGTCCTGTTCAGGAACCACATAAAGGGTGTCCTTTAACACCACACCGTGTCTTCCGGGTGCGGCGATGACCAGCTAAGTCGCACGTTTCGGCAGCTCCCGGTGGAACGGACTTTTGGGCTCTTAATAGGAGCCCCAACGGATTTAAACGGCCAAAAACACTGTGCGGTAAACCAGAAGGGAATCCCCCCGGACACGCATGGATAAGGGAGAGGATAGCGGCCGGATTGCGGAGGATCCTCTGGAGCAGCGGCAAGGAAGGCAAGCTCAAAGCAAGATGGCGTCGGAAGGTGGCCGTTTGTTATGGGGCCCGGACCAACAAGAGTTCCTGCGGCGCTGTGTGGAAGAACTGAAAAAGGAGTTGAAGAAGGAGCTGTTGGCCCCGATATTACAGGCGATTGAAGGGCTAAAGGAGGAGCAGAAGACCCAAGAGCAGGAGCTTCGGGTCGTGAAGGCAAAGGCTTCTGAAAATGAAGACGAAATACATGGCCTGGTGGTGAAGACAGAGATGCATGAGACACAACACAAAAGGTGTGTGGAAAGGCTGGAGGTGCTGGAGAATAATGCGAGGAGGAAGAATTTAAGGATTCTTGGTCTTCCCGATGGGGCGGACGTCGGGACATATGTGAGCACGATGCTTCACTCGCTAATGGGATCGGAGGCCTCGACGGGCCCTTTGGAAGTGGAGGGAGCTTATCAAGTTTTGGCGCGAAGACCGAGGGCTGGAGAAATACCTTGAGCTATAGTGGTGAGGTTTCTCCGCTATAATGACAGAGAGACGTTCCTCAGATGGGCGAAGAAAACTCGGAGCTGTAGGTTGGAGTGCGGAGGTGGCGAGAAGGAGGGCAAGTTTTAATCGGGCTAAGGCGGTGCTTCACAAAAAGAAGATCCAGTTTGGAATGTTACAACCGGCGAGATTGTGGGTCACACACCAAGGGAAGCACCACTACTTTGAGAAGGCAGAAGAGGCGTGGACATTCATTGTGGACGAGAAGCTGGAATAGTCTGGCGAGAGAAAGAACTTTTGGGACAAAGTGGTGGGGTGATTATGTGGGGTGAGGAAAAAGGGGGGTGGGGGGATGATTTCTCAATTTGTTAATCTTGCGATCCTGTAACTTTTCTCTCTTCCCCATGTTTGGGGGGGGGGGGGGGGTGCGGGGGGAGTATGAGGCACTGTGGGCGCCGGTCATTAGGGGCGGGGCCGAGTGGGAAACGCGGGCTTTGTTCCCGCGCTATGGTAATTATGGCGGGAACAGGGACGCAGGAAGGAGGGGGCCTCGCACAGTGGGGGCCGAGGACAAGGGGGGAAGCCGAGGTCAGCCAGAGTTCGCTGACTTCTGGGAGCAACATGGGGGGTGCAACTACGCTAGAAAGGGATCTAGCGGAGGGGGGGGTTAACTGGGTTGCTGCTGCTAAGGAGAAGGGGGAGCTGTTATGGGGTGGGGTGGTCGAGGCGGGAGGGCGCCGTTGGGGGGGATACACGGGTACGTGGGAACCGGGTGAGGAGCTGGGTTAAAAACGGGGATGGCTAGTCGACAAGGGGGTAAAGAGCCCCCCAACCCGGCTGATCACGTGGAACGTGAGAGGGCTGAACGGGCCGATTAAAAGGGCACGGGTACTCGCACACCTAAAGAAATTAAAGGCAGATGTGGTTATGTTGCAGGAGACGCATCTGAAACTGATAGACCAGGTCAGACTACGTAAAGGATGGGTGGGGCAGGTGTTTCATTCGGGTTTGGATGCGAAGAACGGGGGGGTGGCTATCTTAGTGGGAAAACGGGTACTGTTTGAGGCAAAGACCATAGTGGCAGATAGTGGGGGTAGATATGTGATGGTGAGTGGCAGATTGCAGGGGGAGGCGGTGGTTCTGGTGAACGTATATGCCCCGAACTGGGATGATGCTAATTTTATGAGGCGTATGTTGGGACGTATCCCGGACCTGGAAGCGGGAAAGTTGGTAATGGGGGGAGACTTCAATACAGTGCTTGATCCAGGGCTGGACAGATCGAGGTCCAGGACCGGGAGGAGACCGGCAGCGGCCAGGGTGCTCAAGGACTTCATGGAGCAGATGGGAGGGGTAGACCCCTGGAGATTTAGTAGGCCTAGGAGTAAGGAGTTCTCATTTTTCTCCCATGTCCACAAAGTATACTCACGGATAGACTTTTTTGTCTTGGGAAGGGCGCTGATTCCGAAGTTGACAGGGACGGAATATACGGCCATAGCTATTTCGGACCACGCTCCACATTGGGTAGACCTGGAGGTAGGAGAGGAAAAAGAACAGCACCCACTCTGGAGAATGGATATGGGCTTATTGGCGGATGAGGGGGTATGTTTAAGGGTGAGGGGGTGCATCGAAAGGTACTTGGAGCTTAATGACAATGGAGAGGCTCAGGTGGGAGTGGTCTGGGAGGCGTTGAAAGTGGTGGTTAGAGGGGAACTGATATCCAAAAGGGCACATAAAGGGAAGCAAGAGGGTAAAGAAAGGGAGCGATTGGTGAAAGAACTTTTGAGGGTGGACAGGCAATATGCGGAGGCACCGGAGGAGGGACTGTACAGGGAAAGGCAAAGGCTACATGTGGAATTTGACCTGCTGACCACGGGTAAGGCAGAGGCACAGTGGAGGAGGGCACAGGGTGTACAGTATGAGTATGGAGAGAAGGCGAGTCGGCTACTGGCCCACCAATTGAGGAAGAGGGGAGCAGCGAGGGAGATAGGTGGGGTGAGAGATGAGGAGGGAGAGATGGAACGGGGAGCGGAGAGAGTGAACGGGGTGTTCAAGGCATTTTATGAGAGGTTATATAAGGCTCAGCCCCGGAACGGAAGGAGGGAATGATGTGTTTCTTGGATCAGCTGGAATTCCCTAAGGTGGAGGAGCAGGAGAGGGCGGGACTGGGAGCACAGATTGAGATGGAGGAGGTGGTAAAAGGGATTGGGAGCATGCAGGCGGGGAAGGCCCCGGGACCGGACGGATTCCCGGTGGAATTTTAGAAGAAGTATATGGACTTACTGGCCCCGCTTTTGACGAGAACCTTTAATGAGGCTAGGGATAGGGGGCAGCTGCCCCCGACTATGTCGGAGGCAACGATATCGCACCTTTTGAAGAAGGAAAAAGACCCGCTGCAGTGTGGGTCCTACAGGCCCATTTCCCTTTTAAATGTAGATGCTAAGCTCCTGGCCAAGGTGATGGCGACGAGGAGAGAGGACTGTGTCCCGGGGGTGGTCCACGAGGATCAAACTGGGTTCGTTAAGGGGAGACAGCTGAATACGAACATACGGAGGTTGCTAGGGGTAATGATGATGCCCCCACCAGAGGGGGAGGCGGAGATAGTGGTGGCGATGGACGCCGAGAAAGCATTCGATAGAGTGGAGTGGGATTATCTGTGGGAGGTGCTGAGGAGATTTGGTTTTGGAGAAGGGTATATCGGATGGGTACAGCTGCTGTATAGGGCCCCGGTGGCGAGCATGGTCACGAACAGCCAGAGGTCTGATTACTTCCGTCTTCATAGAGGGACGAGGCAGTGGTGTCCCCTGTCTCCGTTACTGTTTGCATTGGCGATTGAGCACCTGGCCATAGCACTGAGGGGCTCCAGGAAGTGGAGGGGAGTGCTCAGGGGAGGAGAAGAACACCGGGTATCCTTGTATGCAGATGATTTATTGCTGTATGTTGCGGACCCAGTGGAGGGGATGCCTGAGATAATGCTGACACTCAGGGAGTTTGGGGAATTTTCGGGGTACAAATTGAATATGGGTAAGAGTGAGTTGTTTGTGGTGCATCCGGGGGAGCAGAGCAGGGGAATAGATGACTTACCGCTGAGGAAGGTAACAAGAGATTTCCGGTACTTAGGGATTCAGATAGCCAGCAGTTGGGGAACCTTACACCGGCTTAATTTAACAAGATTGGTGGAACAGATGGAGGAGGATTTTAAGAGATGGGACATGGTGCCCCTGTCACTGGTGGGTAGGGTGCAGGCGGTCAAAATGGTAGTCCTCCCGAGATTCCTCTTTGTGTTTCAGTGCCTTCCGGTGATGGTCACAAAGGCTTTTTTCAAGAGAATTGAGAAAAGTGTCATGAGTTTTGTGTGGGCCGGGAAGACCCCGAGAGTGAGGAGGGGGTTCTTGCAGCGTAGCAGGGATAGGGTGGGGCTGGCACTACCGAGCCTAAGTGAATACTACTGGGCCGCCAATATCTCAATGGTGTGTAAGTGGATGGGAGAAGGGGAGGGAGCGGTGTGGAAGATTGGAGATGGCGTCCTGCAAAGGAACCAGCCGACAAGCAATGGTGATGGCGCCGTTGTCGTTCTCCCCGAAGAAATACACCACAAGTCCAGTGGTGGTGGCAACACTAAAAATTTGGGGGCAGTGGAGACGACATAGGGGAAGGACGGGAGCCTCGGTGCGGTCCCCGATAAGAAATAACCATAGGTTTGTCCCGGGGAGAATGGATGGGGGATTTGGAGCATGGCAAAGAGCTGGGGTTGTGCAACTGAGAGATCTGTTCGTAGACGGGACGTTTGCGAGTCTGGGAGCGCTGACGGAAAAATATGGGTTGCCCCAAGGGAATGCATTTCGGTACATGCAACTGAGGGCTTTTGCGAGGCAACAGGTGAGGGAATTCCCGCAGCTCCCGACGCAGGAGGCTCAGGATAGAGTGATTTCACGGACATGGGTGGGGGATGGTAGGGTGTCGGATATATACAGGGAAATGAGTGACGAGGGGGAGATCATGGTGAATGAGCTGAAGGGGAAATGGGAAGAAGAGCTGGGGGAAGAGATTGAGGAGGGGCTGTGGGCTGATGCCCTACGTAGGGTAAACTCGTCGTCTTCATGCGCCAGGCTAAGCCTGATACAATTCAAGGTTTTACACAGGGCGCATATGACTGGAGCACGGCTCAGTAAATTTTTCGGGGTAGAGGATAGGTGTGGCCCGGGCGGGTCCTCAGGGGTGTTTTTGTATAGATATTTGTATTAGGCTATGCATATTGGATTGTTGGATTTTATTTTTGGAGAGTTATTATTTTTGATATGGCAGTTACCATTTAGTTTATATATTATTTATTTATTTGTTAAAAACGGCCACTGTTATTTATACTGTTTTACTGTTGCAAAAAGGAAAACCTTTGTATTGTTTTGTTTGGCCAAAAAATTTGAATAAAATATATATTTTTTTAAAAACACCACACCGTCATGTGTGGTCAGTGTATTTCTGAACCTCTCGTAGGAGGTGGGATACTTTCCCTTTCCAATCTCCTTGAGATTGGTGTCCTGCTTCTGGGCCTCTACTATTTCCTCGATTCTAGTCTGTGTGACCTGAACTGCACTCACTGGCACGCTTTCGGGGGTTTTCCAAAAATACCCATGTCTGGAACCTGCCTTAGCCAGTGCGTTGGCTTTTACATTTCCAGGGGGGGAGGAACAATGGTGGCTGCGGACTTTTATGATCCCAAAAGTCCTGTTCTGGGCTTTTTCTAAAATATGGCTGAGTAATGGGGCTGAGGGGAGGGTTTTCCCATCTGCGGAAACAAATTCTCTTGCTTCCCACATGGGCAGAAATTCCGTAAGGCTGTTACAGACATAGAGGCTGTCCGAGTATATGTCTGCTGGGCTGGGGAAGGAATCTGGGTGCTCAACTATATATGCAATGGCCGCAAGCTCTGCTGCCTGCGCGCCTAAGTGTCCAGGTAGTTTCAACGATATTTCCTCGAGGGCGCGTCCCTGCGCGTCCTCGACATAGATCCCGCAACCTGTTATGCGCTTCCCATCCAAGACCGTGGAAGATCCATCCACATAAATCTTAATGGGCTCACACATGTCCGTGTGCGGTGGGCTCTGAGTTGGATTATCTATCTTTCTGGGGGGTGTTTTAGTGATAAAGGGGCCTGTGTTGTGGTGTGGAGAGATAATATCACATTCATGGGGGGTTCCGGGGTACTGTAAATTGTCGGCTAAGTAGGTGTGTGTCTTTGTCCTTTTCACAGTGATGTCCCGTCCCTGCAAGAGAAGGGTCCATCTGCCTGCTCTTATTTGGCTTACTGTACCGTCCTTGAGTCGTCCGTCCAGTAAAAGTTGGGTAGGGGGGTGTTCGGTCAGAATTGTGATGGGGTTCAGTCCGGTAATATATGAAAATTACTGGACTGCCCAGAAAACTGCGAGCAGGTGCCTCTCACAGGCTGAAAATCCCTGCTCCACAGCATCTAAAAGTCGGGAGGCGTAAGCTACGGGTCTTAATTGGTCATGCCGTTCCTGGAGGAGCACGGCTGAAAGGATGCGGTCTGTGGTCGCTACCTCTATGGCGTAAGGGGAAAGCGGGTCTGGAACTTGTAGTGCGGGGGCTGCTTTGAGTGCCTGTTTTTTTTTTTATTAAATATTTTATTGAAAATTTTTGGTCAACCAACACAGTACATTGTGCATCCTTTACACAATATTATAACAACACAAATAACAATGACCTATTTTATAAACAAAAAAAAACAAAAAAATGAATAAATAATAAATAACAAAAATGAAAACTAGCCCTAATTGGCAACTGCCTTGTCACAAGTAACACTCTCCAAAAATATAATTTAACAGTCCAATATATAATTATCTGTAGCAACGACCTATACATACTATACAGTATATATTAACAACCCTGAGAGTCCTTCTGGTTCCTCCTTCTCTCCCCCCCCCCCCCCCCCCCCCCCACCCCTCTCTCTCTCTCTCCCCCCCCCCCCCCCCCCGATCCTGGGCTGCTGCTGCTGCCTTCTTTTTCCCATTCCGTCTATCTTGCTGCGAGGTATTCGACGAACGGTTGCCACCGCCTGGTGAACCCTTGAGCCGACCCCCTTAGAACGAACTTAATCCGCTCTAGCTTTATAAACCCCGCCATGTCACTTATCCAGGTCTCCACCCCCGGGGGCTTGGCTTCTTTCCACATTAGCAATATCCTGCGCCGGGCTACTAGGGACGCAAAGGCCAAAACATCGGCCTCTCTCGCCTCCTGCACTCCCGGCTCTTGTGCAACCCCAAATATAGCCAACCCCCAGCTTGGTTCGACCCGGACTCCTACTACTTTTGAAAGCACCTTTGTCACCCCCATCCAAAACCTCTGTAGTGCCGGGCATGACCAAAACATATGGGTATGATTCGCTGGGCTTCTCGAGCACCTCGCACACCTATCCTCCACCCCAAAAAATTTACTGAGCCGTGCTCCAGTCATATGTGCCCTGTGTAATACCTTAAACTGAATCAGGCTTAGCCTGGCACACGAGGACGACGAGTTTACCCTGCTTAGGGCATCTGCCCACAGCCCCTCCTCGATCTCCTCCCCCAGCTCTTCTTCCCATTTCCCTTTTAGTTCATCTACCATAGTCTCCCCTTCGTCCCTCATTTCCCTATATATATCTGACACCTTACCATCCCCCACCCATGTCTTTGAGATCACTCTGTCCTGCACCTCTTGTGTCGGGAGCTGCGGGAATTCCCTCACCTGTTGCCTCGCAAAAGCCCTCAGTTGCATATACCTGAATGCATTCCCTTGGGGCAACCCATATTTCTCGGTCAGCGCTCCCAGACTCGCGAACTTCCCATCCACAAACAGATCTTTCAGTTGCGTTATTCCTGCTCTTTGCCACATTCCATATCCCCCATCCATTCCCCCCGGGGCAAACCTATGGTTGTTTCTTATCGGGGACCCCCCCAAGGCTCCAGTCTTTCCCCTATGCCGTCTCCACTGTCCCCAAATCTTCAGTGTAGCCACCACCACCGGGCTTGTGGTGTAGTTCCTCGGTGAGAACGGCAATGGGGCTGTCACCATAGCCTGTAGGCTAGTCCCCCTACAGGACGCCCTCTCTAATCTCTTCCACGCCGCTCCCTCCTCCTCTCCCATCCACTTACTCACCATTGAAATATTAGCGGCCCAATAATACTCACTTAGGCTCGGTAGTGCCAGCCCCCCCCTATCCCTGCTACACTGTAAGAATCCCTTCCTCACTCTCGGGGTCTTCCCGGCCCCCACAAAACCCATGATGCTCTTTTCAATCCTTTTAAAAAAAGCCTTCGTGATCACCACCGGGAGGCACTGAAACACAAAGAGGAATCTCGGGAGGACCACCATCTTAACCGCCTGCACCCTCCCTGCCATTGACAGGGATACCATATCCCATCTCTTGAAATCCTCCTCCATCTGTTCCACCAACCGCGTTAAATTTAACCTATGCAATGTGCCCCAATTCTTAGCTATCTGGATCCCCAGGTAACGAAAGTCTCTTGTTACCTTCCTCAACGGTAGGTCCTCTATTTCTCTACTCTGCTCCCCTGGATGCACCACAAACAACTCACTTTTCCCCATGTTCAATTTATACCCTGAAAAATCCCCAAACTCCCCAAGTATCCGCATTATTTCTGGCATCCCCTCCGCCGGGTCCGCCACGTATAGTAGCAAATCGTCCGCATACAAAGATACCCGGTGCTCTTCTCCTCCCCTAAGTACTCCCCTCCACTTCTTGGAACCCCTCAACGCTATCGCCAGGGGCTCAATCGCCAGTGCAAACAATAATGGGGACAGAGGGCATCCCTGCCTTGTCCCTCTATGGAGCCGAAAATATGCAGATCCCCGTCCATTCGTGACCACGCTCGCCACTGGGGCCCTATACAACAGCTGCACCCATCTAACATACCCCTCTCCAAAACCAAATCTCCTCAACACCTCCCACAAATAATCCCACTCCACTCTATATCAAATGCTTTCTCGGCATCCATCGCCACTACTATCTCCGTTTCTCCCTCTGGTGGGGCCATCATCATTACCCCTAACAACCTCCGTATATTCGTGTTCAGCTGTCTCCCCTTCACAAACCCAGTTTGGTCCTCGTGGACCACCCCCGGGACACATTCCTCTATTCTCATTGCCATTACCTTGGCCAGGACCTTGGCATCTACATTTAGGAGGGAAATAGGTCTATAGGACCCGCATTGTAGCGGGTCCTTTTCCTTCTTTAAGAGAAGCGATATCGTTGCTTCAGACATAGTCGGGGGCAGTTGTCCCCTTTCCTTTGCCTCATTAAAGGTCCTCGTCAGTACCGGGGCGAGCAAGTCCACATATTTTCTATAGAATTCGACTGGGAATCCATCCGGTCCCGGGGCCTTTCCCGCCTGCATGCTCCTAATTCCTTTCACCACTTCTTCTACCTCGATCTGTGCTCCCAGTCCCACCCTTTCCTGCTCTTCCACCTTGGGAAATTCCAGCCGATCCAAGAAGCCCATCATTCTCTCCCTCCCATCCGGGGGTTGAGCTTCATATAATTTTTTATAAAATGTCTTGAACACTCCATTCACTCTCTCCGCTCCCCGCTCCATCTCTCCTTCCTCATCCCTCACTCCCCCTATTTCCCTCGCTGCTCCCCCTTTCCTCAATTGGTGTGCCAGCAACCTGCTCGCCTTCTCCCCATATTCGTACTGTACACCCTGTGCCTTCCTCCATTGTGCTTCTGCAGTGCCTGTAGTCAGCAAGTCAAATTCTACATGTAGCCTTTGCCTTTCCCTGTACAGTCCCTCCTCCGGTGCTTCCGCATATTGTCTGTCCACCCTCAAAAGTTCTTGCAGCAACCGCTCCCGTTCCTTACCCTCCTGCTTCCCTTTATGTGCCCTTATTGATATCAGCTCCCCTCTAACCACCGCCTTCAACGCCTCCCAGACCACTCCCACCTGGACCTCCCCATTATCATTGAGTTCCAAGTACTTTTCAATGCACCCCCTCACCCTTAGACACACCCCCTCATCTGCCATTAGTCCCATGTCCATTCTCCAGGGTGGGCGCCCTCCTGTTTCCTCCCCTATCTCCAAGTCCACCCAGTGTGGAGCGTGATCCGAAATGGCTATAGCCGTATACTCCGTTCCCCTCACCTTCGGGATCAATGCCCTACCCAGCACAAAAAAGTCTATTCGCGAGTAGACTTTATGGACATAGGAGAAAAACGAGAACTCCTTAGGTCTGCTAAATCTCCACGGGTCTACACCTCCCATCTGCTCCATAAAATCTTTAAGCACCTTGGCTGCTGCCGGCCTCCTTCCAGTCCTGGACTTCGACCTATACAGCCCTGATTCCAACACCGTATTAAAATCTCCCCCCATTATCAGCTTTCCCATCTCTAGGTCCGGAATGCGTCCTAGCATCCGCCTCATAAAATTGGCATCATCCCAGTTCGGGGCATATAAGTTTACCAAAACCACCGTCTCCCCCTGTAGTTTGCCACTCACCATCACGTATCTGCCACTATAGTCTTTGCCTCGAACATTACCCGCTTCCCCACTAATATAGCCACCCCCCTGTTTTTCGCATCTAGCCCCGAATGGAACACCTGCCCCACCCATCCTTTGCGTAGCCTAACCTGGTCTATCAGTTTCAGGTGCATTTCCTGTAACATAACCACATCTGCCTTAAGTTTCTTAAGGTGTGCGAGTACCCGTGCCCTCTTTATCGGCCCGTTCAGCCCTCTCACGTTCCACGTGATCAGCCGAGTTGGGGGGCTTCCTATCCCCCCCCCCTTGTCGATTAGCCATCACCTTTTTCCAGCACCTCACCCAGTTCCCACGCAGCTGTATCTCCCCCAGGCGGTGCCCCCCCGCCGATCCTCTCCCATACCAGCTCCCCCCTCTCCCCAGCAGCAGCAACCCAGTAATTCCCCCCTCCCACCCCCCCCCCCCCCCCGCTAGATCCCCCGCTGGCGTAATTACTCCCCCCATGTTGCTCCCAGAAGTCAGCAAACTCTGGCTGACCTCGGCTTCCCCCCGTGACCTCGGCTCGCATCGTGCGACGCCTCCTCCTTCCTGCTTCTCTATTCCCGCCATGATTATCATAGCGCGGGAACCAAGCCCGCGCTTCTCCCTTGGCCCCGCCCCCAATGGCCAACGCCCCATCTCCTCCACCTCCCCTCCTCCCCCCATCACCACCTGTGGGAGAGAGAAAAGTAATCACATCGCAGGATTAGTACATAAAACCCCTCTTTGCCCCCCACATTCGCCCCACCACTTTGTTCGAACGTTCTTTTTAATAACCCGCTCATTCCAGTTTTTCTTCCACAATAAAAGTCCACGCTTCATCCGCCGTCTCAAAGTAGTGGTGCCTCCCTCGATATGTGACCCACAGTCTTGCCGGTTGCAGCATTCCAAATTTTATCTTCTTTTTATGAAGCACCGCCTTGGCCCGATTAAAGCTCGCCCTCCTTCTGGCCACCTCCGCACTCCAGTCTTGATAAACGCGGATCACCGCGTTCTCCCATTTACTGCTCCGAGTTTTCTTCGCCCATCTAAGGACCATTTCTCTATCCTTAAAACGGAGGAATCTCACCACTATGGCTCTGGGAATTTCTCCTGCTCTCGGTCCTCGCGCCATCACTCGGTATGCTCCCTCCACTTCCAACGGACCCGCCGGGGCCTCCGCTCCCATTAACGAGTGCAGCATCGTGCTCACATATGCCCCGACGTCCGCTCCCTCCACACCTTCAGGAAGACCAAGAATCCTCAGGTTGTTCCTCCTTGCGTTGTTTTCCAGTGCCTCCAACCTTTCCACACATCGTTTCTGATGTGCCTCCTGCGTCTCCGTCTTCACCACCAGACCCTGTATATCGTCCTCATTCTCGGCTGCCTTTGCCTTCACGACCCGAAGCTCCCGCTCCTGGGTCTTTTGTTCCTCCTTTAGCCCTTCGATCGCCTGTCGTATCGGGGCCAACAGCTCTTTCTTCATTTCCTTTTTGATCTCTTCCACACAGCATTTCAAGAACTCTTGTTGTTCAGGGCCCCATGTTAAACTGCCACCTTCCGACGCCATCTTGGTTTTTGCTTGCCTTCCTTGCCGCTGTTCTAAAGGATCCACTGCAATCTGGCCACTCTCTCCTCCTTTTTCCATCTGTATCCAGGGGGGATTCCCTTCTGGTTTACCGCACAGTGTTTTTAGCCGTCAAAATTGCCGTTGGGGCTCCTATCAAGAGCCCAAAAGTCCGTTTCACAGGGAGCTGCCGAAACGTGCGACTCAGCTGGTCATCGCCGCACCCGGAAGTCTGAGTGCCTGTTTTAAAGAGTCCACAGCATCCGTATGCTGCGGAAGCCATTCCCAGGGGGCTCCCTTCTTTAGGAGGTCTGAGAGGGGCGCTGCCTTGCTGGCGAAACCGTCAATGTGGTTTCGGCAGTAGCCAACCAGTCCTAAAAACGACCGGAGGGCTGAAACGTTCTGGGGAAGGGGCAATTTAGCAATTGAGTCAATCCTTTTGTGCTCGATCTCGCGTTTACCGTGCGTGATAATTGTTCCCAAATATACCACTTTTTCTTCCAAAATCTGGGCCTTTTTGGGGTTGACTTTACAACCAATTGAATGTAATAGTTCCAGGAGGTCGGACAGAAGCTCAATGTGCTCTTCCTTGGTGTCTGTCTGCAGAGAAAATTTTGCTAATCCATTTGCCAGCTGTCGGTGGAAAATGGAGGGGGAGTTGTGGAATCCTTGTGGCAGGCATGTCCACGTGTACTGCTGTGCTTTAAAGGTGAAGGCAAATTTGTACTGGCACGCCTTTGCCAACGGAATGGACCAGAATCCATTACTGATGTCCAAAACCGTGAAGTAGCGGGAATTGAGTCCCTGCTTGAGCATGGTCTCGGGACTTGTTGCTACGGTGGGGGCTGCTGCGGGGTTGACTTTGTTGAACTCCCGATAATCAATGGTCAGTCGCCATGATCCATCGGGCTTTCTCACTGGCCAAATCGGGGCATTATTAGTGGAGGCTACTGATCTAAGTACGCCCTGCTCTAATATGCTCTCTATTACTTTTGAGATTTCTCCCTCTGCCTCTTGGGGAAATCTGTACTGTTTTTGGGGTCTAGGGTCAGGTCCTGTTACTTGTACAGAGCCAGTCATCCGTCCACAGTCGTGCTTGTGGGTCGCGAATGCTGCCCTGTTCTTTTGCAGGACTGCCCTAACCTGCTTGGCCGTACTAAGCGTGGTCGGGTTGAACCAAAATTTGCCTACGGCGCTAATTTTGTTCATATATTCGCCTATGTTGAGCGTTGCGGGGGCTCTTGCGGATTTTGCCATCTTCCAAACACACTGGTTGACTGGATCGAATGATAGGTGGTGGGAATTCATGAAATTAATTCCCAGAATGTGTACTGCTGTGTGGGGCAGGTCTACTAAAACCACAGGGTGTTTGGTGGTAATGTTACCAATTTGAATGGTTACAGGGGCTGTGATGTGTCCCTGCTGTGAGTGGCCTGTAAAGCCGCTGAGGGTGACAGTGGCTGTAGTGGGCCACGTGTCCTTTTGAAATAGGGTGGAGGAATTTATGGTGGTGCGGGACCCTCCTGTGTCCCAGAGAAATTCGACAGGCTGTCCCCGAATTTACGCTGCAACTACCGGTCGTCCGGACCTATCCCAAAGGGTGTCGCAGACCCAACTGGGGGAGCCCATACACCGTCAGTCCGTTCCGGTCAAGTCCATCTGATCCGAACGGCGCTAACGCTATGAATGGGCTCTGTCTTTTTCTTAATCAGAGTGCCCGTCTGCTGGGATCTCTGTGGCTTTTTAGGGGCATTGCACTCTTTTGCGAAATGTCCAACTGTCCGCAGTTGTGACACTCTAGTGACTTGGGTGGGGGGCTGTTCTTTCACTCATTTACCCATGCGGGGTTCTGGTGTGTTGTTTTTACTGCCTGCATCTCTGCGGCGGCCTGCTTTTCCTCGCTATTTCTAACGGTGGGTTTGCTCTGAACAGATTGCTCCCAAACGCGGGACAATCTTGTAACTACCCACTTCTCGTTATGGGCCTCCTCTGAGGGATCATAACTCGTGCAGGCTTTCTGTCCTGCATCTGTGGCATGGGAGATAAGGGTGCGGGTCCATTTGGCCATGTTGTCTGGAGACAAATGGGCGCGTTCTAAATTACCGAAAACTGCTGTGAAATGAATCCACAGGCATCCAGCAAACGCTGTGGGGTGTTCTGTCTTTTCCTGCCTGCACTTATTGAGGCCACCTACGGGGTCACCCCGGTTATACCCGATCGCATCCAGGATCGCGGTATGCATTTCTGCAAGCGTGCCTCCTCCTACATTCTGTGGGTCGGGAAGGGCTGCTGATACCGACGGATCTAAACTTAAACTATGAGCTTTACATGCTCTCTCTCATCCAGGCCGTACATGTTCGCCTGATGTCTAACTGTGGCAAAGAAATGGTGGGGGTCTGTGGCAGGGAGGAACGGTGTGATCTTCTCGCACGCGTCCCGTAATTGGGTCACTGTTAAGGGGGTGGAATAGAGATATTCCGCATCGTCCGATGTGGCTGTGTGGTGGGTGGTTACAGGGTTCATTGGAGCCTGAACTATCTGCTGTGTGGGGGGTTGGGGTGCTTTTCTCTTTTGGGGCTTTCCCTGCGCACATGTTCCCTGAACATATCTCTGCGCTGTTTCGTGTAACTCTTCCCAATCAGGGCCGTCTTCCTGGTCTAACTTTTCCCCAAAGGTTTCCTGAAAACCTTTCTGAACAGAAAGCAGTGATTGCAGCTCTGCAATCTGCTTCCGGCACTTTGCGTGATCTAAGGTGCTCTGTTTTTGTTCTGTGGTGGCAGCATGGAGTGCTCTTAATGCGGCTTTTAGATCGCTACACTGTCTCTGTAACGTTTCTACCTGTTTTTCTGTCTCTTCTCTTACCAGGACTGCATGTTGCTTGTCCTGATAGGCTTTTGCATACTGCGACTGGAAACTGCTTAAATGTGCCAGACAAGACTGGTGACCCTGTTTGGCATCAGCCACCTTTCCATCCTTTGCTGCCAATTTCCTCCTTAATTCTAAATTCTCTTTCTCAACTTCACTCACATCGACTTTACTCATCCGATGTATGCCCTCAACGTCTTTGCGGAGTGTCTTGACGACCTCCTCTGTGCCTCGCAATTGTGCCAAACAGGACACAATTGCCATCGGCTTGCGAGCGTTTCCCAAGCTCTTTTTGTGTATCTCGCTCAGGTTCTCCCACCAAGTATGCCCTATACTTCCGGGACCTGATTCGTCATTATCGCAGAAATCATTCCACAGGGGCCGTCCTTTGCCCTTGAGATATTTCCGGACTTCCTCCTCCCAAATGGGACACTGTCCCACTCTACTGCTGCTGGTCGCTGCGACCGCAAATTCCTCAGGGTTCATGAGGCGCTGCATTGCCAGCATGGCCATCTTTCCTATCCGACTACTTCTTCTAAATTTGGAACAGGGGGCTAAGGCGGTGTTGTAAATGCGGGTACAGCTTACGCTACTTTCCGAAAATACAGACTTCCGACAGTTTTGACGCAACAAAAATCTATCAGTTTTACCTTATAGCCCTGTTAGTTACGCATGCATACACACACTTCCGAATTATGACTATTGATCAGAACTGCTTGAACACTTGTGGTTTTCTGTTTCCAATTGGGTTTCTAATTCAAATTTCTTGGGTTCTCCCGGAGTGGTTTTCCACTTCTAGATCGGGTCCCACCAGAGTCGCCAAAATGTTGCTCGTTTTAGCCTTAGTTTAATTGCTCTAATTCTGTCACCTTTGCTCTTGAGTCGCCAGGTATCTTTCTGATACCGCCACGTGATTCAAGTCCGAGTAATGGTCAATAATCCAATACAGCGCTTAGTAAGAGTTAAATCAACGCACATTTAGTATATACAGCAATCAATACTTGTACATTAATTCTACTTCTAAGCTACTTCCTACAACTAACAGGCCAATACTTAACTTTGGAAATGGTCCACCAGGTCAGGGAAACGAATGGCCTTTCGTACGGGTTCTGAGCCTGCGGGATTCAAAGCTGGTGCAGGTCGACAGTCAGGAGTGTCTATCTCGTAGCGAGCGTTGGAGTAAGACTTACGTTTTCAGCAGAAGGGTCTCCAAGGGTGCGAAGAGAAGACGAAGAGAAGAGGGCAAGCGGGCCAGCGATCGATTTGACCTTGGACTCTATTCTTATAGTCCCCAGGGGCTTCCCGCCTTTTGGGGCGGACCTTGTACCTGGTTCCAAGTGATTGGACTTGGTCCCAATCACTTGGTTCGATATTCTCCAATGCTGGAGCGATTCCTTGATCGAGGGGTGGTCTTTTACCTCTCTTTGTGTCAGCTCCTGCTGCCGCCGAAAAGTCTGGGTCGGCTTTGTGTTACTAATTTGTAGTATATTGTTCCCGGGGATTGCTACTTTATATGCAGATGGCTGGTGCGCTGTTATGTTGATGGCTGCAGGTATTGATTCGGTCTGGCTTCCCCAGAGGCGAATACTCAGTTTTACCTGCAGCTGTCTGTTTGAGTCCTGTTGGCTGATTTTCCCATCAGCCTCTTCCATTCGCCATTTTAAATCGGGGTTTGGCCATTCTAATCAGGAGTTAGCCATTTTACATGGCTACAGCGCACACACACATACAACCTCCCGCCGGTCCGATTTCCGCCAGTCCGATTTCCGCCCGGTCCAACCCTCCCTACTCAGCCGACTCAAGGGGCTGAATATCCTACTACTGTTCATATATTTGCTGATACTTTATAATTAGTTTATTAATTACTGATCCCTTTTTTTCCCCAGTATTCTTGCTGAGGAAGAGTTCCACAGTAAACCCTACTTATTTTTCAAGTTGCTTTATTTCATGTTTGAACTTAGTCTTGTTTATCTATTCAATCACATGAGGTATCATAGCAGAGTCCAGTCTTGTCCTAAACCATGTCCACACACAACCTCTCCAGCAGTGCATCTGGATAATTCTTGTAATGTGACTATTCCTATATATTTTTTATCTTCTGAAATGCTGAACCCAGTTCAACAATCTCACTTCTCCTCTGATTGGGATCAGCCAATTAACTAGGGATCAAGTGTGTGACTTCTTCCGGCAAACAAGAAAAAGCTATTGTAAATGCTAGAAATCCAAAGTAAAAATGGAAAATTCTGGAAATGTGCTGTAAATCCAACAGCATCTGAACAGCGGAAAGACCAGTTAATTGTTCTGACACTCATCAAAGCTTAATATTCAAGAAGTAGCACTGAATTTAAGGAGTACCAGCATTTCTATTATCAATCATTGGTGAAATAACAATATAAATGAATTTTAACCTATTTTGTTTCTTCCTTGACAGCAAATACTGCTCATAATGGACGTGTTAATGGTCTGTGCTTTACAAGTGATGGACTCCACCTTTTAACAATTGGCACAGACGATCGCATGAGACTTTGGAATAGTTCCACGGGACACAATACACTGGTACTTAGACTTTAGTTGAAATTTAATTCAGTGTTCTAGAAAAATACTGTTGGTTGATTAGTAAAGAACACAATTATCTGCTGTTTTATTTAATAATAAATGTTTACAAATTATCATTAAAATGACAAGAAAACTACAATTTATGAGTTGCAGAAAATCTGGAAATACTCAGCAAATCAGCCAGCATCCGAAAGGAAAAAAAGACAGTCTATGATATTTTGATGTGTACTGTTTATCAAAATTGACGGATGGATAAACAGACATTTAAGTACAACTGGAAAAAATGAAGTGAAAAATGATTAGGAAATCACAGAGTGTAGAGCAGGCTTGTGAAACCCCCAGCCTCGAAGCCATTGTATCCGGCCCATGGACTCACTGTTCAAACTACGGGTTAGTTGAATGAAAGATCTGCAAGGAACTGCACGTCCAATCACTGATTCTCTCCCATATTTCAGTTTGATAGGCCCGAGGCCTGGGGGCGGCTGGAGGCCAGGTTATGCCCGGGGGCAGCAGGAGGCCAGGTTATGCCCGGGGGCAGCAGGAGGCCAGGTTATGCCCGGGGGCAGCTGGAGGCCAGGTTATGCCCGGGGGCAGCTGGAGGCCAGGTTATGCCCGGGGGCAGCTGGAGGCCTGGTTATGCCTGGGGGCAGCAGAAGGCCAGTTTATGCCTGGGAGCGGCTGGAGGCCAGGTGAGGCCAGGGGGCGGCTGGAGGCCAGGTTATGCCTGGGGGCGGCTGGAGGCCAGGTTATGCCTGGAGGCCACGTTATGCCCGGGGGCGGCTGAAAGCCAGGTGAGGCCCGGGAGCGGTTGGAGGCAAGGTGAGCCCCGGGAGCGGCTGGAGGCCAGGTGTGTGTGTTTCTGCGGGTGTCTCTGGGTCATTTTTGTGTGAGAGCATGAACTTGCAGAGAGCTGGAAACACACACCATGCCTTCCACTTCTTTCCTCTGCAAACACCTATCCTCAAAGAAGGTCAGGAAGGGAGGGAACCCAAGCTGAATCTGGCCCATACTTTTGTATGAATTCTGCCAAGACCAGCATTGAGTATGCACCACCAGAGAAGAATGTACGGTGATTGTTTGTTAAACACAGCTCCTTAATTGAGGCCTGGTACCCACTCCTTCCTTGGTGACCCTGAGACCTAGTCTGTCTCTCCTGCTGCAGTTCGTATGGTGCAGGAACATCCATAGTGCTGCTAGGGAGGAAGAGACAGTGAAGGAGCGACGATATATTGCCAAGTCAGGATGGTGTCTGGCTTGGAGGGGAACTTCCAGTATCATGTTATGTTAGTGTACCAACATTCTCTTAACACTATTCTGACTGAAGGTTATGGACGTGACATGTTAATCTCTTGTTTCTGCTCCAGAGACACTGCTTGACCAAGTGAGTGTTCCCAGCATATTCTGGTTTCATTACCTGTGTTCCAGCATCTATATTAATTTGCTTTTTATTTATCTAGCACTGTATTCGCCAGTAAATCTGTGACTTAGTCTGATCAGGATAATGAAAATAGCGAAGTTATATAAACAAAGAGAGTTGAAAACTAAGACTTAATTACATTGATTTGACACTTGCAGGTAAATTACGGAAGAGTGTCTAATGAAAGCCGAAAAGGTCTCAAGTTTACAGTGTCCAGTGGCTGCAGTGCAGATTTTGCCTTTGTTCCTGTTGATAGTTGTATTGCCATGTATGACATCTACTCTGGACAGCTGCTGACTGAACTCAGGGGACATTATAATTATGTAAACTGCTGCACGTTCCAGTCTGACTTCCAAGTAAGTAAACTACTAACCACTGAAATTAAACTTCAATCATGCAATGACAGATATATTGCTAATATTTCCAGAAATGTCTAACTTAAGTCTCCACATTTTTCATTTATGTGGAGGTTTTGTTTCCAACCCATTCGAGATTATTGAGACCCGCTTCCTGTTCCTTCGATCTTATTTCCATGACACTGCTGATCACCCAACTTCCCCTTCTGGCTTCCATTATAGCCAAAAGCATTAATGGTCCTCTCCCTTCACGTGTTGTCCCCCTTTTCTCTAAATCTGCTGTTGTCACCCCTTTCTTCAACAATCCAATCTTAACCCCATCCATCGTCCCTGCAAACTGCCCCCCTTTCCTCTCCAAATGAGTTCTTGCTTCCCAAATCCATTTCCTTCTTTGTGGAACTCCATGTTTGAATCCTTCCAGTCAGGTTTGCTGCTATATTACGGAAATGGCTCTTATCAAAGTCACAAGTGCCATCGTATGTGACTGTAACAAAGTTAAACTATTTCTCCTTAACATTCTCAATCTGTCTGCAGTCTTTGACACAGTTGATCACCCCATCTTCCTTCAACACTTCACCATTATCTAGCTGGCTGAGGCTGCTCTCAACCTATCTACCTAATCATAGCCAGAGCTTCACTGCAATAGCTTTGCTTCCCCTCCAGCACTGTTACCTCTGGTGCCCCCTCGTATCTACATGCTGCTCCTTGGCGACAACATCCAAAGACACAGGGTTATTATGTATGCTGGCAACATCCAGCTGTACCTCTCCAGCACATCTCTCAACTTCATCACTGGCGCTGAATTATCGGACTGCTCATCTGACCATCCAGTCCTGGATGAGTAGAAATTTCCTCCAAATAAGTATTGGAAGATTGACGCCATTGTTTTTGATCCTGCTCCAAATTCCATTCCTTAGCTGACAACTCCATTCCTCCAACTGGCAAGATTCTGAGACATAGATACATAGAAATTAGGAGCAAGAGGAGGCCATCCACTATTTCTAGTGCCACTCCCTTGAGTATTCTTGAGATGTAGATTACCAGGCCCTGGGGATTAATCAGCCTTCAATCCCATCAATTTCCTCAACACCATTTCATACTAAGCCAGTCTGTTTGCAATCTTAGTATCTTACTGGACTCTGAGATTAGGTTCCAACCACATATTTGCACTATCAAGACCGCCTACATCCAGCTCTAACATTGCCCAACCTCACCCTGTTTCAGCTCATCTGCTACTGAAACCAGCATTCATGCCTTGGGTGTGTCCAGACTTTTTTTTTCTTTTTCAAATTTGGAGTACCCAATTCATTTTTTCTAATTAAGGGGCAATTTAGCGTGGCCAATCCACTAACCCTGCACATCTTTGGGTTGTGAGGGCTAAACCCACACAAACACTGGGAGAATGTGCAAACTCCACACGGGCAGTGACCCAAGGGCCGGGATCAAACCTGGGTCGTCAGCGCTGAGGCAGCAGTGCTAACCACTGTGCCACCGTGCTGCCATCCTGGGTGTGTCCAGACTTGACCATCCCAGCACACTCCTGGCTGATCTCCCAAATTCTCCCATCTGTAAACTTGAGGTCATCGAAAACTCAGTTGCCCATGTTTTAGCCTGCATCAAGTCCAATTCCACATCATCCTTGTTCTTGCCGACTTCCACTGGCAACCAGACAGGCAATGTCTTGATTTTAACATTCTTACCCTTGTTTTCCAATCCCTCCATGGCCTCACCCCTCCTTTTCTCAAATCCCCTCCAAGCCTACACCCCTCCGAGATACCTGTGCTCATATAATTCTGGATTCTTGAGCATCCACCATTGGTAGCCATGCCAAGACCTTAAGCTAAAGAATTCTCTCCCTACACCTCTCCAACTTGCTTTCCTCTTTAAACACACTCCTTAAAACCTACCGCTTTAACCAAGTTTTGGTGATTTGACCGAATATCTCCTTATATGGCACAGTTTCATTTTTGTTTTATGATGCTCCGAGAAACTGCCTTTGATCATTTTATTATATTAAAGGTGCTATATAAATATAAGTTGTTGAAATTCCAGTTATTTTGTGCATGGAGCAAAGATGAAGAATCAAGAACTTTGAATTTAAGTTGTTGCTCAGTTTACTTTTTTCCCTTCATAAAATGCCTTCTGTTAGGAGGGAATTGGGAATTTTATCACTCATTGAAAGCCAGCTGTATTAAGAGCTGGTCTGTCAACACATGCAGAAATGTGTTTTAAATATAATTTTCTCTTTGCAGGAACTTTATAGCGGTGGCAGTGATGTTAACATTTTAGCATGGATTCCAGATCTTGGTCGAACAGGTGCAGAAAATGAACCTAAGGGGGTAAGAGAAAAAAATTATACAGCATATTTTACTTCTATAAAATATAACTGCCGCTCTATATATGGCATTTTAATATCTCTACCATCAAATCACAGAAAGATGCATTTCTGTAATCACGGGCTGGATTCTCCGCTGGCAGATTCTCCGTTGCGCCGGCAGTGCACCCACACCCGGGGATTTCCTGACGGCATAGGGCTGCCCACAATGGGAAACCCCATTGGCCGGCTGGCGGGATGGAGAATGCCACCCTACATCTGTGGTCTCCCTATTCTGGACCAATTCAAATTAAATTCCATTGCCGTACTCTCTCCCAAAATATTTCAAATATTTACCCAATTTTCTCAAAAGATGCAATAGTCTCTGTATCAACTATTCCATGCTCCATATTACGATATTACTTTTAAAATCTCTCTTCAGCCGCTTTGTGACAATTCTGATTTGATGAATCCCCTCATCACTGATTCCTCAGCTGAAGAAAATAAGGGTGGCATTTGGCGCAGTGGTTAGCAGTGTGACTACTGCGCTGAGGACCCAGGTTCGAATCCCGGCCCTGGGTCACTGTCCGTGTGGAGTTTGCGCATTCTCCCCGTGTCTGCGTGGGTTTCACCCTCACAACCCAAAGATGTGCAGGTTAGGTGGATTGGCCACACTAGATTGCCCCTTAATTGGAAAAATAATAATAATTGGGTACTCTAAATTTACTTTTTAAATAACTGAAGAAAATAGACTTAATAATATTGAGAAATATTTGTAAAATCTATTCAAGGTTCCGGTGGAAATAGTCCCACTATCTCCTTAGGACTATAGTTTCCTCTCTTTCTCCTTGGCAACACTATTTTGTACATTCTGTTTGGCTTTAATATCCCTTCTATACAAAATAGAAGTAAAAGTAGGTTATCCTCGAACCAGCTCCGCCTCTCAATAAGATCATGGTTGATTTTTTTTGTGTTTCAAATTCTACATTCCCATCTACCCCCAATAACCTTTGATTCCCTTGTATACCAAGAATCTTATCTACCCCCACCTTAAACATATCCAATGACCCCCACCTCCACCACTTTCTGAGGCAGAGAACTTCCAAAGTCGTACAATAATAATAATCTTTATTAGTGTCACAAATAGGCTTACATGCAATGAGGTTACTATGAAAATCCCCTAGTCGCCACACAGTCCGGCGCCTGTTCGGGTACACTGAGGGAGAATTCAGAATATCCAATTCACCAAGTGGATCTTTCGGGACTTATGGGAGGGAACCTGAGCACCCAGAGGAAGCCCTTGCAGTCACGGGGAGAGCGTGCAGACTGCGCACAGATAGTGACCCAAGCCGGGAATCGAACCCGGGTCCCTGGCGCTGTGAAGCAACAGTGCTAACCACTGTGCTATCATGCCGCCCATGCAACCCTCTGAGAGAAAAAAATTCTCCTCATCTCTGTCCTAAAAGGATGAGCCCTCATTTCAAAAATGTGCCCCCTGGTTCTGGGCTCACCCAGAACAGGAAACGTCCTTTCCACATCTACTTTGTCAAGACCATTCAGGATCTTGTATACTTTAATCAATTCACCATTCACTTTTCTAAACTACAGTGGAAACAAGCCCAATCTGTCCACTCTTTCCTCATAAGACAACCCGCACATTCCAGGTATTAATCTAGTAAATTTCTGAATTGTCTTCAATGCATTCGCTTCCTTTGTTAAATATGGATACCACAATTGCACACAGTGTGCAAGATATGGTCTCACAAATGCCATGGATAACTGATGCATAACATCCTTGCTGTTCAATTCCTCTCTTAATAAAGGATAGCATTCCATTAGCCTTCTTAATTACTTGCTGTGTGTGCAAACTAATGTTTTGCGGCCCATGTACTAGAACACCTCGACTCCTTTGCACCTCGGACTTCTGCAGCCGTTCTCCATTTAAGTAATACTCTGCATGCGGTTTAATGGATGCATTGCACCCGGCGAAGATCTGTGTGGGTTGGTTAGATCGCGGGAGAGGCCCAAATCTGGAACCGCGCCAAGCGGTTTGCGATCTAACCAGCCCATTCCCGTTGGCGGGATCCGGATCCTGCCTAGACGCAGCACAAAGCTGACTGAGGCTATTTACAGGCAATCACCATCTCATTAACAAAATGGAAACCCAATGTAACAGCCTCCCGTGAACTAACTGGCTTCCCAGTGAGAAGCCACGGTGGCGCCGATTCATACTGATCCACACATGTGGACCAGGTGTCACGGCACCTTGGGGGTCCCCCAGGTCTTTGGAGGCCCTGAGATGGTCAGGAACAGGGCAGGGTGGCCCCGGGCTCTCCCCCTGGCACAAGGGCACCTTGGAAGTGCCATGCTGGCAGGAGCACTGCCAGCATGCTCGGTTGGCACTGCCAAGGGTCAGGAGTGCCATGCCCATGAAAGGAGGGATGAGGGGTGGGGGTATAATAGGTCGGCATGTATGAAGGGGCCTCCGGAAGATAGTGGGGTGAAGGGTAGGGGTCCTGTAAGGGGGTTTAGCGTGGAAAGGCCTGAAAAGGTGAATTCTCAGCGATCCCATAGTCGGGCGTCCTCACTTGGGGGAGTGTGGGGTAATACCCATGTATATGGGTGGTGACGTTTCCCGTGGGTGGAGATTGTAGGAGAACCTCGAGCTGACTTGGATATCGGGGCACACTTTTAAAATGGTGGCCGATCTCTGAGGGGCCAGTCTGGCCAGTGGGTTCAGCACCCCAGTGATGAAAAAAATTCTAAGTGTGGGCTAGCCCATAGAGAAACTCCCCAGGGCCCGAAAAATGACTATGTGTGGTTAGATAATCGTGGGGAACTCGCCTTCACAGCCAGGGAGAAACTCCCAGCCCAACCCGCCTGAAATTACACTTAGAAACTTTTCTGTTAAATCGTGCCCACAGTTTCTTTATTCTTCCTGCCAAAGTGAACGACTTCACATTTTCCCACATTATACTCCATCTCTCAGATTTGTGTCCACTCACTCAACCTATCTATATTTGTCTGCAACCTTCTTCTGTCGTCTTCACAACCTTGTCTCATCTGCAAATTTAGCCACCGTGCCTTCGCTCCCTTCATTTGAGTCATGGAAATAAATTGTATAAAGTTGAGGCCCCAGCACAGACTCCTGCGGGATTCCACTCGTCACATCCTGCCAATCAGAAAATACTCATTTATGCACACTCCGTTTTCTGTCAGTAAACTAATCTTCTGTCCATGCTAATATGTTACCCCCTACACCATGACCTATCATTTTCTGCAATAGCATTTGATGTGGTACCTTGTCAAATGCCATCTAGGATTCCAAGTACAGTATATCTACAAGCTATCCTTTATCCACAGCACATGTTACTCCTTCAAAGAACTCCAATAAATTGGTTAAACATGATTTCCCTTTCACAAAACCGTGCTAACTCCTCTTGATTACCTTAAGTTTCCAGCTATAACCTCCTTAAAGATTGATTCTAACACCTTTGCCATGACAGCCCTTAAGCTAACTGACCAAATGTTTCCTGTTTTCTGCCTCCCTGCCTTCAATAATGGGGTTATGTTTGCTACTGTCCAGTCTGAATCTCGCGAAGTTTGGAAAATTAACACCAACACAACTATTACATCGTTAGCCACCTCTTTTACAAAAAATAAATTTAGAGTTTCCAATTAAGGGGCAATTTAGCTTGGCCAATCTACCTACACTGCACATTTTCTGGGTTGTGGGGGGCGAAACCCATGCAAACACAGGGAGAATGTGCAAACTCCACACGGACAGTGACCCAGAGCCGGGATTGAACCTGGGACCTCGGCGCGTGAGACAACAGTACTAACTAATTGCGCCACCGTGCTGCCCTCTTTTAAGACCCTTGTTTGAAGTCCAACAGGAACCAGAGACTTTCCAGCCTGTGGCTCCCATCAGCACATTCTATATACACCTTCCTTCGTGATTGTAATTCCACCAACTCCTCTCTCCCTTCTACCTCTTGATTTACAGATATTTCAGGAATGTTTTTTGTATCCTCTATAGTGAAGACATAAGCAAAATATTTTCTCATTTCATTTGCCATTTCCTTATTATTTCCTCTTAATTCCCCATTGTCACTCTTTAGAGAACCGAGACTCAATCTATTTATTTATTAGTTTCTTTTTTAAATGCCAATAGAAACTCTTATCCATTTTTACATTTCCAGCTAGCTTCCTCTCATACTCTTAATTTTCTCTCCTGATTAACCTTGTAGTCATTTTCTGCTGTTCTTGATATTCTGGCAGTTGTATTTGTGCAGTTGATACTCTGGCAGCTGTATTTGTGCAGTCGGGCAGCACGGTAGCACAAGTGGGTAGCACTGTGGCTTCACAGCACCAGGGTCCCAGGTTCGATTCCCCTCTGGGTCACTGTCTATGCGAAGTCTGCATGTTCTCCCGTGTCTGCGTGTGTTTCCTCCGGGTGCTCTGGTGTCCTCCCACAGTCCAAAGACGTGCAGGTTAGGTGGATTGGCCATGATAAATTGCCCTTAGTAACCAAAAAGGTTAGGAGGGGTTATTGGGTTCTGCACTGTATGTTCTATGTATGCTTTCCTTAACTTCTTTAGTTAACCACAGATGATAGATCTTCCCCTTATTTTCCTTTAGAATAGGAATATACTTCTGAGTATTCTGAAGTATGCCATACCTAATGAGCAAGCGGTACAAGGGCCTAACCAATGTTCTGTATCACTAATTTCCACTGCTGCAGTGTATAAAATGGGATATTCTGTTGCCATCTTTTATGGCTTTACCTGCCTGAAAACCCTCCAAGGAGTAATGGTGAAGAAATTTAAGTAGCAATGCACAGGTTTGCAGTGGTTCCCAAGGAAGTGGTGCTATGCAACCATTTTTCCCTCTATGTATTAGAACATCTGCATGTCTAAATTCATCCATGTCCTTCAGTGTCTCTCCATTCTATCATTTGGTGTTTACTGACTTAAACTGCAGTAAATTCACATTAAATTGCATCTGTCATCTATATGCCCTATTTACCAGCCTATTAATGTTGTCCTAAATTGTTTTCATTCCTGCTCACTGTGTGCTAAACTTAGTATTTCTGTATCATTTGCACATTTGGAGATTGTGTTCCATACACCCTAGTCCAGATCATAGGTATATAGAGAACAAAAGATGACCAAGCATGGGCATCTATGGATCGTGGCTTCCAAGCCTTCTCCACTTTGGGGAACTTTAACTCTTTGTTTCTATCATTATTGCTACATTTCCTTTCATCAATATGTTTGAATTAGAGTGCCCGCATCAGTCAGGGAATTATGTTTGGGTGGTGCCGAAAGAGACTGCAACTGTTTTAATGAACAAATATTGAAATATTATTTTCATTCAAATCATATGAAGTTCAATTAACAGTTTTAGAAAATGAGGTATTTCTTTCGGTGACCTACAGGGTAAAAAGATTGCTTAATTCTGCTCTCAGCTAAATGGTCGGGTCAGTGTTTGCTAAATTTGCTCAGCCAGAGAAGCAGTTGCAATGTTACAGTTAGACTTGTTGTACCAAGGTTAGCAAAGGGAAAAATCAGTAAGCCAAAATTTGTTCTCATTGGAGTAGGTGATGACCATTTGGCCATTGTTTCTAAGCTATTTCAAGCTCCCCAATCAGAGCTGTGTAATCCAATTTCTTCACATTTACCTGACTAGTTACACTTACCAATCATGTGCCACACAGAACTATCTTTTCTTACATAAATTTTCAAATTGAAATAAATCCCAGCTATTTCTTGCTCTTTTACTCTGATCTGCATCTGAAAATACTCTTGAATTAAAAGGAGAAGTGAAGCAAATATCAATCTAGTTAATTTCTCAGTCCCAGCAACCTTAATCGTCGGTGCCAGATTCGATTCCCTGCGGGGTCACTGTCTGTGCTGAGTCTGCATGTTCTCCCCGTGTCTGAGTGGGTTTCCTCCCACAGTCCAATGACGTGCAGGTTAGGTGGATTGGCCATGCTAAATTACCCTTAGTGTCCAAAAAGGTTAGGAGGGGTTATGGGGTTAGGGAGATAGGGTGGAAGTGAGGGCTTAAGTGGGTTGGTGCGGACTCAATGGGCCGAATGAAATGAAATGAAAAATGAAATGAAATAAATGAAATGAAATGAAAAATGAAATGAAAATCGCTTATTGTCACTAGTAGGCTTCAATGAAGTTACTGTGAAAAGCCCCTAGTCGCCACATTCCGGCGCCTGTTCGGGGAGGCCGTTACGGGAATTGAACCGCGCTGCTGGCATTGTTTTGTATTACAAGCCAGCTATTTAGCCCACTGTGCTAAACCAGCCCCTATGATAAACCAGCCCCTACACCACATGGTCTGCAACAGTTCAAGAAGGTAGCTCACCACCACCACCTCGAGGGCAATTAGGGATGAATAGTAAATGCTGGCCTAACCAGTGAGTCCACATGTGAAAGATTTTAAAAATTATCTATCCAGTTCTTCATTTGCCTTTTACCAATCTAAAACAGAATGGCACCATGAGTTCAAGCCCTGTTCCAGAAGCTCAAACATATAATCCAGGCTTGCAACCTTTTTGATCATTTCAGAAAGATGAGTGGCATGATCGAACAGCATCATCGCACCGACTCGGTGAGGTGACGAGACCGCTAAATCTCACAAGAGGCCTCTTGTGAGATTTATGATGCTCGTAACGCCTCGTGAGATCTCGCGAGACCCCGCAGTCTAGACCTCGCCCTCACTGGGCGAAATCCAATTTTACATATTTATGTGAGCCATTAGGCTCTTTAAGTATGTCGGCGCCCGATCCTCCAGGTGCCCAGGACCTGATCGCCGCGCCTCGGTGACCGCTCCATGGTGCCATTTAGCACTGGTCCACTCAAATGTGGACCAGACATAACACCATCTGGGGCGGGGGTCACCCAGGCAATTAATGACTCCCAGGTGGTTGGGCTCTGGGCAAGGTGGTACCGTAGCACTCCTGCCACCCAGGTGCCCTGGCAGTGCCAAGGTGCCCATGCCAGGGATCAGGACATGGGGTGCCCTGCCCTTAAGAGGTGGGAGTCAGGGGGGGCTCGAGGACCCCCAAAAAAGCAAATTGGGGGAGTTTCGTGGCCTCGGTGGGGAGTTCAAGCGGGGTCGAAAGATAAGTCTGCATTTAAAAACGCGCCCCGATCTCTTCCTGCACTGACGAGCTGAGCTCATCTGTGCAGGAATTGAGGTAAATGCAGCCTCGGCAGGACACTCCTCACCAAGGCCTAAAAAACGAATCCCATTTGATAGCGGGGTCATTCTCGGTGCTGAAGATGCCGAGAAACACCCTGCTATTCACACTCAAAACTTTACTCTGTGGCACAAAAACAAACTGAATTTTTTTAAAAGTTGAGATTTTCAAGAAAGAAACAATTACTGAACAAAAGTACAGCAATGTCCTAACAATAGATTGTTAAATTAAAGTGGAAAAATAACACACTGATGTGGGTGAGTGAGTGGGTGCGTCGGTATGTGTTGGTGTTTGATGCGAAGAGTAAGTGAGAAACCCGAGATTGGGCATAAGACAGACTCTCACTCACACCCCCCACTGCCTTTTGCTCATTCTCTCCATCACTCCGTCGCACACACATACTCACTTACTCCCTCCCATCCCCTCACGCACACACTCACTGATTCTTCCCATCCCCTTAGACACACACAGACTCTCTCCCACCCTCTCGCTCCCCCCCTCCCACACACACACACACTCTCCCTCTCTATCTCTCTCTCTCTCTCTCACCCACTCTCTCCCCTGCCCGCACATGCGCTCTCACTCACTCACTCACTCCACCTCTCCCCCTCTCCCCTGCCCGCTCAGTCACTCACTCATTCTCACTCACTCACTCATTCTCTCTCACTCTCTCTCCCCTGCACACTCTCTCACTCACTCGCTCACTCCACCTCTCCCCTACCCGCTCACTCACTCACTCACATTCTTACTCACTCACTCACTCTCTCCCCCGCACGCTCTCTCTCACTCACTCCACTTCTCCCCCTCTTCCTTGCCCGCTCTCTGTCTCTCTCACACACGCACACTTACTCAGTCCATGTGGTATTGTTACTGGTCTAGTAATCCAGAGACCCAGGGTAATGTTTTGGGGACCCAGATTAGAATCCCACCATGACAGATGGTGACAGGTGAATTAAATAAAAATTTGGAATTAAAAGTCGAAATGATGACCATGAAACCATTGTTGATAGTCATAAAAACCTACCAGGTTTACGAATGTCCTTTAGGGAAGGAAATCTGCCATCCTTAACTGGTCAGGCCAATCTGTGACTCCAGACCCAAAGCAATGTTGTTGACTCTTAAATGCCCTCAGGGATGGGCATTAAATGTTAGCCCAGCGACCCAGACAGCCCATGAATTAATGTTAAAAAATATAACACACACTCACTATCTTCCATCCTCTCTCACACACACGCTCTCTCTCACCTCCTCGTATGCACGTTCTCTCTCACCTCCTCGTACACACACTCACTCCCAACACCTCACAGATACAAACACTCACTCACCTCCTCATACTCACTCACTCTCTCCCACTCCCTCTCACACACAGTCTCTCTCCCATCCTCACACACACACAAACTCACTAACTCTCTCCCACCCTCTCATACATACCCACCCACTCTCTCCCACCTCCTTTCACTCTACACACTCACTCACTCACTCTCCCACTACCTGAGACACTCAGTCCCTCCCACCTCCTCTCTCGCACACACTCACTCTCTCCCACCTCATCTCACACACACTCACGCACACACTCACTCACTCTCTCACAGCACCTCACATACACACACTCACTCCCTCCCACCTCCTCTCTCGCACACACTCACTCTCTCCCACCTCATCTCACACACACTCACTCACTTTCTCCCACTTCCTCACACACACACTCACTCACTCTCTCACAGCACCTCACATACACACACACACACTCAGTCTCACGGTGCCGAGGTCCCAGGTTTGATCCCGGCTCTGGGTCACTGTACGTGTGGAGTTTGCACATTCTCCCTGTGTTTGTGTGGGTTTTGCCCCCGCAACCCAAAGATGTGCAAGGTAGGTGGATTGAACATGCTAAATTGCCCCTTAATGGGAAAAAATGAATTGGGCACTCTAAATTTATTTTTTTAAAATACACACACACTCACTCTCTCCAAACCCCTCAACACAGACACTCACTCTCACAGCACGTCACACACACACACACACACACACTCACTCACTTTCACCTCACATACACACACTCACTCCCTCCCACCCCCTCACACACACACACACACTCACTCTCTCCCACCTCGCCTCACACACACACACACTCACTCTCTCTCACCTCCTCACACACACTCACACACACACACTCACTCACTCTCTCACAGCACCTCACATACACACAGACATTCACTCATTCACCTCACACACAGACACTCACTCACCCCACTCCCCCTCGCAGACACACATTCACCCTCTCCCCCTCGCTCACTGACTCACACACACATACACACAGACCAACACACTCTCATTCACTCTCTCCCACCCACAGCAATGCCTATTCCCCAGGCACACCAAAATTTGCCGTTTTGGATCCGGACACCAACCTGCTCGCTTCTGGCCCTGACTCCAAATCGCGTTCTGTGAGCTCTGGGCCAAATGTACCTAGTCCCCTGGGCTTCAGCCTCGCCGCACCTTCACTTCCCGCAGCCTGGCAGCCATCAGCACCATAAGCAGTGCATGTCTTGCTGCTCCTCCAATCAAACGCTATTTCACTCCCTCATTTGCTGCTGATAGGCTCACTAATCAGGACGGGCGGGACTGGCCCATTATTGCAGGAGCATCTCCAAGAATATTCTTCTGTTGAAGCTCACCTAATTAACCAGGATTTTGAAAACTGGTGCTGGGGCAGAATAGTGGGGCTTCGCAGGCCACATCCGGCTGCAGGCATACTTTGGTCAAGACTGATATAAATCTAATACCTGCGCGCAATGGAGGGAGGTCTATCTTTTGGATTAAATATTAAACCAAGAGCCTTCCTTCCCCCTGATGTGACATACTCCACCCTATCGAAGGCTTTCTCGGCGTCCATCGCCACCACTATCTCCGCCTCCCCCTCCTCGCCGGCATCATGATAACGTTCAAAAGCTTCCGCACATTCGCGTTCAACTGTCTCCCCTTCACAAACCCCGTCTGGTCTTCATGGATGATCTGCGGCACACAATCCTCGTGGCTAAGACCTTCGCCAGCACCTTGGCATCTACATTTAGCAAGGAAATCGGTCTGTAAGACCCACATTGCAGGGGATCCTTGTCCCGCTTCAGGATCAAGGAAATCAGTGCCCGGGACATAGTTGGGGGTAACCCCCCCCCCCTCCCTTGCTTCATTAAAGGTCCTAACTAACAGCGGGCCCAACAGGTCCATATATTTTTTATAGAACTCGGCCGGGAAACCGGCCGGCCCCGGTGCCTTCCCCGCCTGCATGCTTCCTATCCCTTTGATCAGCTCCTCCAGCCCACTCGGGGCCCCCAGTCCCGCCACCAGTCCCTCTTCCACCTTTGGAAACCTCAATTGGTCCAGGAAACGGCCCATCCCTCCCTTCTCCCGTGGGGGCTCGGATCGGTACAATTCCTCGTAGAAGTCGCTGAAGACCCCATTGATGCCGACCCCACTCCGCACCATGCTCCCTCCCCTGTCCTTAACACCTCCGATCTCCCTAGCTGCGTCCCGCTTCCGAAGCTGATGCGCCAGCAACCGGCTTGCCTTTTCCCCATACTCGTAGACCGCCTCCTGGGCCTTCCTCCACTGCACCTCCGCCTTCCTGGTGGTCACCAGGTCGAATTCAGCCTGGGGGCTGCGCCTCTTCTTCAACAATCCTTCCTCAGGCTCTTCCGCATACCTCCTGTCTACCCTCACCATCTCCCCCACCAGCCTCTCCCTCTCCCTCTGCCCCCTCCGCTCCTTGTGGACCCTAATGAAGATTAGTTCTCCCCTCACCACCGCCTTCAGTGCCTCCCATACCATCCCCACTCGGACCTCCCCATTGTCGTTAGTCTCCAAGTACCTCTCTATACTTCCTCGGACCCGCTCGCTCACCTCCTCGTCCGCCAACAGCCCCACCTCCAAGTACCACAGCGGGCGCTGGTCCCTCTCCTCCCCCAACTCCAAGTCCACCCAATGCGGGGCGTGGTCTGAAATGGCTATTGCCGAATACTCAAGTGTCCTCTACTCTCGCTATCAGCGCCCTACTCAAAATGAAAAAGTCGATTCGAGAATAAGCCTTATGGACATGTGAGAAGAATGAAAATTCCCGAGCCCCCGGCCTTGCAAATCTCCAAGGGTCCACCACTCCCATTTGGTCCATAAATCTCCTCAGCACTAGCCACCGCTGGCTTCCTACCCGTCCTAGACCTGGAGCGATCCAGTGCCGGATCCAACACCGTGTTAAAGTCTCCCCCCATTATCAGGCCCCCCACTTCCAAGTCTGGGATCGGACCCAACATACGCCGCATAAAACCCACATCGTCCCAGTTCGGAGCATACACATTGACCAGTACCACCCTCTCTCCCTGCAACTTACCACTTACCATTATGTACCTACCGCCATTATCTGCCACAATACTCGACGCCTCGAATGACACCTTCTTTCCCACCAAGATCGCCACCCCTCGATTTTTGGCATCTAGCCCCGAGTGAAACACCTGACCTACCCACCCTTTCCTCAGTCTTACCTGGTGTGCCACCTTCAGGTGTGTCTTCTGGAGCATAACCACATCTGCCTTGAGCCCCTTCAGGTGCGCGAACACGCGGGCCCGCTTAACCGGCCCATTCAGTCCCCTTACATTCCAGGTTATCAGCCGGATCAGGAGGCTACCCGCCCCCCTCCCCCGCCGACTAGAGATGACCCCCTCCTTGGCCAGCCACGCGCCCACACCCCACACCCGGCCCGTTCCCCACAGCGGAACACCCCTATCTTGCTCCAGCTCCTCCTTGACCTTAGCAGCAGCAACTCGATCCCCCCTCCCCCTCACCCCTCCGTTCTAAGCGTGGGAAACAATCCTCGCTTCCCCGCCCCGGCTCCCCCCAGTCTTTGGCGCAGGAAAAAACCCGCACTCTCCACCTACCAGGCCCCGCCACCAACCAAAACAGTGCCCCATCCACCCTCCCCAACCCGAAAGAGAAAAACACAGAAAAAAAGAAACCCAAAACAATGCAACGGCCCCCCTCCCCCGAACCAAAAATAGGCATAACATATCCACCGCAGTCCCCAATCGCCCATCCCGACCCTCAGTCTGTGTCCAGCTTCTCGGCCTGAACAAAGGCCCACGCCTCCTCCGGAGACTCAAAATAATGGCGCCGGTCCTTGTAGGTAACCCACCGGCTACCTACACCGGCGCCGGCTGCAACATGCCAAACTTCACCCCCTTCCTGTGCAGCACCGCCTTCACTCTATTGTACCCGGCCCTCTTCTTCACCACCTCTGCACTCCAGTCCTGGTATATTCGGACCTCTGCGTTCTCCCACCTGCTGCTCCTCTCCTTCTTGGCCCACCTGAGCACACAATCCCGATCGACGAACCGATGGAACCGCACCAGCACCGCCCGCGGAGGCTCGTTACCCTTGGGCCTCCTCTCCAACACTCTCTGGGCCCCTTCCAGCTCCAGGGGCCCCTGGAAGGACCCCGCTCCCATCAGCGAGTTCAACATGGTGACCACATAGGCCCCCACGTCCAGCCCCTCCGGGAGGCCCAGAATCCGCAGATACTTCCGCCTCGACCGATTCTCCATCTGCTCGAACCGCTCCTGCCATTTCTTGTGGAGCACCTCGTGCGCCTCCACCTTTTCCGCCAGGCCTAAGAACTCATCCTCATTGACCGAGATCTTTTGTCGAGCCTCTCGGATCGCCACCCCCTGGGCCGTCTGTGTCTCCAGCAGCTTATCAATAGAAGCCTTCATCGGCTCTAGCAGGTCCGTTTTAATCTCTCTGAGGCAGCGCTGGATACCCTCCTGTTGCTCCTCTGCCCACTGCCTCCACGCTGCCTGGTCTCCGCCCGCCGCCATTTTGTCCTTCTTCCCTCCCTTCTTCGGGCCCACCGCCACCTTTTTTGTCGCCCCGCTCCTAGTTAAAGCCATATACTGACGGGGAGCTGTTATTAACTCCTTCCCACACCAGGAAACGTCAAAAAAGTGCCGTTGGGGGCCCTGAAAAGAGCCCAAAAGTCCGTTTTTGCGGGAGCCGCCGGATGTGCGACTTAGCTCCACATAGCCGCAACCGGAAGTCTCGAGAGAGAGAGAATCCTTTTGGCAATGTTGGCTACACCAATCTGCCCCAAAAAGTCTGTGGAAACTCCTGAAAAAGGTCTGAGAGTCCGTTCCAGACGGGAGCTGCCGAATGCGCTACCTACTCCTCCATGGCCGCCACCGGAAGCCTCGTCCCTGCTTCTTCAATGGCCTTGGTGAGATCTTTTCACAGTTGTTCCCTCTGCTGCTAGAATTCACCTTTAATAAAGGCCCTCAAGTCAGCTTGAAGCCTTTAAGCTTGCCCTTTCCCCGCCTGCATGCTGGAAGAGGCTTTTGTCTTTCCAACCAAATCTTTTACTGTTTCTGCCGGGTCTGGTAACCAAGAGACATACCATTCCTGGGGGACATTGTCGGGGGAATGTCGCAGTCTTCTTCCCACACCGGGAAATGTCGAAAAAATTCCGTTGGGGGCCCTGTAAAGAGCCCAAAAGTCCGGGAGCTGCCGAACATGCAACTTAGCTCTGCATAGCCGTACCCGGAAGTCCCTAACTATCCTTAATACACTACACTCACTTAAACATTTCATCACTCTAACTCCCTCAACCATACAAACAAAATCATAGCAGTTTATACACATTTTTCCTGGCTTGGCAGTCAAGCTCAGGATTGTACAATTGCTCATGAACGTTTCTTTATTTACAACAAAAACGCAAACGAATGCTCTTTATTATAGATCGCGGGGATCGGCGGTCTGGTCGTATCCGAAAATAGGGGATCTGATCCTATATACCGGGGCGCGAGCGCGGTAGGCTCTCCTTCTCCATTTTCTCAGACGAATAGTCTGCACGATGCAGCAGAGTATCGCCAATACCAATAGGGATTCTATCAAGTAGGACAGGGAGTACCAGGTTATAAACCTGTCACACCAAGACGGTGTGGTGTCGCTGGTGACTGGGCTCTGGGTACTGTGGGGAAATTAATCATTAACGGCTGGAGGGGTTGATGTCATGGGGTTCGCGTTTGCGCGCAACCGAATGTCCATTATAACGATGAACCACGTGGAGGATGTCCTCATGGTTCTTCTTCTTTCACTTCTCTTCTCTTCTCTGGTCCTGGAGCTTCTGGAGTTCTGTGGAATCAAGCATGGTGTCTGTTACTGTCTTGGTTTAACATCTCGTATGATAGCCTGTCTGTCCTTTACTGCCAATTACTCCCTTTATAATTGGTCACTGTGTGTGACTCCCTCATTTTTTTTCTTTCAAAAACCGAATTTCAGGACAAGACACACGTACAAATAATGAACCAGTGCGAGCCGTCTCGCAGACTGTGCGATTTACCATCCAAATGTTTGAGGATGTGAATAGCATATGGTTGGCAACCTAAGGGTTACCTGAAACAAAACAAAACTTTTTGAACTAAAACTTTCCAAAATGAGGTGCATATGGGCCGCGACGGGTAAGAGTTGGATGGAATCCCCGGGTAGGACGGCGACCAATGCCGTGTGTCCCCTACCCGAGCGTAGCTGACCAGAGGGGGGATCCGAGGCAGGGCGGGTGCCAAGCCGTTTCTCCACTGCCTGAGCAACCGACAAGAACGTGGAAAAAAAAATTCCGGTCTGACATACAACATTTAACAGTACAAGTACAAACAACATCAAACATGCTGCAGGTTCCATCAGAAAGGACACCGTTTTCTCCCAAGCGATTCCTTTTAAAACATCATCTAGACACCTCAGTTATTGGTTGCGAACAGGTTCGCAAAAAGGTTCTCGTTTTGGGAGTCAGACTCAAGGTCGTCATCTTCTCCCGGATGCCAAACTCTTGAATGTATCAGGGCTGATAGGGCCGCTTGGTATGAATTTGGATCGCTCTCGTCATTCCGGACGAGTCTGCACGAATTATCTCTGTGCCAATAGGTGGTGTCTAGTTGTTTGGGGCCGGAATCGGGGTCGTCATGGTAGGTCGGTGGTCGGTGGTGGGGTTTGTGTAGGAAAATGATCGTGAAGGGATCACTCGAGTCGTGGTCAGATTCGCTGGGTGTGGGTCCTGTTGCATGTGGATAGTAGGGAGGCGTGCTGTGGCTATCGTCCGAGTCACAGTCGCTGTCTCTGCTGCTGCAGTCTGTGGGTGTTCCGGGGCGGAGTGTATATTTCGGGGGTGGAGTCGAGGTTGAGTCCGTGGCTGGGCTGGACGTGTTGGGGGATGGTAGGGTTACGTTGGCTGTGGGCGGGGTGTGGTGTGCTGCGTTGAGCATGACGTGGTGTGCGTGGTTAGACTGTGTTCCATATGCCTTCAGCTGGTTGATATGGAACCACACAGTCTTTCCATTGGGGTACTTTATTTTGTAGACGGAAGGGCTTACTTTGTCCGCAATGGAGTACGGACCCGAGTACTTTGGTGACAGGAATGTGCTGGGGTTGTATATGGAGAGCATGACTTGCTGACCTACACTGAACTCAGTCGCATGCACTGTCCTATCGAAACAGGCCTTGCTCTGTTTCTTTCTTGTGCCCAATTTCACTGCAGCTGCTAGCTGAGCCGTTTTAACATTCTCTACTAATTGTTTGACTGCGTTCTCGTGTGTGAGGGCCGTCACTTCGGGGCTGGTCAAGTCTAAACCTAATAAAAGTTCTGTACCTTTCATGGGGCGTCCGGTCATGAGGGTGTGTGGGGTGTAACCTGTGGAAGTTGAAATTGTAGTTCGCAAAAACATCAGCGCAAAAGGGAGGACCGAGTCCCAAGTGGTGTTGTTCTGCTGGACCATTTTTCTGAGGGTGGATTTTAGTGTCCGATTCATGCGCTCCACGATACCATTCGACTGTGGGTGGTATGCAATGTGGAATTTTGGGGTAATGCCAAATATCGTGAGGACGTTCTTCATGACGCGTCCCGTAAAATGGGAACCTTGGTCGGATTCAATGCTGCGGGGGAGTCCCCATCTTGTAAAGATGTGGTGGGTTAAAATTTTGGCTGTGGTCTTTGCAGTGTTTGTTCTGGGTGGGAATGCTTCCACTCATTTGGTAAACGTGTCTTATCACCACGAGTACATATTTATAACCATTCCTGCAAGGGGGCACTGGTCCAATAAAATTAATCTGGAGGTTAGTCCAGGGGCCATTAACGGGTCGGGTGTGACTGAGTTGAGCCTTCTTGGCATATCTGTCCGGATTATTCTGGGCACAGATAAGATAATTCTCAATGTAGTGATTTACATCGTCTTTTAGATTCGGCCACCAACAAAGCTGCCTGAGGTGGGCTGTAGTGGGATCGATTCCCTGATGTCCATGATCGTCATGGAACAAACAAATCAGTTGATTCCTGTCCTGTTCAGGAACCACATAAAGGATGTCTTTTAACACCACACTATCATGTGTGGTCAGAGCATTTTTAAACCTCTCGTAGGGTGCTGGATAGTTTCCTTTTAAAATCTCCCTGAGATTGCTGTCCTGCTTCTGGGCCTGCACTAAATCCTCGATCTTAGTCTGCGAGACCTGAACTGCATTCACTGGTGCGCTTTTGGGGGATGTCCAAACATATCCGTGCCTGGAACCTGCTTTAGCCAGTGCGTCGGCTTTCACATTTCCAGGGGGAGAGGAACGATGGTGACTTCGAACTTTGACTATACCAAAAGTCCTGTTCTGTGCTCTCTCTAAAATGTGACGGAGTAATGGGGCTGAGGGGAGGGGTTTTCCGTCTGCGGAAACAAATCCTCTTGCTTTTCACAGGGGCAGGAATTCCGTAAGGCTGTTGCAGACATTGCGGCTGTCCGAGCATATGTCTTCTGGGCTGGGGAAGGAATCTGGATGTTCCACTATGTATGCGATGGCCGCAAGTTCTGCCGCCTGCACGCCTAAGTGTCCTGGAAGTTTTATTGCTATTTCTTCTAGGGCGCGTCCCTGCGCATCCTCGACATAAATACTGCAACCTGTTATGCGCTTCCCTTCCAATATCATGGAAGATCCATCCACATATATCTTTATGGGTTTGCACGTGTCTGTGTGCTTGGTGCTCTGGTTTGAACTACCTATCTTTCTGGGAGGTGTTTTAGCAATAAAGGGGCCTGTGTTGTGGTGTGGAGAGATAATTTCACATTCATGGGGGGTTCCGGGATACTGTAGGTTGTCTGCTAAAAAGGTGTGGGTCTTTGTCCTTTTAACAGTGATGTCCCGTCCCTGCAAAATAAGGGTCCATCTAGCTGCTCTAATCTGACTGACTGTACCGTCCTTGAGTCATCCGTCCAGTAAAAGTTGGGTGGGGTGTGTTCTGTGAGGATTGTGATGGGGTTCAGTCCGGTCATGTACGAAAAATACTGCACTGCCCAGAATACTGCGAGCAGGTGCCTCTCACAGGCTGAAAATCCCTGCTCCACAGCATCTAAAACTCTGGAGGCGTAAGCCATGGGCCTTAACTGTTCATGCCGTTCCTGAAGGAGCACGGCCGAAAGGGTGCGGTCTGTGCTTGCTACCTCTCGCGTTAGGGGAAAGCGGGTGTGGAACTTGCAGTGCGGGGGCTGCTATGAGTGCCTGTTTTAAAGAGTCCACAGCATCCGTATGCTGCGGAAGCCACTCCCAGGGGGCTCCTTTCTTTAGGAGGTCTGAGAGGGGTGCTGCCTTGCTGGCGAAACGGTCAATGTGGTTTCGGCAGTAGCCAACCAGTCCTAAAAACGACCGGAGGGCTGAAACGTTCTGGGAAAGGGGCAATTTAGCAATCGAGTCAATCCTTTTATGCTCGATCTCGTGTTTACCATGCGTGATAATTGTTCCCAAATATATCACCTTATCTTCCAAAATCTGGGCCTTTTTGGGGTTAACTTTACAACCAATTGAATGTAAGAGTTGCAGGAGTTCAGACAGAAGCTCGATGTGCTCTTCCTTTGTGTCTGTCTGCAGTAGTAGGTCATCTACGTACTGGACCAGACATTCGGGGCGAGAGAATTTGGCTAAGCCATTTGCCAGCTGTCGGTGGAAAATGGAGGGGGAGTTATGGAATCCTTGTGGAAGGCATGTCCACGTGCACTGCTGGTTTTTAAAGGTGAAGGCAAATTTGTACTGGCACGCCTTTGCCAATGGAATGGACCAGAATCCATTACTGACATACAAAAGCATGAAGAATCGGGAATTGAGTCCCTGCTTGAGCATGGTCTCGGGACTTGTGGCTACTGTGGGGGCTGCTGTGGGGGTGATTTTGTTGAGTTCCCGGTAATCGATGGCCAGTTGCCATGATCCATCGGGCTTTCTCACTGGCCAAATCTGGGATTTATTAGTGGAGGCTACTGATCTAAGTACGCCCTGCTCTAATAAGCTTTCGATTACTTTTGCGATTTCTCGCTCTGCCTCTTGGGGAAATCCATACTGTTTTTGGGGTCTTGGGTCAAGTCCTGTGATTTGTACGGAGCCAGTCATCCGTCCACAGTTGTGCTTGTGGGTCGCGAATGCTGCCCGGTTCTTTTGCAGAACTGCCCTAACCTGCTTGTCCGTGCTAAGCGTGGTCGGGTTGAACCAAAATTTGCCTACTGCGCTAATTTTGTTTGCGTATTCACCTATGTTGAGCGTTGCGGGGGCTCTTGCAGATTTTGCCATTTTCCAGACACACTGGTTGACTGGATCAAATGATAGGTTGTGGGAATTCATAAAATCGATTCCCAGAATCTGTTCTGCTGTGTGGGGCAGATCGACTAAGACTACGGGGTGCTTGGTGGTGATGGTGCCGATTTGAATGGGTACAGGGGCTGTGATGTGTCCCTGCTGTGAGTGGCCTGTAAAGCCGCTGAGGGTGATGGTGGCTGTAGTGGGCCACGTGTCTTTCTGGAACATGGTGGAGGAATTTATTGTGGTGCGGGACCCTCCTGTGTCCCAGAGAAAATCGATGGGCTGTCCCCGAATTTTTGCTGCAACTACCGGTCGTACGGACCTATCCCAAAGGGTGTTGCAGACCCAACTGGGGAAGCCCGAACACCGTCAGTCTGTTCCAGTCAGGTCCGTCTGATCTGAACGGGCGCTCACACTATGAATGGGCTCTGTCTTCTTCTTACTCAGAGTGCCTGTCTGCTGGGCTCTCTGTGGCTTTCGTGGGGCATTGCACTCTCTTGCAAAGTGTCCCAGCTGTCCACAGTTGTAACACTCCTGTGACTTGGGTGGGGGGCTGTTCTTTCCTTCATTCACACATGCGGGGTTCTGGTGTGTTGTAACTGCCTGTATATCTGCGCCGGCCTGCTTTTCTTCGGGATCTTTAACTGCGGATTTGTTTTGTACAGATTGCTCCCAGGTGCGGGACAATCCTTTTACTACCCATTTTTCAGTATGAGCCTCCTCTGAGGGATCATAATTCGCGCAAGCTTTTTGTCCTGTTTCTGTGGCATGGGAGATAAGGGTGCGAGTCCATTTGGCCATGTTGTCTGGGGACAAATGGGCGCGGTCTAGGTCTCCAAAAACTGCTGTAAAATGGATCCACAGGCGACCAGCAAACTCTGTGGGGTGCTTGGTTTTCTTTTGCCTGCATTTGTTGAGGCCATCTACGGGGTCACCCTGGTTATACCCGATCGCATCCAGGATCGCGGTATGCATTTCTGCAAGGGTGCCTCCTCCTACATTCTGTGGGTCGGGAAGGGCTGCTACGACTGAAGGGTCTAAACTTAAAACTGTGAGCTTTACATGCTCTCACTCATCCAGGCCGTACATGGTCACCTGCTGCTTTACTCTGGCAAAGAAGTGGTGGGGGTCTGAGGTGGGGAGGAACGGTGTGATCTTATCGCACGTGTCCCGTAATTGGGTCACTGTTAAGGGAGTGGTGTATAGAAATTGCGCGTCGTCCGATATGGCTGTGCGGTGGGTGGTTACTGAGTTCATTGGAGCCTGAACTATCTGCTCTGTGGGGGGTTGGGGCACTTTCCCCTTCTGTGGCTTTCCCTGCGCACATGTTCCCTGAACATATCTCTGCGCTGTTTCATTTAATTCTTTCCAATCAGGGCCGTCTTCCTTATCTAATTTTGCTCCAAAGGCTTCCTGGAATCCTTTCTGGACTGAAAGCAGCGATTGCAGCTCTGCAATCTGCTTCCGGCACTTTGCGTGGTCTAGTGAGCTTTGTCTTTGCTCTGTGGTGGCAGCACGGAGTGCTCTTAACGCTGCCTTCCGGTCACTACACTGTCTCTGCAATGTCTCTACCTGCTTTTCGGTTTCTTCTTGTACCAGGACTGCACGTTGCGTGTCCTGATAGGCCTTTTCATACTGGGACTGGAAGCTGCTTAAGTGCGCCAGACAAGACTGGTGTGCCCTTTTGGCATCCTCCACCTCTCCGTCCTTTGCTGCCAACTTCCTCCTCAACTTTAAGTTCTCTCTTTCTACCTCACTTACATCGACCTTACTCATTCGATGTATGCCTTCTACCTCTTTCCGGAGCGTCCTAACGACCTCCTCTGTGCCTCACAATTGTGCCAAGCAGGACACGATTGCCATCAGCTTGCGAGCTTTTCCTAAGCTCTTCTTGTGGATCTCGCTCAGGGTCTCCCACCAAGTATGTCCTATACTCCCGGGGCCTGATTCCTCATTGTCACAGAATTCACTCCAAAGGGGCCATCCCTACCCTTTGAGATATTTCCTGATCTCCTCTTTCCAAATGGGACATTGTCCCACTCTACTGCTGCTGGTCACGGCGACCGCAAATTCCTCGGGGTTCATGAGGCGTTGCATTGCCTGCATGCCATCTTTCCTATCTGAATGCTGCTCTTCAAATTTGGGACAGGGGTATTAAGGCGGTGCTGTAAATACGGGTATGGCTTTCGCTACTTTCCGAAATACAAACTCCCGACAGTTTTGTCGCAACAAAAAATCTATCAGTTTTAACTTATCGCCCTGTTAGTTACGCGTGCATACACACACTTCCGAATTATGAGGATTGATCAAAACTGCTTGAACGCTTGTGTTTTTCTGTTCCCAATTGGATCTCTAATTCAAATTCTGGGTTCTGCAGGATTGGTTATGCCACTTCTAGTTCGGGTCCCGGCGGAGTTGCCAAATAATGTTGCTAACTTTTCGGCTGGTTCAATTGCTCTGTTTTATTACCTTTGCTCCCGAGTCGCCAGGTATCTTTATGATACCGCCACAAGGTTCAAGTCCAAGTAATGATCAATAACTCAATACACCGATTAGTAAGATTCAAATCAAAGCACATTTATTATACACAGTAATCGCTACTCATGCACAAATTCTACGTCTAAGCTACTTCTACGACTAACAGGCCTATATTTAACTTCGGACTGGCCCACAAGGTCAGGGGAACAAATGGCCTTTTGTTCGGGTTCTGAGTCTGCGGGATTCGAAGTTGGTACGGATTGGTAGCTAGGAGCGCCTATCTCGTAGCGAGCGTTGAATTAAGACTTACGGTCTTTCGGCGGTCACTGCATCGGTCTCGGTCAAGGTTGGTTCGCGTTGCTGGGTGACCCAGACAGGAAGAAGAGAGCGAGTTGAACTTGGGGGCTTAACTTTATAGTCCCCAGGGGCTTCTCGCCTTTCGGGACGGACCCTGTACCTGGTTCTAGGTGATTGGACTTTGTTCCAATCGCTTGGTTCGATTTCTCCAATACTGGAGCGGTTTCCTGATCGATGGACGGTCTTGAGGTGTCCGTTAACCTCTTTTGTGTTGGCTCCTGCTGGCGCCGGGGAGTTTGGCTTTGCTTTGTTTATCCCAAATGTTTCAATTGCACCCGGGGACTGCGCATTAGTATGTAGATGGCTGCTACATTACTATGCTGATGGTCGCTGGTATCGATGCTGTCTGGGCTTTTGCAGAGTTTTAATACACAGCAAACCAGCACCTGCTGGTTTCTGCCTGTGTTGGCTGAATTTCCCTTCAGCCTTTGCCGTTCGCCATTTTAAATCGGGAGTTGGCCAACTTAGGTGGCTACACCCCTAAACCATGACACATCTTTGTCAAACATGGTGTATGTACTTATATTGTGACTTCACAGCCATCTGTATTTGCAATTCAGGTAAGGCACACATTGTGAAACAAAGCTTAGTTTATTTTGGGCTCATATGGAAATGTACATATTTTCTCTGCTGTCAATGTCAAACAAATACTGCAAATATTTTTTGAAATATTCACATTTCTTATATCTGTTGAATTTACAGTTGCAGGATTTATGTCCACTGTTTACCTTTTACCAACTAGTTAGATAATAAAATATTTGCTTTTATCATCTTAATGTATGATATTGCTCTTAATGCAGTGCTAATTGTCAGTAGCTGGACCCCCCCCCCACACCCCAAAACAAAACATCTGGTATGGCACAAGGTTTATGCTATTCACACAGGTAAAAGTACATTTTTTATTTTTTTTTATCCCTGCCCTCTTCCAGTTGTGATGCACCCTTATCTGAGTAAGATGTCTGCTATTGCTTCTCTTGAGCTAGTTGTCAGACTCATCCTTCAATGTTGCTTCCACCTCATGTGCATGTGCAGTACTAAAGATGTACTGCACTGATGGAGCTGCCATTTTCAGCTATGCTAAATTGAGGACCTGTCTTCCTTCTCGGGTGGAAGTAACATATCCCTTGGCATAAATTTGAAGAAAACCAGATGAATTCTCTCCAGTGTACTGGTCAAAATTATATTGTTTTTAAATGTGCTGTTGACTAAAAGTTGGAAAGGGCACACTGACCCCAGAAAAGTACCAATCTAGTTCCTTAATAATGCTGTATTGCATATGCCTATTGCAGCCTTTGAAGGATGTTGGTCTTGATTGGATCTTAGATTGATCCTGTCTCAGCTGATATTTATGCTTGGAGGTTCTCTTTGGAGTTTTTCTAAGGTCAAGTCATTTCAGATTTTTGAGATGCTGGAAGATTACCTGTATATGAATAATTACTTCCCCATCTCTCCCTATACCCCAATGGTAATTCTACAATGAGATAAAATTGATGGTGTCAGTGTGAATGTCTTTGAATTTGGCTGCATTTAATAAAACATTTTTTTTAAAAGAATTTGGCTGCATTATCTGAGAAAGTTGTTACACTTCTGTTTTGGAGACTCATGGTTTTGTAGAATATATACAACCCTTTAAACTATTGCAATTCACCATCATCTGAGTAAATTGCAATCAGCAAGAAACAAGTTAAAAATTCAGTAATAGTGACTATGAATTAACATTTAGGAAACATTAGCTACATCATATCTATTTAAATAATGAATATGAAGGAATAAAACATGAATTTATACTGTGTAATTTTCTTTTTTTTTTCCAGTCTGAATCTGGAACTTCTCAGAATGTCATTTTCCAGGATGAATGGAGCAGCAGCGATGATGAAAACTGAAGTTCAGTCCATTCTATTGGAACAAGAAACTGCTCCGAATATGTGCACACATCTTTAGAATAGTTCAAAATTGTTCAATCATCGAATGTTACTTTACTTTCACCATTCAGCTAGAATTTACAGCTGGATGAAGCATCTGTGAAATCCAATAACTTAGTGAGTAAATGCACCACCTTTTCTGGCACAAATCCATGCAGACCAGACTGATCCTCTGACTTATCTGAGGTAGCTGGCCTCAGCCCGGGAAGCTAGTACAGTGCTACAGTTGGTCCTTGTCTCTGACCTCAGAAGAGGGACAAAAATCAGCGTTGACTCCACCTATTGACTGTTATCCAGTTACCCCCTACTGAAAAGTACTTTTGTTTGCATCAGAATCGGATAGCCTGCTGAAAGTCACTGACTGGGTTCATATACAAAGAATGACCACTTGAAAGAGATACTGGAGAGCTGCCAGCCTTTGTAGCAAAGCAGAGGGAGGAATTGGCTCCTGCAGCAGACACGGAGACAGAAATCTAAAATTATTCTTTATCAACCATGAATATTTAAGCACATGAAATACTGTAGAATATTTAGCATGTTGCATTGATTTATTTCCAATGTTTGAGAACAGACAATCTTTTGCACTTAAACTGATGACGTTGTTCAAAAATAACATTGCTTATTTCCAGGTTGAAAGATTCTTGGTATGAATTAATAATTATGCTTATCATACAAAGGTACTTCCTGTCTCCCGTGCACACACACACATTCATAAACCTGATCGACAATTTAAAAACTGAAATTTATTTTACCTTGATGCACTTAATTTGTATCCAGAATCACACAGCATTGGTGGATTAACCCGAGTATCAACTGCAGGCTGCTGTATTTTTGAGATTATACAATGTTGTATACCTGACTGCTGGTCAGCTTGGTTCCTTCCTTTTTTTAAGATTACAGCCTGCTGCACCATCTAAAGATTTTTCCAAGTGTTTGCGATAAAGGCGTGTATATTTGCTGTTAAGTTTAATATGTAAAGTCTGAAAAGTTGGAAATATTTGTAAATGATTTGAACAATATGATATGAAATCACGCAAAAGGTTTTTACATATAAAGTCAAAGTGAAGCACTTGTTTTGAACAGAAGACTTTTTAATTTGAAAGGTTAGAAGATTGATTACTGGGGGTTAAATTTAAAGGTTGGATTTGTGCATTTTGAGTATCTGCGATTTTTTTTTTTTTTTTTTTTTTTCTAACATTTTGCCTAGTGCCAAACTTTTTGGAAGACAATATTTCCTTTAAAAAAAATAAAATTAAGTTTATTTAATGCAACTTTGTTTTTGATTTATATTTATGAAAGGTAAAATAATACAACAGAAGAATGTAACAGTTTACAGTGCTGAAACAGATCATTGTCAAAGTCAATATTTTCCCGCTTCTGTGGGAGAACAATTCAACACACTCGTTAAGACAGAATAACAAGCTTTATTTTCGAAAACATCTGCTTGCAGTAATGGCTGAAACTTGAAGTCAGAGAGCAATCAACGAAACTGCTCAGTCTGTCACAAGTTCCGCGCTTTTCGCGGAGAATTAGATCAATATTTATACATTATCTTTATCAAGATTATGTGATAACAGTATGGTCAAGAGTTTGATCAGAAATACAAACGGAAGCAAAGACCAGACCATGTTTGGTCATATCACTTGTACCATTATTTAGTCCTCGGCGGGAACATTGAAAGGTCAGAATAGACTTGTTTCTTCCTGAACTTATCTTTGTTTTAAATTCCTACGGCCCTGGGTTATGACGAGTTAGTTTTATCAGGAGTTGCCGAGGTCCGGTGTTTTGGAATGGCTCGACCTTCGCTGATCTTTTCAGACTTCAAGTTATGCAGAGTTGGCCTATGGCCATACTAGTCTGAAAATAGTTAGGGCAACATTCTTTACCTGGGCCTGGGGAGCTGGAATGAGTAGTTTCAGTCTTTTTGGTATTGTATCAAACCTTTTGACCAGTCTTCCCATTGACCAGTTTTCCCATCATGCCATTACTTAATTCGTACCATATCACATTCCCCCCTCTTGTCATATCATGACAACTAGTTAAATAGGTATATCCATGACTCGTTTGAAAATGCATTTACACAAGCAACCAAGCAATCCTATCCCTAGTAGAATTAGGAGTAGTAGAATGAAGGCCTTAAAGATCCAATCAAATAACCCGTGACCCAACCATCCTAGCCAACCCAGCGGGTTATAGTCATGAGATTCACTGCCAATCTCTTGAATTTGAGCAGCCTGTCTCTTAATATGGTCGGCCAGGTTCGTGATATTTTCAGAGCCATCTGGAATATAAGTACAGCACTCCTGACCTATGATAGCGCACGTTCCTCCCTGCGAGGCTAACAGATAATCCAAAGCCAGTCGATTTTGTAATGCCACGGTCCGGACAGCTACTAGCTCAGCTGAGACGACAGCCAGTGCAGTCCAGTTTCCCTGGCTTCTGCTGCCGTTATGTTCACCAGTTGTTCCAATGCTGTGGCCATGTGGATCAGTTCGTCGGGTGCCTTGCCCGTTCCGTACAAGGGAAAGACCATCATAAAAAACTGTTCCGTTTTAGAAATAGTCCTTTTTGCTCGCGAGGGGGAGTGCTTAAGGGTGGATAGGTGACACATTTGAGGTACAACATATCCCAAAAAGCAGGATCCTGTCCAATCCATGGGGAGCCATGGATATGCATATGAAATAGGTTCCATTATAGGCCGTAAAATCATCAGCTGATGTCATCCAGGGGATTGAGGATGTCTGTCCCCATGAAATGTTAGAGGTTATATTCAATACCTTGGACCAATCACAGTTAACCATACCCTTGTTGGATATGCCTGGTACCGGTCCTTGCCAGTCAACTGTAAGGTTGCACCTACTTTGCCCCATTAACTTTCCTTTCCCTGATTTCCCAAAATTATAATGAAGATCTTCATCCAGTGTTCTGGTCTGGGTTGGAGACGATCTTCTTGCAATCAGATAGATGTATCCAACTTGAACGTCCTTCAAGTTTGACGGAAGTTGGTGTAGTCAGCAGTACGAGGAAGGGTCCGCTCCAGCATTGTCCTAGTTTCTTTCTGTCCCAGTTTTTCACCAACACGTGGTCTCCGGGTTTGATCACTGGATATCGAGGGATATCCCTGCCGTTACTGGGAGATGTGCCTGTTTTACCTGCGAGTGGAGAAACTTCAGAGAAAGTGTTAATTGCTTCAAATAGTTCTGCATTTGTTCCCCCATCACATGGAGGTCTACTCCCTCTAGGGGTTTTTCATGGGCATCCCAGGGAGTCCTCATTGGCCGACCATAGACTATCTCTGCAGCTGACAGTCCGGTCCGCGAATGGGGAGTCACTCGCAGGTGAAACAGTGCCAAGGGTAATACTTTTAGCCAATTTAACCCAGTTTCTTCAGTTAATTTAGATAATTTTTTTAAAGTCCCGTTGGCTCTTTCCACAATTTCTGCGGGTGATACGCGCAGTGCAGTTGCTGTTTAATTACGAGTGCTTCGCACAATTCAGTATTGATCCGAGCTACAAAATGTGGTCCATTGTCTGAACTCACCATTTTGGGTACCCCAAAACGAGGAATGACTTCCGTTAACAACAACTTCACCACTGTATGTGCCGTACAATTAGTGGTGGGGAAGGCTTCAATCCATTTACTAAACACATTGATTATGACTAAACAATATTTATAGCACTGTGCTTTTGACAATTCGATAAAATCAAGCTGTATACAGGCAAAAGGGCCATCTGGTTCCTGGAGGGTATTTAATGCCTTTACCCTTATTATGTTTCATGCAAATAATGCATCGATCCAGCCGCGTTTGCGCTGCTGTATTCAAATCTGGGTGCCACCAAGTTTTCAAGAGTAGCTGTACCATTCCCTCCTTGCCAAGATGGGAACAAGAATGCAAATAATCAATAAGTACCGGCAATAAAGAATTCGGAATACAAACTTGACCAACGGGAGTAAGCCAGATGTCTCGTGTCAAGGAGTGTGAACATCCCATTGACTTCCATAGTGTGCGCTCGGAATTAGAGGCGTCCCTCTGTAAATTTTGAACTTCAGTTATGTCTGGCATGCCCTTCGTTCCTAATGCAGGTACCTGGTTTAGAGCCTGATTAGCCCCGCTGGGAACAGTCAGAGAGGCTGATATAGCCGCAGCCAAATCAGCACGGGCATTTCCTAATTGAACAGGAGTGTGCCCTTTTGTGTGCGTGGCACATTTAATAATTGCCAATTGATGGGGAAGCTGAATAGCATCGAAGAGATTTTTAATCCAAAGAGCATTTTGAATGGGAGCTCCCGCAGAGGTGAGAAAGCCTCGCTGTTGCCAGAGGCGACCAAAATCGTGGGTCACGCCAAAGGCATACCCAGAATCACTGTAAACATTAGTACTTTTATCTGTGGCCAAAATACATGCTCAAGTAAGGGCAAATAGCTCGGCTTTTTGTGCGGAGACAGGGGTCTCAAAGGCTGCTGCTTCCTGCACGTCAGTGTCGGATCCTGACTGTGGGATGCCAGTGAGAGAAATGGAGGAACTGCCATCAACATAAAAAATTAGATCTGGATTATCAATAGGCCGGTCCGTTAAATCCGGGCGAGGCGCGGTAAGAAAGTGATTCCGAAGCAAACAATCGTGTGGCGGGTCCGCAAGGTTATCGGGGGGCTGTTTGAGGAACACAGCAGGATTTAAGGTAGAACAGTAATGAAAAGAGAGGTAGAGGTTTTGCAATAGTGAAACCTCATTGCAGCTCAAGCGGGCTTGAGTCAGATGCTGGGTTTGCTGTGACGTTAGGAGAGCCACAATAGAGTGCGAGGTATGCACTTGTACTGGCTGGTGAGGGTCAGATTAGAGGCTGCCTGTGCTAACAAATGGACAGCTGTAAGAATTTGGGTGCAGGGAGGAAGACCGCAAGCTACAGGATCCAATTTCGTAGAATAGTAGGCGGCCGGGCGACGCCGGTCACCGTGTTCTTGTGTTAGAACACCAGGGCGCTGGGGCGGTAGCCAGGGCGTTTTTGAGAGTATCAAAGATTGTTTTGCTGAATCAGGAAGTTCAAACCTAAGAGAAACATTTTGAGAGGAGTACGGAGTTAAATCTTTAGTATGGACAGTAACATTCGGAATCCATTGTCTGCAAAAGTTCACCAATCCTAAAAAGGCTCGCACCTGCTTGGGAGATGTAGGAAATGGGGTCTGCAGTATAGGGGTAATGCGTTCCTGAGTAAGGGAGCGATCCGTAGCACTTATTAGGACACCCAAAAATTTGACCTGCTGTTGGCCTTTATGAACTTTAGTGGGCGGGTCCACATATCCCCATGAATGGAGACGGATGAGCAGGTAAATGGTGTCACGCTGGTTAGCGTTGAAGTCAGGGCTGGCAAGGAGTAAGTCATCAACATATTGGATGATGGTAGAGCCACCAAGAGTTGATAATGTCGCTAACTGGGAGTGCAATGCTTGTGAGAAAAGGGTTGGAGAATGAATGAAGCCCTGTGGGAGCCTAGTCCAAGTGTATTGGTTGCCCTTAAATGTAAAGGCAAACAAATACTGTGATTCAGGGGCGAGGGGTATCGCAAAGAAGGCATGTTGTAAATCAACAAGGGTGAAAACAGTCGCTTCCGGTGGGACATTACTAAGGATTGTCGCCGGGTTTGGGACAATAGGATGTAAGGGTTCCACTATCTGATTAATACGTCGGAGGTCTTGGACCAAACGCCATTCGGTTGATCTTAGGAACTGGAAGAATCGGGGTGTTACAGGGCGATTGGCATGGTACCACAATTCCCTGTTGAAGGAACAATTGAATCATGACCGAGACTCCTTCTTCAGCCTCGGGGCGCAAAGGGTACTGTGAAATCGAGGGCAAGGGCATGTTAGGTTTAACTTTAATAACAACGGGAGGGACATTAGTGAGACCAACTTCGTGTTTGGAGGCCACCCATAAATCTGCGGGTAGTTCAGAAGTCGTTGATTGGACTGAACAATGGTGGTGCAGTGTGCCAATGAGGACAAATAGGCGTTGAAAATATTCTAAAGTGGGACTTCCGGTTGCGGTGATGACTAGCTAAGCCGCACGATTCGGCGGCTCCAGCTCCAACGGACCTTCGGGCTCTTTTAAGAGCCCCAACGGGAAATTTTCGCGTGACGAAACCCGGTGTGGGGTGAGTGAGTAGGGAGTGTCCCCCCCCCCCCCCCCCCCCAACGAAAGAGGAAAATATCGGCGGCGGCGGCTGCAGCGCGAGGAATCCTCGACGATAGGGACAGAAAGGGAGAAGACACAAGATGGCGGCGGAGAAAGCCCATGCGACATGGGGGCCCGAGCAAGACGAATTCTTGAGACGGTGTGTGGAGCTACTAAAGAGGGAGGTGCTGACCCCGATGCTACAGGCAATTGAGGGGCTCAAGGAGGCACAAAGGACCCAGGAGACAGAGCTCTGCGTGGTGGAGCAGAAGGTGACGGATAATGAGGACGAGATCCTGGGCCTGGCGGTCAAAACACAGACGCACGAGGCGCTCCACAAAAAGTGCATTGAAAGGATTGAGGCCCTAGAAAACAGAGCGCGAAGGAAGAACCTTTGGATACTGGGTCTCCCTGAGGGAGTGGAAGGAGCGGATTGCGGGGCTTATGTAAGCACGATGCTAAGCTCGTTGATGGGAGCTGAGGCCCCTGCGGGCCCCTTAGAGGTGGAGGGGGCCCATCGGATGCCGGCGAGAAGACCAAAAGCGGGAGAACTACCTAGGGCGACAATCGTGCGATTTCACCGCCTTAAAGATAGAGAAGAGGTCCTGAGATGGGCTAAAAAAGTATGGAGTAGCAGATGGGAGAATGCAGTGGTACGGGTGTACCAGGATTGGAGTGCGGAGGTGGCGAGAAGGAGGGCGAGTTTTAACCGAGCCAAGGAGGTGTTACACAAAAAGAAGGTGAAGTTCGGGATGCTGCAGCCGGCACGACTATGGGTCACGTACCAGGAGAGACATCACTATTTCGAAACGGCGGAAGAAGCATGGACCTTTATTAAAGAGGAGAAATTGGATCGGAACTGAGGGACTGATACTGTAGGGAATGTTATTGTCGATGTAAATAGAGAAGTAAATTGGGAAGGGGGGAGACACTAAGAAATGTGGGCGCCGGTGTGGGGGGAAAGAAGGGACATAGGAGGAGGGGGGGGGGGAGAGAGAGAGAGAGAAATGGGTTGCTGCTGCGGAAATCAAAGAGGAAATGGCTAAAGAGTGGGTGGACGGGGATGGAATGCGACGCCTGGGGGAGCGAGTGGGAGCACGGAGGCGGGACACGGGACTGGCCTAGAGAAGGTGATGGCTAGTCGACACGGGAAGGGGGCAGGTAGCCCCCTAGTGAGGCTGATCACGTGGAACGTGAGAGGCCTGAATGGACCGATTAAAAGGGCCCGAGTGCTCGCGCACTTGAAAGGACTAAGGGCAGACGTGGCTATGCTCCAGGAGACGCACCTGAAGGTGGCGGACCAAGTTAGGTTAAGGAAAGGATGGGTGGGACAGGTGTTCCACTCAGGGCTAGATGCAAAGAATAGAGGGGTGGCCATATTGGTGGGGAAACGGGTAGCATTTGAATCAGGGAGCATTGTAGCAGATAGCGGAGGAAGATATGTAATGGTGAGTGGCAGGCTGGAGGGAATGGAGGTCGTGCTGGTTAACGTATATGCCCCGAATTGGGACGATGCGGGATTTATGAGACGGATGTTGGGTCGTATACCGGACCTGGAGGTAGGAAACTTGATATTGGGAGGGGACTTCAACACCGTGCTGGACCCAGGGTTAGATAGATCCAGATCTAAGACCGGAAGAAGGCCGGCAGCGGCCAAGGTGCTCAAGGGGTTTATGGACCAAATGGGGGGAGTGGATCCATGGCGATTTCTTAGACCGAGGGCCAGGGAGTTCTCCTTCTCCCATGTCCATAAAGTGTACTCCCGGATAGATTTTTTTGTTCTGGGAAGGTCGTTGAGCTCAAGGGTGGAAGAAGCTGAGTATTCAGCCATAGCGGTTTCAGACCATGCCCCACACTGGGTGGACCTGGAACTAGGAGAGGAAAGGGAGCAGCGAGCACTCTGGCGATTAGATGTGGGATTGATGGCGGATGAGGGAGTGTGTGGAAGAGTGCGGGGATGTATTGAGAGGTACCTGCAGGCCAATGACGACGGGGAGGTCCGAGTGGGAGTGGTATGGGAAGCACTAAAAGCGGTGGTCAGAGGAGAGCTGATCTCCATTAGGGCCCACAAAGGGAAAACAGAGGCCAAGGAAAGGGAAAGATTACTGGGGGGGATTTTAAGGGTGGACAGAGAATTTGCGGAGACCCCAGAAGAGAAGACGACTCCAGACGGAGTTCGACCTTTTGACCACCAGAAGGGCGGAGGTGCTGTGGAGGAAGGCACAGGGGAGGAGGTATGAATATGGGGAAAAGGCTAGTCGCCTGCTGGCCCATCAGCTGCGAAAGAGGACAGCGGCGAGGGAGATAGGGGGAATTAGAGACGAAAAGGGAGCTACGGTGCGGAGAGCAGGGAAGATAAACGAGGTGTTTAAGACCTTTTATGAAGGACTATATAGGTCCCAACCCCCGGAGGGAGAGGAGGGGATGCGGCAGTTCCTGGATCAATTGAGGTTCCCGAGGGTGGAGGAGCAGGAGGTGGAAGGCCTGGGGGCACCGATTGGGATGGACGAGGTTGTTAAGGGGCTGGGGAATATGCAAGCAGGGAAGGCTCCGGGACCAGAGGGGTTCCCGGTGGAATTTTATAGAAAATACGTGGACTTGTTGGCCCCGCTGTTGGTGAGGACGTTTAATGAGGCCAGGGAAGGAGGGACTTTACCCCCGACAATGTCGGAGGCGACGATATGGCTAATTCTGAAGCGGGATAAAGATCCGTTGCAGTGCGGGTCCTATAGACCTATTTCATTATTGAATGTGGAAGCCAAATTGCTGGCAAAGGTACTGGCATCGAGGATAGAGGACTGTGTCCCGGGGGTGGTGCACGAAGACCAGACAGGGTTCGTAAAGGGGAGACAACTGAATGTCAACGTGCGACGGCTATTAGGGGTGATAATGATGCCCCCAGTGGAGGGGGAGGCAGAGATAGTGGCGGCAATGGATGCAGAGAAGGCATTTGATAGGGTGGAGTGGGAGTACGTATTGGAGGTGTTAAGGAGGTTTGGGTTCGGGAACGGGTTTATTAGCTGGGTCAAACTCCTTTATGGGGCCCCAACGGCAAGTGTGGTCACTGGTCGGCAAAGATCGGAGTATTTCCGACTATATAGGGGAACAAGACAGGGATGCCCGCTATCTCCATTGCTGTTTGCGTTGGCAATTGAACCTCTGGCCATGGCGTTGAGAGACTCCAGGAAATGGAGAGGGGTGATTAGAGGGGGAGAAGAACACCGAGTGTCGCTATACGCAGATGACCTACTGTTGTATGTGATGGACCCAGTGGGGGGGATGACAGAGGTCATGCAGATATTGAGGGAGTTCGGAGATTTCTCGGGATATAGGCTTAACATGGGGAAGAGTGAACTATTCGTGATACACCCTGGGGACCAGAGTAGAGAGATAGAAGGCCTGCCTCTAAGGAAAGTGGAAAGAGACTTCCGATACCTGGGGATTCAGATCGCTAGGAGCTGGGGAACCCTACACAGACTTAATCTGACACGATTGGTAGAACAAATGGAGGAGGACTTCAAGAGGTGGGACATGCAGCCTCTGTCGTTGGCGGGCAGAGTGCAGGCAATTAAGATGATGGTCCTCCCGAGGTTCTTATTTGTATTTCAATGTCTCCCTATACTAATCACTAAGACCTTTTTTTAAAAAATAGACAGGAGCATCACGAGCTTCGTGTGGGCAGGGAAAGTCCCGAGGGTAAGGAGGGGGTTCCTACAAAGTAGCAGAGACAGAGGAGGATTGGCGCGACCGAATTTGGGCGACTACTATTGGGCCGCCAATGTGGCGATGATTCGTAAATGGATGATGGAGGGAGAGGGAGCGGCATGGAAAAGACTGGAGAGAAAGTCCTGTAAAGGGATGAGCCTAGAGGCGCTGGTGACGGCGCCGCTACCGCTCTCACCAAAAAAGTTTACCACGAACCCAGTGGTGGCGGCAACATTGAATATTTGGGGACAATGGAGGCGACAGAGAGGTGCGCAGGGAGCTCTGGTGGGGTCCCCAATCAGGAACAACCACAGGTTTGCCCCAGGAAGGATGGATGGAGGATTTCAGAGCTGGCACCAGTTGGGAATTAGGAGGGTGGGAGATTTATTTATAGATGGGACGTTTGCGAGCTTGGGAGCATTGGAGGAAAAGTATAAGTTGCCCCGGGGAAACTTCCTTAGATATATGCAGGTGAAGGCGTTCACAAGACAACAGATGAGGGAATTTCCGCTGCTCCCGGCACAGGGGATCCAGGACAGAGTGCTTTCGGGGGTGTGGGTCGGGGAGGGCAAGGTGTCAGAGATATACCGAGAGATGAGGGAAGAGGGGGAGGAGCTGGTGGGCGAATTAAAAGGAAAGTGGGAAGAAGAGCTAGGGGAGGAGATAGAGGAGGGTATGTGGGCTGATGCCCTAAGCAGGGTAAATTCCTCTTCCTCGTGCGCCAGGCTTAGCCTGATTCAATTCAAGGTGCTACATAGAGCACACATAACGGGAGCAAGGTTGAGCAGGTTCTTCGGAGTGGAGGACAAGTGTGGGAGGTGCGGCGGAAGCCCGGCAAATCACGCACATATGTTTTGGTCGTGCCCGGCACTGGAGGGGTATTGGAAGGGAGTGACGGGAGTGATTTCGAAGGTGGTGAAGGTTCGGGTCAAACCAGGCTGGGGGCTAGCTTTATTTGGAGTTGCGGATGAGCCGGGAGTGCAGGAGGCGAAAGAGGCCGACGTTGTGGCCTTTGCGTCCCTAGTAGCCCGGCGTAGGATTTTACTCATGTGGAAGGAAGCGAAACCCCCCGGACTGGAGGCCTGGATAAATTATATGGCGGGGTTCATAAAACTGGAGCAGATGAAGTTTGCGCTGCGAGGATCGGCTCAAGGGTTCACCAGGCGGTGGCAACCGTTCCTCGACTATCTAGCGGAACGTTAGAGGGAAGACAGATGACCAGCAGCAGCAACCCAGGGGGGAGGGGGGGGGCGGGGGGTGGCTGGAAAGTTTTAGTTTATGTTAAATGATTAGTTTACCATGTTGATTAGCCATTTGTTCACTGTTAAATTTTCTTTTTTGTTATGTTTGATGTGTAAGGGGAAAAATTTGTGATCGAAAAATTTTCAATTAAATATATTTTTTTTAAAAAAAGAAAATATTTTAAAGTGCATGCGGGTAGGATTTGACTTCCATTAAAGAAAGGATCAGCTTGTCCTTGCAGTGCAGCTGCCAGAAATCCCAAGGACTTGGCACTGTAGCCTTCGTTCACAGAAAGGGTCACGTGGGGTGACACAAGTCCTGACTGATGCCAGAGGCCATGGGGTAAATTGACAAGAAAGGCAGACCCTTCTTTTACCTTCGCGAGGCCAACAAAGGAAACGGATTGTAGAGAACCGAGGGCGTCTTGGTAAATGCTCTCCAAATCAGGCGAGCATCCTGTATGATCGTAGCAAAGAGTGACATGTGGTTCGGGAATATCTAAGGGAAGTGAAAAGTGTGAGGGATCAAAATCAACCGACCACCACTGTGGAGTAGTGAAAAGGGGAAAATTTTGAAGCTGGGCCTGCGGGATAGCTGATACAGTAATGCCGTTATCAAGGCAAACAATTTCCACCTGCAAGGGACATAGCAAGTCACGTCTGGCCAGGTTGACACCGAGGACGCGGGTAACTGTGAAAGGGATGCAACATTCCCGGCCCTCAAATTGAACAGAGAGCGGCTTCGTAAGCGGATAAACAGCACCTTCCCCCATGAAACCAGCAAGTTCCACATGCTTATCAGAAAGGGGAAAGCAATGTTTCTGAATTAATGTCCAGTCTAGCGTAGAATGAGTCGAGCCGGTGTCAATCAGGAAGGGGATAGGCATGCCCTCTATGTAAATCGTAGCGGTGGGCTCGTCAGAGTGGTCTGTTGAGAGGACCGGAAAGTTTGATCTGGCTAGTCAGTAGGGGTTAGAGGTAGTGAAGGGTGTCTGCCGACGGGGTTGAAATCTACCTTGTCGTCGGGGTGCTAGACAATCCCTAGCGTAGTGGCCAGTACGTTGACAGTTGAAGCAAGTGACATTATATTTGGCAGGAGGACGACGCGGAGGAGCGCTGTCGGAATCCTCCATGTGTGGAGTGAAGGGGTAAGGAGCCTGTGAGCGGTAACCAAATTCAGGAGGGTCCGTGCAATCTGGGTGATAGTAACGTGAATCTGTCTGAGAGTTTTAGTGCAGGGAACATTAAAGTACGCTGATCGTCCTCCGTTTGGTGTGCGGCGCTGAAGGCCGTCCACGTGTCCCCATGAAGTCCTAATTCATTTTTCCATCTTTCCCCTAATTCTGGGGGAAGGGATGAATAAATCAGTGAATATTGATCACGTGAGGTAGCACCGTACATGGTAGCAGTTCTCCTCAAAAACTCAGTGAACCCCTTTGGGTCATCTTTGCAGGAGGGGCATTGGGCCATGATCAAACCTAGCTCATGGGGTTTAAAAGCCTGCCACACCTCAATGAATGGGTCGTCATTATCACCAGCGTGGGGGTTAATAACACTCCTAATGGGATAATTTGCAGGGGGAGGTGGTGGCGGAAAAGTTTCCTCCTCCTTCGGTTGGAGTGATAAATCAAGAAAAGACTGATTAACAGAGGTGAAGGGTTGTTCCATATTAACGGCTTGAGTATGTGACCGAGTGCGTGGTGCTAGTGCGTTAGCAGGAGTTTCATTGGCAGTGGGACCATAAGGGGGAGTCTGGACTTGGGACGGTGGAATTGTAGAATCAGTATGTGCAGGATGAGGGTGGGGTCCAGGGGTTAAATACTCCTCCTCTTCCGTATCACCTGAATAGGGAAACATCGGCATGCCAGAGCAACTGGAAGGATCCTCCTTTCATTTAATTTGCTGGGCTAGCCCTCTTTGCCTATAGGTTGGAGATTTTTTATTTTCACCTTGTTGTTTATGCTTTCTATCCCAAAGTTCACATTCCAATTTTAAAGTCTCACAATTTTTTGCTTTACCATCCACACAATCATCAATCCCTTTTCTACTGGGTTTATCTCTCCAGCTCATTAATAGTGATTTTTCGTGGCACTTAGTGGAAGCCGGTGTTTCTCTGCCAAATAATTTTCTCACCAGAAATGCAATTATCGTAGTTCCAAGTGCCCCCTAGTGGCCAAATATCATTATTCAATTTTTTTTGTTCAGCGCTGCAGATAATCTTCGTAAATTAGTTTCATGAGAAGGGTTTTCAGAGCACATGAAAAATAGAGGGGAATTGCCCCGGTTTTGTCTAAACTCTGTCCCATAATGTCAATAAAATGTGCCCCTGGCAATCAAAAATAATCCCTGGTACCAAATCAAATTGCAGGGTCCCTGACCCAAATTTAAACCTGTAAAACAAGCAAGAGGTCCCTGACCTAAAGCTAACCACAATTGGGGTCCCAGATCCGCAGTACTCTACTAACAATTTAATAAGTACAATTTAGATTCGAGCACCATCACCTGTTCAGTTACTTTTGTCAGGGATGAGGGGTCGAACCACTAATCTGAGAGAGAGAGAAAGACCAAGGTTAATCTTACCTTGTGCCGGTGTCTGTCTCTTTCCTCCGGGTCTGGCTCGATCACTTCTTCAGTCCCCCACGGAATTCACTCAGGATATTGGTAACTGCTCGCTTGCGCCAAATTGTCAAAGTCAATATTTTCCCGCTTCTGTGGTAGAACAATTCAACACACTCATTAGACAGAATAACAAGCTTTATTTTCGAAAACAACTGCTTGCAGTAATGGCTGAAACTTGAAATCAGAGAGCAATCAACAAAACTGCTCAGTCTGTCACAAGTTCTGTGCTTTTCGCAGAGAATTAGATCAATATTTATACATTATCTTTATCAAGATTATGTGACAACAATATGGTCAGGAGTTTGATCGGAAATACAAACGGAAGCAAAGACCAGACCATGTTTGGTCATATCACTCATACCATTATTTAGTCCTCGGAGGGAACATTGAAAGGTCAGAATAGACTTGTTTCTTCCTGAACTTATCTTTGTTTTAAATTCCTACGGCCCTGGATTATGACGAGTTAGTTTTCTCAGGAGTTGCCGAGGTCCGGTGTTGTGGAATGGCTCGACCTTCGCTGATCTTTTCAGACTTCAAGTTATGCAGAGTTGGCCTATGGCCATACTAGTCTGAAAATGGTTAGGGCAGCATTCTTTACCTGGGCCTGGGGAGCTGGAATGAGTAGTTTCAGTCTTTCTGGTATTGTCTCAAACCTTTTGACCAGTCTTCCCATTGACCAGTTTTCCCATCATGCCATTACTTAATTCGTACCATATCACATCATCATCATAGAGTCATAGAATTTACAGTGCAGAAGGAGGCCATTCGGCCCATCGAGTCTGCACCGGCTCTTGGAAAGAGCACCCTACCCAAGCCCACACCTCCACCCTATCCCCATAACCCAGTAACCCTACCCAACACTAAGGGCAATTTTGGACACTAAGGGCAATTTAGCATGGCCAATCCACCTAACCTGCACATCGTTGAACTGTGGGAGGAAACCGGAGCAACCGGAGGAAACCCACGCACACACGGGGAGAACATGCAGACTACGCACAGACAGTGACCCAAGCTGGTGAATCGAACTTGGGACCCTGGAGCTGTGAAGCAATTGTGCTATCCACTGTGCTACCTTGCTACTGATCTGCTGATTTTAATATAATAACAAAATCAGATAATAATTTTAAAGTGAATTCAATGTCTAAGTTTCTGCAATTTCTAAAACAAATTTGATTAACTATGGCACTGTATGCTGGGATGAGGAATAAAGTTAGGTTTAATCTCAAGTCTGTGTTGACTGAGCAAGATAGCAGGTGGTATGTAAGGAGAAGTTGCACACAATGTTGCTCCCACCAGGCACCGGTTTTTGGCCATTTTTGCCTGATTTCAGGGGTAATTTTGGTGAAAAAACCTATCCACTTGAAGACACAAGGTTGCTGCATCAGAAAAATGACAAGAAAGGCTGTGGGTAGGGAACTGGTGGACGGAGATTTATCGACAGACTGAGGCTTCACGTGGTTTCCCTTTGGAAAAATGGCCGGGGCTGCTCCAGTAACTGCGGCCGCTCCAATAACCGCAAACATGCTTGCTGGCGTGCTATCAACAGAGGGTGATGTCTGAGGGCTTCCAAAAATCAATCAATGAAGCCCTGGGTCTTAACAGATTGGAAAAGACCTCCGAGACTGTGAATGATCATGGTGAGGTGTTAGAGAGAGTGGAGAAAACTTTGACGAGGCACAGTGAGCAAATTGCCTCGTTGGAGATCACCATGGTAGCCACAGGACACTCCGGCAGAAGCCCCGACCAAACAAACCACCACGGGCAGTCAGCGTTCGGTTTCATAATTTTCAAGAGCAGGAACAGATCCTGAAGTTGGCCAAGGAGCACTTGGACTTGAAATGGGAAGGTAACTGCCTCAGGATCTACCAAGACGTTGGAGCTGAGCTGGCGAGGAAGCGGGCAGCAGCCTTCAACAAGGCCAAGGCTGCCTTATACAAGAAGGGAGTTTAGTTTGAGGTGGTGTACCCGAGCGAGGCTGCGTGTAATAAAGAGCCAAAAGATTACTATTTAGATGGGGCAGGTGCCTTTCTTTTATTCAAATATTTTTATTGAAGCAAAACTTTCATTATAACAAACACATCAATACAACAAATCCCAACCTCATGATCTTCCCAAAGTGCACCCACCAATCCCCCTCTTCCCCCCCGCCACAAGGAAAACAGAACATTAATCAAATTAACCCCCCCCCCTCAAACTGCTGACGGTAACCAGTTCCCTGAAAAAGGAGATAAAAGGCTGCCACCTCGAGTAGAACCCTTCCATCGACCCTCTCATGGTATAATTGATCATCTCAAGGTGCAGAAATTCCATCAGGTCTCCCAACCAAACCAAGGCCTTATACAGCAGCGAGGACCTCCATCCAATCAGAATCTGCCTCCAGGCTAAAAGGCGAAGGCGAGGATATCTGCCCTCATCCCCGACTGCAGCACCAGCGAGGCCGATACTCCAAAAATGGCCACCAATGGGCATGGCTCCAGCTGAACGCCGAAAATCCATGACATAGTTTCTGGAATTCCTTTTTTGATACCATTACGCTTGGGGCAAGACCAAAAATGTGTGTATGATTCGCCGGCCCTGAGAGCACCGCTCACACCTATCATCCACCCTGGGAAGAACCCACTCATACGTGCCCTGGTCAGGTGCGCCCTGTGCACCACCTTTCATTGGATCAGGCTTAACCTTGCACATGAGGAGGTGAAGTTAACCTTGTGAAGAGACTCACTCAACACTGCCCCTCCCAAAGATCAAACCCAGCTCACCCTCCCACTTCCTCCTTATTCCCTCCTGCTCCAGTGCCAACATCTGCCCATAGACACCTGAAATGTTACCCTCTCCCAACACTGCCAAGGACAGGACATTGTACATTCGCGAGGGTGACGTTACCAGGGGATATGAAGGAAGCTCCATGCATAAAAAATCGCACATCTGAAAGTACCTGAATACATTCACCCTCGGGTGCTGGAACTTCTCCAACAACTCGTCTAGGCTGACAAACCTACCCTCCAGAAACACATCTCTAAACCACCCCACCCTCTCCCATGGCCTAAATGATGACTCTAAACCAGATGGGGCAAAGGTTCATTTTGTAGGTTCAGTTATACCAATGTCTTGAGTTTGGGGTACTTTTCATTGAATAGGAGTAGAAGATAGGGGTGTTCACTGTCTCTGCTCTTGTTTGCTCTGACAATTGAGTCTTTGGCCACTGCGTTGAGGTCTTTGGTAGGTGGAAGGTAATTTGGAGCGGGTGGGGTGGAACATAGGGTGTCTTTATATGCAGATGTCATGCTGCTTTGTATTACAGATTCAGTCTCCATTATTGATGAAATAATAAAGCTACTGAGGAGCTTTGGCTCCTTTTCGGGGTACAAGTTGAACCTGGAGAAGAGCAAGTACTTTCCGGGGAGGGCAGCCATCTGTGGGTGTTACTTTTTCGTCTTGTCAAGTCTAGCTTCCATTATCTGGGTATGCAGGTGGCCCATGACTGGGCCCTACTCCATAAATTGAACTCTGCTGTTCTGGTGCGCAAGGTTGAGCCTGATTTGCAAAAGCAGGATGGTCTTCCCCTGTCTTTAGTGAGTAGGGTCCGGACTATCAAAATGAATGTCCTCCCAAGATTTTTATTTATTTTTCAGTGTCTCCCCACTTTTCTCTCTAAATCCTTTTTTGTTAGGGTCAATAAGTTGGTAGCTTCCTTTATACGTGTGGGTAATGCTTCCCAGGGGCTGGTTTAGATCAGTGGGCTAGACAGCTGATTTGTGATGCAGAACAAGGCTAGCAGCGTGGATTCAATTCTCGTACCAGCTGAGAATTCTGCATTCTTCCTCTGTGTACCCAGACAGGCGCCGGAATGTGGCGACTAGGTGCTTTTCACAGTAACTTAATTGCGGTGTTAATGTAAGCCTACTTGTGACAATAAATATTATTTATTTATTTATGAGGACATTTCTTCAGAGGACAGACAGTCGGGGGGTCGAGCGTTGCTCAATTTTCTTCTTTTATTATTGGGTGGCCAATATTGAGAAGGTATTGGGGTGTTTCACCGGTCCAAGTGCCATATCGGGGCACTCATAGATGGAGGTGGGTTTGTGCATGGGGCTCCAGTCTGGGTGTGCCGGTTTCTCTGCCAAGGTATTCTACGAACCCAGTGGTTGTGTCCACTCTAAGAATATGAAGCAATTTAGGTCAGCAGTTTGGGCTTAGATCCATGTCGTCACTGTCTCCTATCTGTGATAACCACCTATTTGTGCTGTCGAGCTTAGACTCCGATCATGGGTGGAGAAAGGAATTGAGAGATTTGGGGATTTATTCGTGGAGGGGCGGTTTGCAAGTCTGGAGGAGCTGTCGACAAAGTTTAGACTGTCTGCAACAGATTTGTGCAGATATCTCCAGATTTGTAATTTTGTGCAATAGGCCTTTTCGTCATTTCCCACGGCACCGCCGTTAACCCTGCTGAGGAAGATTCTGGGCTGAATGCTCCATTTTGCTGGCAGCCCCTGAGAGTTTCCCGATGGCATGGGGCTGCCTCACAATGGGAAATCCCATTGACCAGCCGGCGAAAGGGAGAATACCGATGGCGTGCTGAACCAGCAATCTGGCGCGGCGGGAGGGAGAAACTCACCCTACATCTTTAGCTGCATCTGGTGGCGAAGTACTTCAGGTATCTGTGGGAAGATCCTGTCCATGGAGTTGGCTCCGGTGGATGAGGAAGTGTGGAGTGAAGCCCTTCACAGGGTAAACTCCACATCCTCCTGTGCACGGCTCTGGCTGAACCAGCTTAAGGTGGTATGTAGAGTTCACCTAACTAAGGCCAGGATGAGTGGCTTCTTTCTGGGGTAGAGCGGTAAGTGTGAGGGGTGTTCTCAGGACCGACTAATCACACCATATGTTATGGTTGTGTCCCAAGCTGGTAAGCTTTTGGGTCTCCTTCTTTAACATCCTGTCAGCGATTCTTAACGTCGATCTAGACCCTTGTCCTTTGGTGGCCATTTTTGGGGTGTCAGACTCACCGGGGCTGCAGACAGGGGTGAAGGCGGATGTTCTCACCTTTGCCTTGTTAATAGTCCAGAGGCAGATTCTGCTGGGGTGGAAATCCTCTGGCCTGCCCAGTGCCTCTGTGTGGTTGGATGACCTTATGGAATTTCTATATCTGGAGAAGGTAAAGTAAACTGTCAAGGGGTTGGTTGAGGGGTTTGTCATAATATACACCAGTATATCATGGTGCAGACACACACTGAAGGACACACAGTGGGACCAATCAACACACACAATACCGCAGCCAATCACCAGTGAGAGCACACGCACTATAAAGACAGGGGGCATCAGAGTTCCTGCTCATTCGAGCTGCAGCTAGTTAGGAGGACAGAGCTCACAGCCTGCAACACAGACATTCACCATGTGCTGAGTGCATCGACTGGTTAGGACAAGGCAGAGGTCTTTAGTTAAAGCTAGTATCGTGTCAACCCATAGTTAGAGTAATTTAAACAGTTCATGATTCAATAAAATAGTGTTGCACTATTTCAAGTGTTGGTGACCTGTATGTGTTCCACAGATCCAGAACACCCAACACAACATAGCCGCAACCGGAAGTCGAGAGGGAATCCTTTTGGCAGTGTTCGCTTCACCAGTCTGCCCCAAAAGGTCTATGGAAACTCCTGAAAAAGGTCTGGGAGACCGTTCCAGGCGGGAGCTGCCGAATGCGCGACCTACTCCTCCATGGCCGCCACCGGAAGCCTTGTCCCTGCTTCTTCAATGGCCTTGGTAGATCTTTTCACAGTTGTTCCCTCTGCTGCTAGAATTCACCTTTGATAGAGTCAAGTCAGATTGCAGCTTTGCCCTTCCCCCGCCTGCATGCTGGAAGAGGCCCTGTTTATCCTGTTGCAGCCAAATATTTTACTGTTTCTGCCGGGTCTGGTAGCCAAAAGACATAACATTCCTGGGGGACACTGTCAGGGGAATGCTGCAGTCTTCTTTCCACACCGGGAAATGTCAAACAAATGCCGTGGGGGCCCTGTAAAAGAGCCCAAAAGTCCGTTCCAAGCGGGAGCTACCGAATATGCAACCTAGCTCTGCACAGCCGCACCCGGAAGTCCGGACCCACCTCCATGATATGCGACCAGATCGTTTTCTGTGTTCAGTCGGAACCCCTACGACAGCAGCTCCTCAAAGTAAAGCAGCTCACCCTAGCGATCGCCATTGAGACCTGTGTCTTACACAAAAACGCCACGAGTCGGTATTCCCATATCCAAGCAGCTGAAACGGCACGGCAAGGTCCCCACGAGGCGGAACGGGTCCAAGTGATTGAGCAACTCCAGGGCCTCAGCCTGGATGAGGGCGGCCATTTTGTGCGCTTTTCGCGGACTCCCGCACTTGTGCGCACCGAACGAGGGGACGGCGACGTCAAAGAACATAATGCGCCGGTGCGCGCCACGCACAACCGTACTGCGCATGCGCGGTAGCGCAGCGAACGTGCTAACGCTACGACGTGCGCCAACTGTGGCTCCACCCATTTAAAACGGCAATGACCCACCAAATCTCGACAATGCCTACGATGTGGCAGACGTGGCCACTATGCTGCCTTCTGCCGAGCAGCTCAGCCTGCCAATTCATATCGCTACAGCCAGCCTCATGGGAATGTCCGGGCAATTCAACCCACGGTCACCGAGTCCGATGCGGACCGCCCACACAGCAGTGACACCGAGGACCCAAAGGCACCTTTTCGAGTCGGTGTCGTGACAAAAAACAGGCTGTCCCCGAGGCAAAGACACCAGCCGCTGTTGGTATACAGCATCGATTCAGACGATGAGTGGTGTGCCACCCTGACGGTCAACCAGAATTCGTCGCCCACCTCAGAGACTTAATTTGTAAACTTTGTGGACTTATGGACTTTCTGATTTGTTCTGTTCTTCCGTTTAATCATTTACATGGTTTGTATATAGTGTTCATCTCGTTATTCTTGTGACATACTGTTTTTCTGCACCAGGCACCTTCCCATGTAAATAGCTTAGTCCTCATGTACATAGTCCTGTAAATATTTCGTAGTCAGGGACATTCTCACCATACACTATTTATTGCCACACAGGTACATTTTTATAAAAGGGGGGCTGTCATAATATACACCAGTATATCATGGTGCAGACACACACTGATGGACACACAGTGGGACCAATAAACACACACAACACCGCAGCCAATCACCAGTTAGAGCACACGCACTATAAAGACAGGGGGCATCAGAGTTCCCGCTCATTCGAGCTGCAGCTAGCTAGGAGGACAGAGCTCACAGCCTGCAACACAGACATTCACCATGTGCTGAGTGCATCGACTGGTTAGGACAAGGCAAAGGTCTTTAGTTAAAGCTAGTCTCGTGTAAACCCACAATCTGAGTATGTTAAACAGTTAATGATTCAATAAAATAGTGTTGCACTATTTCAAGTGTTGGTGACCTGTATGTGTTCCACGGATCCAGAACACCCAACACAACAGGGTTCTACCTTCATTTTCTTCTTTTAAAGAGTTAATCACTGTCAGTTGTTTGGCAGGGGAGGGGGCTTAGTTTTGTTTATTAGCGGGGAGAAGGTTTTTTTCTTTTGGATAGGATTTATATGGTTGGTTGGGTTTGGGCTATATTGTATTGTGTAACATCCATCTTTTATGTTGTTAGTTTGATATAAATTTGCTACAAGTGGAAAAGCTTTAATAAAAATATATCTTTTAAAAAGACAATGCAAGATAGCAATTACAATTTTCTTCAAATGGATCTTGGGAAGGATAGACTAAAAGTGGCCAGGATTTCTTCTCCTTATCATTATTCAGCGACCTTGCTAAAAGGTCCCTGGGTTTGATTCACATAAGCTACATATGTTAGTATATTCCCTGCCTAAGAAGTTTACATGTTTGCTACCCTTTCATTTGTGTTTCCACAATTTATGTTAACCAAAGTCAAATGAATCATTTAGGAATGGAACTTAAATAGCTTCTCGACTGCAATGTAAAATCTTCATTATGTGGCACGTTACTATATAGGAGTGAAGAATAATTGGGATGCTTCATTCCAGCAGGCCATTAAAAATTAACCAATAATATCATGGAGCGGCACGATGGCACAGTGGTCAGCACTGTTGCCTCATAGCGCCCGGTTCAATTCCGGCCGCTGTCTGTGTGGAGTTTGTACGTTCAGATTCAAGAATGGTACAGACAGTTATACTTTGAGATTTGATTACAAGAAATTGACATATACCAAAACATTTGTTACTATCTATGTCCAATCATGACTATTGATTAAGGTTACATGATGCATAGCATATGAGAATACTTAACCAATCATATTGAAGGTCTGCATGCTTAATTAAACTATCCAATCATTAAAAATGCATGTATGTATCATGATATGCAAACATGCAGCTTATGAACACATAGATTAGGACACGACCATATGCAAACATGCAGCTAATGAACACATAGATTAGGACACGACCAATGAGCAGTCAGGACACTCAGGGGTGGTATCTCACTATAAAAGGGATGAGGCACTCACACCCTGCCTCTTTCCACAGACCAACATCTACAGAGTGAGACAGGGTGTATCCTCAGCATCACACCCCAGCACGTGGCTTAGAGCAAGGCTGGTTCAGTTAGACTGAGTTACTACATTTAGATTAGCAGAGAGTCAAACTCATTGAGAACTGTGCTGATAGTTCAATAAAATACATTGAACTCACTTCAAAGTCTGGAGCATCTTTTACTCAAAACTGCATCAAGTGGCAGCTTGTGTTTTTTAAAATAAATTTAGAGTACCCAATTCATTTTTTCCAATTAAGGGGCAATTTAGTGTGACCAATCCACCTACCCTGCACATCCTTGGGTTGTGGGGGTGAAACCCACGCAAACACGGGGAGAATGTGCAAACTCCATACAGACAGTGACCCAGAGCCAGGATTGAACCTGGACCTTGGCGCTGTGAGGCAGCAATGCTAATCACTGCGCCACCGTGCTGCCCAGTGGCAGCTTGTGGTATTTCAAATTACATAACATGTAATATGTTATCTTGTTGTCTTGCAATTAGTGATATCGGCGGTCCGATGTTTGGGTGTAGCCATTAAATTATCTTCCTTTTGCGATCAGACTTACTGGGACCATCACAATGGTACCTTGTTACACATTGTAGAAGAGACCTTGAATTGTAACGTATGCAGTTTCTCTGCCTGGAAACTGGCTTCTCAGAGACACACTGTGTCCTTGTAATATCTGTTACACATAGCAATTCCATAGTCTAATATTGAAGAATTCAACTTGTTCAGTAAAATGGTGGAACTGTAGGTTTTTCAAATTGTTGCAGTCGATTCTCTCATACCTAAGGATGCCCAAATTGTCCTCTTTAACCTTGTACTCAATTTTATAATTAAAATGGTTTGTTGGGCCTACTTGTAATAATTTATTAGTGTCACAAGTAGGCTTACATTAACAGTGCAATAAAGTTACTGTGAAAGTGAATCATATGTGAAGGTTGTGGTATATTGTACTTGCAGAATAAAAGGAATGGAAATGCTGAAGCACGTGGGTTGAATGCAATAATCAACAGAGGTTTATTAGCTGGTTGTTAACTGTGAAAAGACTTGGTCCAGACTAACTCTAAGTTTGCAAAGTAGCCAATGACATCACAGACTATCACGTGACTCAACTCTTAAAGTGACCATGCAGCAACACAAAAATAACAACCCACATTTCTAACATCCCCCCCCATTTATTTCTAAGGTCCAACACACTAAATAACTATAGTCTTTGTTACACAGTTATTGAAAGATATATACAAGGGCAATGTTAAGACTGAGAATCCGAACTTCCGGGTGCGGCGATGACCAGCTGAGTCGCACGTTTCGGCAGCTCCCTGTGAAACGGACTTTTGGGCTCTTGATAGGAGCCCCAACGGCAATTTTAACGGCTGAAAACACCGTGCGGTAAACCAGAAGGGTGTTCCCCCTGGACACGGATGGAAAAAGGAGAGGAAAGTGGCCGGATTGCAGCGGATCCTTTGGAACAACGGCAAGGAAGGCAAGCAGAAACCAAGATGGCGTCGGAAGGTGGCAGTTTCATATGGGGCCCTGAACAACAAGAGTTTTTGAAACGCTGCGTGGAGGAGATAAAAAAGGAAATGAAGAAAGAGTTGTTGGCCCCGATATTACAGGCGATTGAAGGGCTGAAAGAGGAACAAAAGACCCAGGAGCAGGAGCTTCGGGTCGTGAAGGCGAAAGCAGCAGAGAATGAAAACGACATACAGGGCCTGGTGGTGAAGTCGGAGATACAGGAGGCACACCAGAAACGATCTGTGGAGAGGTTGGAGGCACTGGAAAATAACGCAAGGAGGAACAACTTGAGGATTCTTGGCCTTCCTGAAGGTGTGGAGGGGGTGGACGTCGGGGCATATGTGAGCACGATGCTGCACTCGTTAATGGGAGTGGAGGCCCCGACGGGTCCGTTGGAGGTGGAGGGAGCATACCGAGTTATGGTGCGAGGACCGAGAGCAGGAGAAGCTCCCAGAGCCATAGTGGTGAGATTTCTCCGTTTTAAGGATAGAGAAATGGTCCTTAGATGGGCGAAGAAAACTCGGTGTAGTAAATGGGAGAACGCGGTGATCCGCGTCTATCAAGATTGGAGTGCGGAGGTGGCGAGAAGGAGGGCGAGCTTTAATCGGGCCAAAGCGGTACTTCACAAAAAAAAGATAAAGTTTGGAATGCTGCAACCGGCAAGACTGTGGGTCACATATCAAGGGAGGCACCACTACTTTGAGACGGCGGATGAAGCGTGGACTTTTATTGTAGAAGAAAAATTGGAATGATTGGACTACGAAAATGAACGTTTGGACAAAGTGGTGGGACGAGTGGGGGGGGGGGCGAAGAGGGATTGTATGATTAATCCTGCGGTATGGTAACTTTTCTTTCTCCCACAGGTGGTGATGGGGGGAGGTGGGGAGGGAGAGGAGATGGGGCGTTGGCCATGGGAGGCGGGGCCGAGGGAGAGGCGCGGGCTTGGTTCCCGCGCTATGATAATTATGGCAGGAATAGAGAAGCAGGAAGGAGGGGGCGCCGCACGGGGCGAGCCGTGATCACGGGGGGAAGCCTAGGTCAGCCAGAGTTTGCTGACTTCTGGGAGCAACATGGGGGGAGTAATTACGCTAGCGGGGGGTCTAGCGGGGGGGGGTGAGGGGGGAATTACGGGGTTGCTGCTGCTGGGGAAAGGGGGGAGTGGGTGCGGGAAAGGATGGGCGGGGGGGCACCGTCTGGGAGAAATACAGCCGCGTGGGAACTGGGCGAGAAGCTGGAAAAAGATGATGGCTAACCGGCAAGGGGGGGGGGGGTGGGAAGCCCCCCAACCCGGCTGATCACGTGGAACGTGAGGGGGCTGAACGGGCCGATAAAGAGGGCACGAGTACTCGCACACCTTAAGAAACTTAAAGCAGATGTGGTCATGTTACAGGAAACGCACCTGAAACTGATAGATCAGGTTAGGCTGCGCAAAGGATGGGTAGGGCAGGTGTTCCATTCGGGGCTGGATGCGAAAAACAGGGGGGTGGCTATATTAGTGGGGAAGCGGGTAATGTTCGAGGCAAAGACTATAGTGGCGGATAACGGGGGCAGATACGTGATGGTGAGTGGCAAATTACAGGGAGAGATGGTGGTGTTGGTAAACGTGTATGCCCCGAATTGGGACGATGCCAATTTTATGAGGCGAATGCTAGGACGCATCCCAGACCTAGAGACCGGAAAGCTGATAATGGGGGGAGACTTTAACACGGTGTTGGAACCAAGGCTGGATAGGTCGAAGTCCAGGACTGGTAGGAGGCCGGCAGCAGCCAAGGTGCTTAAGGATTTTATGGAGCAGATGGGAGGGGTGGACCCGTGGAGATTCAGTAGACCTAGGAGTAAGGAGTTCTCGTTTTTCTCCTATGTCCATAAAGTCTATTCACGCATAGACTTTTTTGTGTTGGGTAGGGCATTGATCCCGAGGGTGAGGGGAACGGAATATACGGCTATAGCCATTTCGGATCATGCCCCACACTGGGTAGACTTGGAGATAGGGGAGGAAACAAGAGGGCGTCCACCCTGGAGAATGGATATGGGACTAATGGCGGATGAGGGGGTGTGCTTAAGGTTGAGGGGATGCATTGAAAAGTACTTGGAACTTAATGACAATGGGGAGGTTCAGGTGGGAGTGGTCTGGGAGGCGTTGAAGGCGGTGGTTAGGGGGGAGCTGATATCAATAAGGACACATAAAGGGAAGCAGGAGAGTAAGGAACGGGAGCGGTTGTTGCAAGAACTTTTGAGGGTGGACAGACAGTATGCGGAAGCACCGGAGGAGGGACTGTATAGGGAAAGGCAAAGGCTGCATGTGGAATTTGACTTGCTGACCACAGGCACTGCAGAGGCACAATGGAGGAAGGCGCAGGGTGTACAGTATGAATATGGAGAGAAGGCGAGCAGATTGCTGGCACACCAATTGAGGAAAAGGGGAGCTGCGAGGGAAATAGGGGGGGTGAGAGACGAAGATGGAGAGACGGAGCGGGGAGCGGAGAGAGTGAATGAAGTGTTTAAGACATTTTATAAAAAATTGTATGAAGCTCAACCCCCGGATGGGAAGGAGAGAATGATGGAGTTTTTGGATCGGCTGGAAATTCCCAAGGTGGAAGAGCAGGAAAGGATGGGATTGGGAGCACAGATCACGGTAGAAGAAGTGGTGAAAGGAATTAGGAACATGCAGACGGGAAAGGCCCCGGGACCGGACGGATTCCCAGTTGAATTTTACAGAAAATATTTGGACTTGCTCGCCCCGCTACTGACGAGGACCTTCAACGAGGCAAAGGAAAGGGGACAACTGCCCCCGACTATGTCAGAAGCAACGATATCGCTTCTTTTAAAGAAGGAAAAGGATCCGCTACAATGCGGGTCCTACAGACCAATCTCCCTCCTCAATGTAGATGCCAAGGTCTTGGCCAAGGTAATGGCAATGAGAATAGAGGAATGTGTCCCGGGGGTGGTTCATGAGGACCAAACTGGGTTTGTGAAGGGGAGACAGCTGAACACGAACATACGGAGGTTGTTAGGGGTAATGATGATGGCCCCACCAGAGGGTGAAACGGAGATAGTAGTGGCGATGGATGCCGAGAAAGCATTTGATAGAGTGGAGTGGGATTATCTGTGGGAGGTGTTGAGGAGATTTGGGTTCGGAGAGGGGTATGTTAGATGGGTGCAGCTGTTGTATAGGGCCCCAGTGGCGAGTGTGGTCACGAATGGACGGGGATCGGCATATTTTCGGCTCCATAGAGGGACAAGGCAGGGATGTCCTCTGTCCCCATTACTGTTTGCACTGGCGATTGAGCCCCTGGCGATAGCGCTGAGAGGTTCCAAGGGATGGAGGGGAATACTTAGGGGAGGAGAAGAACACCGGGTATCTTTATATGCGGATGATCTGCTACTATATGTGGCGGATCCAGCGGAGGGGATGCCAGAAATAATGCGGATACTTGGGGAGTTTGGGGATTTTTCAGGGTATAAATTGAACATGGGAAAGAGTGAGCTGTTTGTGGTGCATCCAGGGGAGCAGAGTAGAGAAATAGAAGACCTACCGTTGAGGAAGGTAACAAGAGACTTTCGTTACCTGGGGATCCAGATAGCTAAGAATTGGGGCACATTGCACAGGCTAAATTTGACGCGGTTGGTGGAACAGATGGAGGAAGATTTCAAGAGATGGGATATGGTAGCATTGTCAATGGCAGGGAGGGTGCAGGCAGTTAAGATGGTGGTCCTCCCGAGATTCCTTTTTGTGTTTCAGTGTCTCCCGGTGGTGATCACGAAGGCTTTTTTCAAAAGGATAGAAAAGAGTATCATGGGTTTTGTTTGGGCCGGGAAGACTCCGAGAGTGAGGAAGGGATTCTTACAGCGTAGTAGGGATAGGGGGGGGGCTGGCACTACCGAGCCTAAGTGAGTATTATTGGGCCGCTAATATTTCAATGGTGAGTAAGTGGATGGGAGAGGAGGAAGGAGCGGCGTGGAAGAGATTAGAGAGGGCGTCCTGTAGGGGGACCAGCCTGCAGGCTATGGTGACAGCCCCATTGCCGTTCTCACCAAGGAACTATACCACGAGTCCGGTGGTGGTAGCTACACTGAAGATTTGGGGACAGTGGAGACAACATAGGGGAAAGACCGGAGCACTGGGGGGGTCCCCGATAAGAAACAACCATAGGTTTGCCCCGGGGGGAATGGATGGGGGATATGGAATGTGGCAAAGAGCAGGTATAACGCAATTGAAAGATCTATTTGTGGATGGGAAGTTTGCGAGTCTGGGAGCGCTGACCGAGAAATATGGGCTGCCCCAAGGGAATGCATTCAGGTACATGCAATTGAGGGCTTTTGCGAGGCAGCAGGTGAGGGAATTCCCGCAGCTCCCGACACAAGAGGTGCAGGACAGAGTCATCTCAAAGAAATGGGTGGGGGACGGTAAGGTGTCGGATATATATAGGGAAATGAGAGACGAAGGGGAGACTATGATGGACGAACTAAAAGGGAAATGGGAAGAAGAGCTAGGGGAGGAGATTGAGGAGGGGATGTGGGCAGATGCCCTAAACAGGGTAAACTCGCCGTCCTCGTGCGCCAGGCTAAGCCTGATTCAGTTTAAGGTATTACACAGGGCACATATGACTGGAACACGGCTCAGTAAATTTTTTGGGGTGGAGGATAGGTGTGCGAGGTGCTCGAGAAGCCCAGCGAATCATACCCATATGTTTTGGTCATGCCCGGCACTACAGGGGTTTTGGATGGGGGTGACAAAGGTGCTTTCGAAAGTAGTAGGAGTCCGGGTCGAACCAAGCTGGGGGGTGGCTATATTTGGGGTTGCACAAGAGCCGGGAGTGCAGGAGGCGAAAGAGGCCGATGTTTTGGCCTTTGCGTCCCTAGTAGCCCGGCGCAGAATATTGCTAATGTGGAAAGAAGCCAAGCCCCCGGGGGTGGAGACCTGGATAAATGATATGGCGGGGTTCATAAAGTTAGAGCGGATTAAGTTCGTCCTAAGGGGGTCGGCTCAAGGGTTTACTAGGCGGTGGCAACCGTTCGTCGAATATCTTGCGGAAAGATAGATAGGGGAGAACAAAGAAGGCAGCAGCAGCGGCCCAGGACTTGGGGGGGGGGGAGGGAGGGATGGGGGGGGGGATGGGGGGGGGGGTGTGGCCTGAGACGAGGCAGTTGCCAATTAGGGCTAGTTTTTATTTTTTGTTATTTAATATTTATTTATTTGTTGTTGTTTTTGTTTAAATTTAAAAAAGGTCATTATTATCTGTATTGTTACAATGTTGTGTAAAGGATGCACAATGTACTGTGTTGGTTGACCAAAAATTTTCAATAAAATATTATTTTAAAAAAAAGACTGAGAATCCCAACAATTTGAATTTAATTTCTTCTAAATATAAAGTGCCCAATTCATTTTTTTCCAATTAAGGGGCAGTCCAGCATAGCCAATCCACCTATTCTGCATACCTTTGGGTTGTGGGGCTGAGATCCACGGAGTCACGGGGAGAATGTGCAAACTCCACACCGACAGTGACCCGGGGCCAAGATTGAACCCAATCCTTGGCGCTGTGAGACAGCAGTGCTAACCATGTGCCACCCAATTTGAAATTTGTAAGACTGCGAGTGAAGACCACTAAACCACAGGAGTGGCAACTCTGACCAATGTGGTGTCTTTTATGGTAAAACAAACTTTAATTTAAACACAGTATTAACCATACTAACAACAAGGAAATAGCTTTACAATTAACAGTTAAACAGTTCCCAAATAAAAGGGGAAAAAACTTTAACTCACTATCTACAACTGCACTGTATATTACAATTAGGCAATCCAATAAAGTTCAAATACCACTTAAAAATAAAGTTGACGAGGGATGGCACGGTGGCACAATGGTTAGCACTGCTGCCTACGGCGCTGAGGACCTGGGTTTGATCCCGGCCATGGGCCACTGACTGTGTGGAGTTTGCACATTCTCCCTGTGTCTGCCTAGGTTTCACCCTACAACCCAAAAATGTGCAGGTAGATGGATTGACCACACTAAATTGCCCCTTAATTGGAAAAAAATAATTGGATACTCTTTATTTTTTTTTAATTTAAAAATAAAGTTAACTCTGCATTCCTTTGGAGAGAGACCCTTTCAGGAACAACCTGAAAATCATTCTGTTCAACTTAAAATCCTGTTGCAGACTGCAAAATTACAGACAGATCTGGTTCCTCCTATTCATTATATCATCTGTATCCCAAGCATAAGGCATTTTCCAGTCTCCTCCCACTAAGAACCCCAATGACCTGCTTGAACGAAACACAATCCCTCATAAATTATCTACACCCCGGGAATCTTCCAACATCAAAACAGTGGGCCCGATTATCCCCCAAAATGTCGAAGTTCGTTTGTGGCATGATTTTCAGGGAGGTTACCACTGGCTCAACGAGCAATTCACCCATTGCTATTCAATGACACTTAGTCATTTTTTTAGGCCCTGGGGAGTTTCTCACCGGTTCAGCCAACATTTAGAATTTTTTTTTAGCACTGGGGAGCTGAACTCTGAGATCAGGCCGCCATTGTGGAAGGGTACCCCGATCTCTGAGTGAGCTTGTGGATCCCCACACCCCCAACCATGGGCAATGTCACCGTCACACATATGGACACTACCCCACATCCCGCAAGTGAGGATACCCAGCTATGGGGTCCCTGGGGGCCCCACCTCTTCAGGACCCAAGCCCCCTTACAGCATCCCCTCCCTTCCAGGATCCACACCCAACATCCTCCCCCCCACCCCCCAACTTCCCGGAGGCCCCTACTTATCTGCACTCCTCACCATTCAAACTTTCTTCCACCTTCATTTTATGTGCATGGATCCCCTGGCCCTTGGCAGTGCCACCCTGCCACTCAGGCACCCTTGCACTGCCACCCTGACACCAAGGCAGTGCTCCTGCTGGCTTGGCAGTGCCATCCAGACACCTTGGCAGTGCCATGTGGCAGTGCCAGGGTGCCCGGGTTCCAAGGGTAGGGGCAGGGAGCCACCCTGCACCTACCCTAACTACCATGGGGTCTCCTTTGGCCCGGGAGACCCCCCGAGTGCCATTCCGCCTGATCCATGTTTCTGTGGACCAGCACTGATTGGCGCCCGACTGCAGCCTCCCTGGGGCGGCCGGCGATTCGTGCCAAGGTTTCATTAGCCCTCCCTCTGTAAACAAGTAAATGGTTAAAATCAATGATGACTTCACCTTTATGACCCCTAATCACAGTTTTAGTAGACATACTACTTGCATGTATTTGAACCCAGGGTTTTTAATATTACAACAAAATGTAAAATTAAATAACAATTTTCTATCTTCATCACAGCAAGCATTCAATTATTACACAGTGGTAACGTAGTCAATACGAAAGACAATCTGGTGGACATCTATTCTGCACTGGTTGCCTGTGCACTTCAGGGATTTGGTTGTTTTTGACCTTAGATGTATTCTCAGGTACTTCAATGTATGTCTCTACCTTGGAAGGCATTATAGTCTCTTTTGCCGAAGGAAGACTAGTAGCAGCAGGAGATTCTTTGGCAATCTCTGCTGCAGAGGATTGGCGGGACATCATAGTCACACGATCTGGTTGTAGGAATGATGTTTCCTCCTGAGATAGTTCTGTCATAGGGCAGCACAATGGCGTAATGGTTAGCACTGTTGCCTCACAGCACCGAGGTCCCAGGTTCGATCCCGGCTCTGGGCCACTGTCTGTGTGGAGTTTGCACATTCTCCCCGTGTTTGTATGGGTTTCACCCCCACAACCTAAAGATGTGCAGGATAGGTGGATTGGCCACGTTAAATTGCCCCTTAATTCGAAAAAAGGAATTGGGTACTCTTAAAAAAAAATTTTTTTAAGAGATAGTTCTGTCATACACGGTACTGGCACATCGATACATGTAAATGACAACTGGTCTACATGTCATCTCCGCACTAACTCATCTCCAGTTTGTACTGTATAAGAGATTGATCCAGTATGAACCAATACATTGGCAGGAACCCACTTCTCACTAGTGGGATAGCTGTACACCAACACTTGCTTCCCTTGTTTCAACAAGCATCTTCTCCTCATGATCTGCAACTGTTGATTGCATTCTACTATCTCAGACGTCTCCATCGGTAAGAGTAGATTAAAGGTCATTTGCAGCGGACTTCCGGTTGCGGCTACGCGGAGCTAAGCCGCACGATTCGGCAGCTCCCGCTACTACGGACTTTCGGGCTCATTGGAGGAGCCCCAACGGAATTTTTTCGACGACAACCCGTGGGGAAGTGAAGAGAGAGGTCCCCCTCCAACTTTTATGGACCGGACCAGAAGTGCAACGGCCAAAAAAGCAGCATTGGAGCAGCGGGAGAAGTGAGGGAAAAAAATCAAAATGGCGGCGGCCGGGGACAAAGCGGAGTGCGGGCCGGAGCTGCAGGAGTTCATCAAGCGCTGCTTCGAGGAGCTGCGCAAGGAGATGCTGGCGCCTATGCTGGCGGTAATTGAAGGACTAGGGATAACCCAGAAGGCCCACGAGGTGAAGATCCAGGAGGTACAGAAAAGAGTTAGTGAGAATGAGGACGAGCTCTTGGGCCTGGCGGTGAGAGTGGAGCGGCACGAGGCGCTACACAAGAAGTGGGCGGGAAGACTCGAAGACCTGGAGAACAGGTCGAGGAGAAATAATCTGCGGATCCTGGGTCTCCCAGAAGGAGTGGAGGGGGCCGATGCCGCGGCATACGCGGGCACGATGATCGGGGCGATGATGGGCAAGGAGGCCCCTTCGAGGTCGCTGGAGCTGGACGGGGCACACCGGGTGCTGGCGAGGAAGCCCAAGGCAAATGAGCCGCCAAGGGCGATGTTGGTGAGATTTCACCGGTTCATGGACAGAGAGAGGGTCCTGAAATGGGCCAAGAAGGAGCGGAGCAGCAAGTGGGACAATGCAGAGATCCAAATATAACCGGACTGGAGCACGGAGGTTGCTAAGCGGAGAGCGGGTTTCAACCGGGCCAAAGCGGTGCTGCATCGGAAGGGAGTGAAATTCGGAATGCTGCAGCCAGCACGACTGTGGGTCACATACAAGGACCAACACTACTACTTCGAAACGCCTGAAGAGGCGTGGACCTTTATACAAACTGAAAAGTTGGACTCTAACTGAGGGTTTGTGAGGGTGGGGGGTGTTTGAGGGTCGATGTGTGATGGTTATTGTATATAGGGAGTCAATCACGCGCAGGAAATATTATATGGGCTGGGGGAGAGAGACAAGGCCGCGACAGGAGCTGCGCCAGAGGGGGCGGGGCTGGCTTTGGAAAGCGCGGGTTTTTTTTCCCGCGCGCGGGAAGAAAGGCGGAAAGGGGAACGAAGGAACGTATATTGTTTGGGAGACTCCCACACAGGGGGGTCAAAGGGACGGCGGGGGAAGCCGGGGTCAGCAGGTGTCAGCAGACTTACGGGAGTGATATGGGGGGAGCAAAAAAGCTAGAAAGGGGTCTAGCGGGGGGGAGGGGAGGGGAAGGAAGGGGGAAAGGGGGGGAAAAAGGATTGCTGCTGCACTGGCCGAAAGGGAATGGGACACAGAAGAGGTGGTCGGGACGGAGGTCCCCCGGCTGGGGGACTGGAGGGTGAGGGAGGCGTGGACACGGGACTGGCCCAGAAAAGGAGATGGCTAGTCGGCGGGGTGTGGTGTGGGGGGGGGGGGGGGGGGGGAATCTGGCTGATAACGTGAATGGGCCGGTGAAGAGGGCTCGAGTGTTCGCGCACTTGAAGGGACTGAAGGCAGACGTGGCTATGCTCCAAGAGACACACCTGAAGGTGGCGGACCAGGTCAGGTTAAGAAGGGGATGGGTAGGACAGGCATTTCACTCGGGACTGGACGCGAAAAATAGAGGGGTGGCAATTTTGGTGGGAAAGCATGTGTCATTTGAGGCCAAGACTATTGTAGCGGATAATGGAGGAGATATGTGATGGTGAGCAGTAGGTTGCAAGGGACGTGGGTGGGGTTGGTTAATGTATACTTCCCAAACTGGGATGATGCTGGATTCATGAAGCGCATGTTGGGGCGCATTCCGGACCTGGAGGTAGGAGGCCTGATAATGGGAGGGGACTTCAATACAGTGCTGGACCCAGCACTGGACCGCTCCAGATCAAGGACGGGAAAGAGGCCGACGGCGGGCAAGGTGCTTAGGGGGTTTATGGATCAGAAGGGGGGAGTGGACCCATTGAGGTTTGCAAGACCGCAGGCCAGGGAATTTTCTTTTTGCTCCCACGTGCATAAAGCCTACTCCCGGATAGATTTTTTTGTTCTGGGCAGGGCGCTCATCCCAAGGGTGGAGGGGACGGAGTATTCGGCCATAGCCGTTTCGGACCACGCCCCGCACTGGGTGGAAATGGGGCTGGGAGAGGAGAGGGACCAACGCCCGCTGTGGCGGCAGGATGTGGGACTGCTGGCCGATGAGGTGGTGTGTGGGAAGGTGAGGGGGTGTATCGAAAGGTACTAGGAGGCCAACAACAACGGGGAGGTGCAAGTGGGGGTGGTATGGGAGGCGTTGAAGGCGGTGATCAGAGGAGAGCTAATCTCCATCAGGGCTCATAGGGAGAAGACAGAGGGCATGGAAAGGGAGAGGTTAGTGGGGGAGATTTTGAGAGTGGACAGGAGATACGCAGAGGCCCCGGAGGAAAGATTACTTGGGGAAAGACGACGGCTCCAGACGGAGTTTGACCTGTTGACCACGGGGAAGGCGGAGGCACAGTGGAGGAAGGCGCAGGGGGCGACCTAGGAGTACGGGGAAAAGGCTAGTCAGATGCTGGCACACCAGCTCCGTAAGAGGACGGCAACGAGGGAAATAGGGGGAATCAAAGATGGAAGGGGAGCCACGGTTCGGAGTGTAACGAAAATAAACAAGGTATTCAAGGCCTTCTATGAGGAACTGTACAGATCCCAGCCCCCAGTGGGGGAAGAGGGGATGAGACGATTCCTCGACCAACTGAGGTTCCCGAGGGTGGAGGAGCAAGAGGTGGCTGGTTTGGGGGCACCAATCGGGTTGGAGGAGCTGAGCAAGGGTTTGGGAAGTATGCAGGCGGGGAAGGCCCCGGGGCCGGACGGGTTCCTGGTGGAGTTCTACAGAAAATACGTAGACCTGTTGACCCCGCTGCTAGTGAGGACCTTTACCGAGGCAAGAGAGGAGGGGCCCTGCCCCCGACAATGTCGGAAGCGACAATTTCCTTGATTCTAAAGCGGGACAAGGACCCACTGCAATGTGAATCGTACAGGCCGATTTCGCTCCTCAATGTGGACGCTAAGTTATTGGCAAAAGTGCTGGCCACGAGGATTGAGGACTGTGTCCCGGGGTGATCCATGAGGACCAGACGGGATTCGTAAAGGGCAGGCAATTAAACACTAATGTGCGGCGGCTCTTAAACGTGATAATGAAGCCATCGGAGAACAGAGAGGCGGAGATAGTGGCAGCTATGGACGCGGAAAGGGCCTTTGACTGAGTAGAGTGGGAGTACCTCTGGGAGGTGCTGCGTAGGTTTGGGTTTGGGGGAGGGTTTATCAGCTGGGTTAAGCTCCTTTACAGAGCCCCGGTGGCGAGAGTAGTGACAAACCGGCAGAGGTCGGAGTACTTTCGGCTGTACCGAGGAACGAGGCAGGGGTGCCCCCTGTCCCCCCTGTTGTTTGCATTGGCGATCGAACCCTTCCCCATGTCATTGAGGGAGTCTAATAAATGGAGGGGGGTGGTCCGAGGGGGAGAAGAGCATCGGGTGTCGCTATACGCGGATGACCTGTTGCTGTACGTGGCGGACCCAATGGAGGGGATATTGGAGGTCATGCAGACTCTGAGGGAGTTTGGGGAGTTTTTGGGCTATAAGCTCAATGTAGGGAAGAGTGAGCTCTTTGTATTACAGGCAGGGGACCAAGAAAGGGGGATAGGGGACCTACCGCTGAGGAGGGCGGCGGGGACTTCCGGGTGCGGCGATGACCAGCTAAGTCGCACGTTTCGGCAGCTCCCGGTGGAACGGACTTTTGGGCTCTTAATAGGAGCCCCAACGGCAATTTTAACGGCTAAAAACACTGTGCGGTAAACCAGAAGGGAATCCCCCCTGGACACGGATGGAAAAAGGAGAGGAAAGCGGCCGGATTGTGGAGGATCCTCTAGAGCAGCGGCAAGGAAGGCAAGCACAAAGCAAGATGGCGTCGGAAGGTGGCCGTTTAGTATGGGGCCCTGACCAACAAGAGTTCCTGCGGCGCTGTGTGGAAGAACTAAAAAAGGAGATGAAGAAGGAGCTGCTGGCCCCGATATTACAGGCGATTGAAGGGCTAAAGGAGGAGCAAAAGACCCAGGAGCAGGAGCTTCGGGTCGTGAAGGCAAAGGCCGCTGAAAATGAAGACGAAATACAGGGCCTGGTGGTGAAGACAGAGATGCACGAGGCACAACACAAACGATGTGTGGAAAGGCTGGAGGTGCTGGAGAATAATGCGAGGAGGAAGAATTTAAGGATTCTTGGTCTTCCTGAAGGTGCGGAAGGGGCGGACGTCGGGGCATATGTGAGCACGATGCTTCACTTGTTAATGGGATCGGAGGCCCCGACGGACCCGTTGGAGGTGGAGGGAGCTTATCAAGTTATGGCGCGAAGACCGAGGGCTGGAGAAATACCTCGAGCCATAGTGGTGAGATTTCTCCGATATAAGGACAGAGAGATGGTCCTCAGATGGGCGAAGAAAACTCGGAGCAGTAGGTGGGAGAATGCGGTGATCCGCGTATATCAAGATTGGAGTGCGGAGGTGGCGAGAAGGAGGGCAAGTTTTAATCGGGTTAAGGCGGTGCTTCACAAAAGGAAGGTCAAATTCGGAATGTTGCAGCCGGCATGATTGTGGGTCACACACAAAGGGAAGCACCACTACTTTGAGATGGCAGAAGAGGCGTGGACATTTATTGTGGAGGAGAAGCTGGAATAGGCGGGCAAGAAAAAGAACGTTTGGGACAAAGTGGTGGGGTGATTACGTGGGGTGAAGGGGGGGAAAAAGGGGGAAGGGATGATTTTTCAAGTTGTTAATCTTGCGACCCTGTAACTTTTCTCTCTTCCCCATGTTGTGGGCGAGGGGGGGAGGGAGGATGAGAAACTGTGGGCGCCGGTCATTAGGGGTGGGGCCAAGTGGGAAACGTGGGCTTTGTTCCCGGGCTATGGTAATCATGGCGGGAACAGGGAAGCAGGAAGGAGGGGGCCTCGCACAGTGGGTGCCGAGGTCACGGGGGAAGCCGAGGTCAGCCAGAGTTTGCTGACTTCTGGGAGCAACATGGGGGGTGCAACTACGCTAGAAAGGGATCTACCGGGGGGGGGGGGGGGGGGGCGTTAACTGGGTTGCTGCTGCTGGGGAGAAGGGGGAGTTGGTACGTGGTGGGGTGGTCGAGGCGGGAGGGCGCCGTCGGGGGGAGATACGGGTACGTGGGACCCGGGTGAGGAGCTGGATTACAAAAGGGGATGGCTAGTCGACAAAGGGGGGGGGGGGGTAAAGAGCCCCCCAACCCGGCTGATCACGTGGAATGTGAGAGGGCTGAACGGGCCGATTAAAAGGGCACGGGTACTCGCACACCTAAAGAAATTAAAGGCAGATGTGGTTATGTTGCAGGAGACGCATTTGAAACTGATAGACCAGGTCAGACTACGCAAAGGATGTGTGGGACAGGTGTTTCATTCAGGGTTAGATGCAAAGAACAGGGGGGTGGCTAGATTAGTGGGGAAACGGGTACTGTTTGAGGCAAAGACCATAGTGGCGAATAGTGGGGGTAGATACGTGATGGTGAGTGGTAGATTGCAAGGGGAGGCGGTGGTTCTAGTGAACGTATATGCCCCGAACTGGGATGATGCAAATTTTATGAGGCGTATGTTGGGACGTATCCCGGACCTAGAGGCGGGAAAGTTGGTAATGGGGGGAAACTTTAATACGGTGCTGGACCCAGGGCTGGACAGATCGAGGTCTAGGACCGGGAGGAGGCCGGCTGCAGCTAGGGTGCTCAAGGACTTCATGGAGCAGATGGGAGGAGTAGACCCCTGGAGATTTAGCAGGCCTAGGAGTAAGGAGTTCTCGTTTTTCTCCTATATCCATAAAGTATATTCACGGATAGACTTTTTTGTTTTGGGAAGGGCATTGATCCCGAAGGTGACAGGGATGGAGTACACGGCTATAGCTATCTCGGACCATGCTCCACATTGGGTGGACCTGGAGATAGGGGAGGAAAAAGAACAGCACCCACCCTGGAGAATGGACATGGGATTATTGGCGGATGAGGGGGTATGTTTAAGGGTGAGGGGGTGTATTGAAAGGTACCTGGAGCTTAATGACAATGGGGAGGTTCAGGTGGGAGTGGTCTGGGAGGCGTTGAAGGCAGTGGTTAGAGGGGAGCTGATATCTATCAGGGCACATAAAGGAAAGCAGGAGGGTAGGGAAAGGGAGCGGTTGCTGAAAGAACTTTTGAGGGTGGACAGACAATATGCGGAGGCACCGGAGGAGGGACTGTACAGGGAAAGGCAAAGGCTACATGTAGAATTTGACTTGTTGACTACGGGTAATGCAGAGGCACAATGGAGGAGGGCACAGGGTGTACAGTACGAATATGGAGAGAAGGCGAGCCGGTTGCTGGCCCACCAACTGAGGAAGAGGGGAGCAGCGAGGGAGATAGGGGGGCGTGGGTGAGAGATGAGGAGGGAGAGATGGAGCGGGGAGCGGAGAGAGTGAATGGGGTGTTCAAGGCATTCTACGAAAGATTACATAAAGCCCAGCCCCCGGAAGGGAAGGAGAGAATGATGGGCTTTCTGGATCAGCTGGAATTCCCTAAGGTGGAAGAGCAGGAGAGGGCGGGACTGGGAGCACAGATTGAGATGGAGGAGGTAGTGAAAGGGATTGGGAGCATGCAGGCGGGGAAGGCCCCGGGACCAGTCGGATTCCCGGTGGAATTTTATAGGAAGTATATGGACTTGCTGGCCCCGCTTCTGACGAGAACTTTTAATGAGACTAGGGAAAGGGGGCAGCTGCCCCCGACTATGTCAGAGGCAACGATATCGCTCCTCTTAAAGAAGGAAAAAGACCCACTGCAATGCGGGTCCTATAGGCCCATTTCCCTTTTAAACGTGGATGCTAAGATTCTGGCCAAGGTGATGGCGACGAGGGTAGAGGACTGTGTCCCGGGGGTGGTCCATGAGGACCAAACCAGGTTTGTGAAGGGGAGACAGCTGAACACGAACATACGGAGGTTGCTAGGGGTAATGATGATGTCCCCGCCAGAGGGGGAAGCGGAGATAGTGGTGGCGATGGATGCCGAGAAAGCATTCGATAGAGTGGAGTGGGATTATCTGTGGGAGGTGCTGAGGAGATTTGGCTTTGGAGATGGGTATATCGGATGGGTACAGTTGCTGTATAGGGCACCGATGGCGAGTGTGGTCACGAATGGACGGGGGTCTGATTATTTTCGGCTTCACAGAGGGACGAGGCAGGGGTGTCCCCTGTCTCCGTTATTGTTTGCACTGGCGATTGAGCCCCTGGCCATAACACTGAGGGGTTCCAGGAAGTGGAGGGGAGTGTTTAGGGGAGGAAAAGAACACTGGGTATCTTTGTATGCAGATGATTTATTGCTATATGTTGCGGACCCGGTGGAGGGGATGCCAGAGATAATGTGGATACTTGGGGAGTTTGGGGATTTTTCGGGGTGTAAACTGAACATGGGGAAAAGTGAGTTGTTTGTGGTGCATCCGGGGGAGCAGAGCAGGGAAATAGAGGATTTACCGCTGAGGAAGGTAACAAGAGACTTCCGGTACTTGGGGATTCAGATAGCCAAGAATTGGGGAACCTTACACCGGCTTAATTTAACACGATTGGTGGAACAGATGGAGGAGGATTTCAAGAGATGGGACATGGTGTCCCTGTCACTGGCAGGTAGGGTGCAGGCGGTTAAAATGGTGGTTCTCCCGAGATTCCTCTTTGTGTTTCCCGGTGATGGTCACGAAGGCTTTTTTAAAGAGAATTGAGAAAAGTCCTCCTTCTGCACTGTATGTTCTATTATGAGTTTTGTGTGGGCCGGGAAGACCCCGAGAGTGAGGAGGGGGTTCTTGCAGCGTAGTAGAGATAGGGGGGGCTGGCACTACCGAGCCTAAATGACTATTACTGGGCCGCTAATATCTCAATGGTGTGTAAGTGGATGGGAGAAGGGGAGGGAGCGGCGTGGAAGAGATTGGAGAGCGCGTCCTGCAAGGGGACCAGCCTACAAGCAATGGTGACGGCACCGTTGCCGTTCTCACCGAAGAAATACACCACAAGCCCAGTGGTGGTTGCAACACTAAAGGTTTGGGGGCAGTGGAGACGGCATAGGGGAGGGACGGGAGCCTCGGTGTGGTCCCCGATAAGAAATAACCATAGGTTTGTTCCGGGGAGAATGGATGGGGGATTTGGAGTATGGCAAAGAGCTGGGGTAGTACAACTGAGAGATCTGTTCTTGGATGGGACGTTTGCAAGTATGGGAGCGCTGACGGAAAAGTATGGGTTGCCCCAAGGGAATGCGTTTAGGTATATGCAACTGAGGGCGTTTGCGAGGCAACAGGTGAGGGAATTCCCGCAGCTTCCGACACAGGAAGTGCAAGATAGAGTGATCTCAGAGACATGGGTGGGGGATGGTAGGGTGTTGGATATATATAGGGAAATGAGGGACGAGGGGGAGATCATGATAGAGGAGCTGAAAGGGAAATGGGAGGAAGAGTTGGGGGAAGAGATCGAAGAGGGGCTATGGGCTGATGCCCTACGTAGGGTAAACTCGTCGTCCTCGTGTGCCAGGCTAAGCTTGATACAATTTAAGGTTTTACACAGGGCGCATATGACTGGAGCATGGCTCAGTAAATTTTTCGGGGTAGAGGATAGGTGTGGGAGATGCTCGAGAAGCCCAGCGAACCACACCCACATGTTCTGGTCATGTCCGGCACTACAGGGGTTCTGGGTGGGGGTGGCGAAGGTGCTTTCGAAGGTGGTGGGGGTCCGGGTCGAGCCAAGCTGGGGGTTGGCTATATTCGGGGTTGCAGAACTGCCGGGAGTACAGGAGGCGAGAGAGGCTGATGTTTTGGCCTTTGCGTCCTTAGTAGCCCGGCGCAGGATATTGCTTATGTGGAAGGAAGCCAAACCCCCGGGCGTGGAGACCTGGATAAACGACATGGCAGGGTTTATAAAGTTAGAACGGATCAAGTTCGTATTAAGGGGTTCGGCTCAGGGGTTATGCAGGCGGTGGCAACCGTTCGTCAACTACCTCACAGAAAGATAGTGGGAATGGAAAAGAAAGAAGGCAACAGCAGCAACCCAGGGGGGAGGGGGGCGGGCGGGCTCTCAGGGATGTCATTGTATATGTATAGGCATTTGTTTTGGGTAATGTATATTGGACTGTTGGATTGTATCTTTGGAGAGTAACTATTTTTGATAAGGCAGTTGCCATTTAGTTTTTGTTTATATATTATTTATTTATTTGTTTAAAACTGGCCACTGTTATTTATATTGTTTTATTGTTGTTTCAAAGAAAAACTATGGACTGTTATGTTTGGCCAAAAAATCTTGAATAAAATATATTTTTTTAAAAATAGGAGGGCAGCGGGGAGCTTTCGGTATCTGGGGATCCAGATAGCCAGGAGTTGGGGGGCCCTACATAAACTGAATCTGACGAAGTTGGTGGACCAAATGGAGGAGGACTTCAAAAGATGGGACATGTTACCGCTCTCGCTGGCGGGTTGAGTGCAGTCGGTCAAAATGGTGGTCCTTCCGAGGTTTTTGTTTGTGTTTCAGTGCCTTTCCATTGTGATCACCAAGGGCTTTTTTAAGAGAGTAGGTAGGAGTATTATGGGGTTTGTGTGGGCGAATAAGACCCCGAGGGTAAGAAGAGGGTTCCTGGAGCGCAGTAGGGACCGAGGAGGGTTGGCGCTGCCAAACCTAGGGAGCTACTACTGGGCAGCAAATGTGGCGATGATCCGCAAGTGGGTCACGGAGGGAGAGGGGGCGGCATGGAAGAGGATGGCGATGGCGTCCTGTAAAGGAACGAGCTTGGAGGCATTGGTGACGGCACCGCTGCCATTCTCGCCATCAAAGTATACCACGAGCCCGGTGGTGGCGGCAACGTTAAGGATCTGGGGCCAGTGGAGACGGCACAGGGGTGCAGTGGGAGCCTCGGTGTGGTCCCCGATCAGGGGTAACCACCGGTTTGTCCCGGGGAAGATGGACGGGGAGTTCCAGGGCTGGCATTGGGCGGGGATTAGAAGAATGGGGGACCTGTTCATTGATGGGACATTTGCGAGCCTAGGGGCACTGGAGGAGAAGTTTGAGTTACCCCCGGGAAATGCTTTTAGATATATGCAGGTGAGGGCTTTTGTGAGGCGACAGGTCAGGGAATTCCCGTTGCTCCCGGCACAAGAAATTCAAGACAGGGTGATCTCGGGTGTATGGGTCGGGGAGGGCAAGGTTTCGGCAACACACCAAGAGATGAAAGAAGAGAGGGAAGCGCTAGTAGAAGAGTTGAAGGGTAAATGGGAGGAGGAGCTGGGGGAGGAGATTGAGGAAGGTCTGTGGGCTGATGCCTCGGGTAGGGTTAATTCCTCCTCCTCGTGTGCCAGGCTCAGCCTGATACAATTTAAGGTGGTTCACAGAGCGTACTTGACGGAGGCGAGGTTGAGTAGGTTCTTTGGGGTGGAGGACAGATGTGGAAGGTGCTCAGGGAGCCCGGCGAACCATGTCCATATGTTTTGGTCATGCCTGGCACTGGAGGGGTTCTGGAGAGGAGTGGCGGGAGCTATATCTCAGGTGGTGAAAGTCCGGGTCAAGCCAAGCTGGGGGCTAGCACTATTTGGAGCAGTGGATGAGCCGGGAGTGCAGGAGGCGAAAGAGGCCGGCATTCTGGCCTTTGCGTCCCTAGTAGCCCGGCGAAGGCTCTTGCTAATGTGGAAGGAGGCGAAGCCCCGTAGCCTGGAGGCCTGGATAAATGACATGGCTGGGTTCATAAAGCTGGAGAGGATTAACTTTGCCCTGAGAGGGTCTGCGCAGGGGCTCTACAGGCGGTGGCAACCGTTCCTCGACTATCTCGTGGAGCGTTAGAGGAAGATCGGTCAGCAGCAGCAGCAACCTGGTTGGGGGGGGGGGGGGGGGACACACGTCTTGGGAAGTGGGGGGGGGGGAATGGGGGATTGCTTGGGGGGATAGATGAGCAGGAGATAACAGGAAGGGTGGGGGAAACTGGCATGTGCGGGAGAGAGCCGGGTATAAAGCTATGTAAATATACAATTTTGCCATGTATATATCTTGCTCAGTGCGATTTTGTGTTATTTTGTTAGGGTGGGGGGGGGGTTATTGTTTGTCAGGGGAAAAAATTGTGTTGTTGAAAAACTTTAATAAATATATATTTTTTTAAAAAAGGTCATTTGCAGCTTCCTCTTCATTAGGCGTAAAGCTGGGGAGCTCTGAATAGTCGCATATGTGGTGTTGCCATATGTCGCCACATAACTGTTTAACTAGCAATGTAATGAACCTTAGTCCTTGGAAGCTTTCAGTGCATGCTTCAAGGGCTGAACAAACCTTTCGTTGATGGTTGGCAAAGTGCTGATTTTATGTGTTAGCTCCCACTCATCTTGAAATAGTCCTCTAACTCCCGAGCCGTAAACTGTGGACCGTTGTCACTCACTATTTGTTTTGGTTTCTCAAATTGTAAAATCATAGAATACCTACAGTGCAGAAGGAGGCCTTTCGGCCTGTCGAGTCTGCGCCAACCCTCTGAGTGAACACCTTACCCTGGCCCGCTTCTCTGCTCTATCCTCGTAACCCCACCTAACCTTTGGACACTAAAGGGCAATTTACCATGGCCAATTCACCTAACCTGCACGTCTTTGGACTGTGGGAGGAAACGAGAGCACCCGGAGGAAACCCACGCAGACACGGAAGAAACTGCAAACTTCACACAGACAGTCACCCAAAGCCAGAATTGAACACGAATCCCTGGCACTCTGAGACAGTAGGGCTGACATGAGTCAGTTTTTTGATGGTTTGTTCCATGGTTGTTGACTTAATTGGGACCACCTCAGGCCATTTGGAAAGAATGAATTGGGCACTTTAAAAAAATTTTTTAAGTAGCTCTGTGCAGGTTCCTTAATTCACACTCTACCTGGGTGTCCTTCGTGTAATTGTTCCAATACCTGCTGCAAATTTGGAGGAATTATTACTCTCATCCCCCACAGCAGGGGACTACCTGTAACGTTCTTTGATAGGGCTGATGTTGAATCTTGATATTGTAGTGTGAACAAAGCAAAGGCACACCAGCCCCTCACCACCCTCTGCAATCGGGAGACTCAGAACTTCAGCAGCGAACCAGTGCAGTCTCTTGTCCCCGAAGAATGCTACAAGCATTCTCTGGACCATTGTGACAGAGTCAGGGAATGGATCAAAGTGACCAGCCGGTACCACATCATGGAGGCAATCAGCTGGGTTATGAAGTGACCTTGACCCCTGCAAGACAGCACTCGGACTAGTCCTGTTCAGTGAGCGGTGACCTTGGCCTCCAGCTCCTTCCAGTTAGCTGGCTAGGATTCCTCAGCTGGGCAAAGATGGACTCCCAAGGAGAGAGGGCTGGTTCTGCTCCAGGTGAATGGCCTGAGCCCCTCCTGGAGGGGGTCCATCTGCCATGGACCAACCAGGTGTCCAGAACACTTGGCCAAGTTGATTCTGGCAGAGGACGCCGTGGAGTACACAGCCTGGCACTCTCGCATCCTCCGCAGGTCAGCAGGGTTGGTGAATATGAGGAGCACATCATCAATGTAAGCCGAGAGGACCACCACAATGCCTGGCCCGCACAGAAGCAGTCCCGACAACCACCTCCGCAGGAGGCGCAGGAAAGGCTCCACGCAAATGGAATAGAGTTGGCCAGAAAAGGGCAGCTCTGACCCATTCCTCTTCCAAAGCGAAGGGGCATCATTAGGGACCCCATAACCTTTTTTTAAATTTAAAGTACTCAATTATTTTTTTAAAATTAAGGGGCAACTTAGCGTGGCTAATTCACCTACCCTGCATATCTTTGGGTTCTGGGGGTGAGACCTACGCAAACACAGGGAGAATGTGCAAATTCCACACGGACAGTGACCCAGAGCCGGGATCAAACCTGGGACCTCGGCGCCGTGAGGCAGTAGTGCTAACCACTGTGCCACCGTGCTGCCCATTGGCATCCACATTTAACAGGGAGATTGGTCTGTATGACCCACAGTTCTCCAGGTCCTTATCCCGCTTTAAAATGAGGGAGATCATCGCCTGTGACAAAGTCGGGGGGGAGCACTCCCAACTCCTTTGCTTGATAACTTCTTGTAAAATTCCACCGGGTACCGGTCCGGTCCCAGGGCCTTCCCTGATTGCATCGCCTCCAGCCCCTCTTCTACAACTACAAGCCCAATTGGGGCCCCCAGTACCTCCACCAGTTCCTCATTAACCTTTGGAAACTCCAACCCTCCCAGGAACCGCCTCATCCCCTCTTCCCCGGCTGGGGGTTCCGACTCATACAATCTGCTATAAAACATCCCCGCTGGGTCCAAGACCATATTCCCACCTGTGTCCTTCACTTTCCCAATCTCCCTTGCCACCTCTTGCTTCCTCAACTGGTGCGCTAATATCCTGCTCGCTTTCTCCCCATACTCATATCCCGTCCCTCTCACCCTTCTCAACTGCCCTACCGCCTTACCCATGGGTAACAGCCCAAATTCCATTTGCAACCTCTAGCATTCCTTTAGCAGCCCTTCCGCCGGGGCCTCTGCATATCGCCTGTCCACCTGCAGGATTTCTTCCACTAGCCTCTCCATCACCACCCGCTCTCCCTTCTCCCTATGCACCTGAATCGAAATAAACTCCACCCTGACCACTGCCTTCAGTGCCTCCCACATCATACCTGCCGACACCTCCCCCTTATCATCAATCTCTACATACCCCCAGATGGCCTTCCTCACCCGCTCGCACACCTTTTGAACAATATCGAAACGCTCTTCATTTTAAAGTCCAATCCCGAATGAAATAGTTGCCAACCCATCCCTTCCTCAGCCTGATCTGATCCCCCATCTTCAGGTGATCCTCTTGTAGCACGGCCACATCCGCCTTCAATCGTTTTAAATGTGTGAACACACGGGCCCTTTTGACTGGCCCCATTCAATCCTTGCATGTTCCACGTGACCAGCCTGGTTGAGGGGCACCCTGCTCCCCCCCGATCTGGCTTTTAAAGCAGACCAAGGCAGGCCAGCAGCACGGTTCAATTCCCATACCAGCCTCCCCGAACAGGTGCCGGAATGTGGCGACTAGGGGCTTTTCACAGTAACTTCATTGAAGCCTACTTGTGACAATAAGCGATTTTCATTTCATTTCATTTCATTTCATAGTCCCTCTTGGGACAGCCTGCGGCCACCGTCATCGATCCTCCTCCCCTTACACTATAAAAACCCTACCTCTGTTAGCAGTACTTTCCCTGATCCCCAACCCCCCCACACGAACCTTCAATTTACCCACTATTGCGCTTCCGTGAACTAGCCCGCCCAGCTAGCCTGGCAGCCCCCGCCCATGGCGCCCAGCATCCTACCCCCCACTGATTCCCTCTCCCCCGCTCGATCATTAGTGCAAACAAACTAATACAACCCCTCCACAAGCCCAAACAAAGAGACCACCTCCCATCCTCTAACAAAGAGCAAACCTGAAACTGGAAAAGAAAGAAATGGCCCCAAACACAAGTTAACAGCAGCAGCATCTACACCAAAGTTCAAAGTTCATCATCCCCTGCCAGTCCATCGTCTCTGACAAATTATACCCCCTCCTCCGCCAATCCAAAGTACAATTCCCAGCCTTCGTAGGTCACTCATAGATGTTCTGGGTACAGTAGCCCAAAATTCACCCCCTTCTTGTCGAGGGCCGCCTTGACCTTGTTGCAACTCGCTTTCTTCTTGGCTAGCTCTGCACCGGTGCGCTCGACCCACCTCCAAAGGCCGTGCAAGTGCACCCTCTCCTAGCAGCTTCTCCAGCACCTCCCCACACACACGCCAGCGTCAGCTCCTTCACTCCCCTCCCCAAGGCCCAAGATGCTTATGTTCTGCCTGCGTGGCCGGATCTCTAAGACTTCAACCTTCTCCTGGAGCCGCCTCTGCTGGTCATGCATCAGCCCCATCTCCACTACCATCGAGGCGAACTGTTCCTCATGTTCCCCCGCCACCTCCTCCATCTTCTGGATCACCTGACCCTGGGTCGCCAGCTTCGTTTCCACGCGGTCGACAACCGGCTTGATCAAATCCAATGCCCGGGCCAGGTCCTCCAGACTCTCCTTGCGTTGCTGTGTGAACTTCTCGTTCAGGAAGCTCACCAGCTGGTCAATCGACCACTGAGCCGGCAGGATCGCTCCCTGTTCTTCCGCCATCTCTACGTGCGTCGCAGGCACCGCAGAAGCTCCAACCGACTGATTCCCTCTTTTTCGACCACTTCTGGCTCCATACACCAGAGGGTCAATCTCTTCCACTCGCTCTTCTGCGCCTTTTATCAGCCTCACATCCACCTGTTAACCGGGGAAAAGGTCCAAAAAAACCACAAGCGGGAGTCAACAAATGTGCAACCACTCACTCCATGGCCACCACCAGCATTGAGCCCCTTTTCAAGGGTGAGGTGGATCACTTGCTTGGCCCTCAGAAAAAATACTACTTGCCGTACATGCGAGAGGAGGCCACAATGACCGAGAGGCCAATGACCCCGGCCATTGCATGAATGCACACCTTTATGGTCACGGTGGGGTGAGCGGAGCACTTGATCCCAGCTTCCAATATAACAACCGGAATGGTGACGGGGCTGAAGGAACATTGGAGGCCGAAGAGGCCACCACTCCCACATATGTAACTTTTGTGGGATGGCACAATGGTTAGCACTGCTGCTTCACGGCACCAAGTACTCGGGGTCAATACCAGCCCTGGGTCACTGTCCGTGTGGAGTTTGCACACTCACCCCGTGTCTGTGTGGGTCTCACCCCCACAACCCAAAACGATGTGCAGGGTAGGTAGACTGGCCACACTAATTTGCCCCTTAATTGGAAAAAAGAAGAATTGGGTACTCCAAATTTTTAATAAATGTGACTTTTGACTGCCCCGCCACCAGCATAAACGGAGTGGCCATTAGGGCAAGTGCCACGCACACCCCGGAGTGGACTCAGCAATTGTAAATAGATGGGGTTGTGGGGGGAATAACACACTCCCCCAGAAAGGTAAGTGGAAAAACAAAGAAAAGAAGGGATCGAGAGCAAGGAATACAGCGGGAGGCGAAGGATGGCAGCACAGGAGGGTAGGGCACCATGGATGGGTTGGTGCCTGTGACAGGAGACCTTTGTGCAGCTGATGCGCGGGAGGATAGGGGAGCAAATGTAGGTCTTCAACCCGGAAGGGGCCCACCAAATACACAGGCCAAACCCCCACCCTGGGACAACTACCCCGATGGAAGCAGGCGTCCTCCCTCCCTCCCTATCCCGCTGTGTGCGAGGTCTTCAGCCTGGGAGGGGCTCAGCAAGCACACTGTCCACCAGATCCCCCACCTGGGCAGGCTCAGCTGGTGGAATGAGAAAAAGGCTTCATTTGCGCTGAAAAACAGTTGTTGCTGGGGAGGACTGGGCCGGGCAGGGCCCTCAGCCCGAGGGCTCCACTCCCACCCTGGGCTCAAAAGTCGCCCTCTTCTCCTTCTCTTCTCTCTCCTTCATTCCCTCCCTCCTATCTCCACTGAGTCAGTCAGGTTGGCAGCAAACAAGCGCTGGGAAAAGGCAGCAAACAGATGAGCGGCAGCAGCAACAGAGACAGAGAGAAACAGTAGCCACTCTCCAGGACAGCAACAGCTCGACAAGTCCAAAGTCTGTACTGTAAGTGCCTGCTTCGGATTGGCCATGCTAAATTGCCCCTTCGTGTCCAAAAGGGTAGGTGAGGTTACGGGGAAGTGGGCCTAGATAGAGTGCTCTTTCCAAGGGGCGGTGCAGACTCAATGGGCCTCCTTCTGCACTGCTGGGATTCTATGATTCTTTAAATTTGACAATGAAAATATGAAATTGATGAATGTGCTCCAGTTTCCTCCCACAAGTCCCGAAAGACGCGCTGTTAGTTAATTCAGGCATGCTGAATTCCTGCTCTGTGTACCCGAACAGGCGCCGGAATGTGGCGACTAGGGGCTTTTCACAGTAACTTCATTGCAGTGTTAATGTAAGCCTACTTGTGACAATAAAGATTATTATTATTAACTCCTTGAGTCGTAACAGTAGGAAACGGACCTTTCCTATTCACTTAATCAAAGTCATTCCTATTTGGTCTTGTCTGATGCACTGGAAATAATTACGAGCATTTCAAGTTTCTTTGCATATATTTACTTTCCCAGCCTTGTCTTATATGAAAATGTGAGTTTTATGAACGAGGACGGCATGGCGCTCAATTCTAATGCTTCCTGCAATTAGAAACATGTTGTTACTGTACTCACAAGTGTGGATGGGTGATGGTGTATTTGAAAGCAACAGCAGAGAAAAGTTCAGGATTACTGCCCATATTATTATTGATAAAATAAAACAATAGATGTGAAAAGTTGCAAGCGAGGTTCTATGTACCACATCATTGTTCATAGTCATGGGGTCATTGAAATGTCATGTCCTGAGAACTGGACAGCAGCTGGCATCTTGTCATATTGAGGAATTCTATTGGAGATTGAGCTAACGGATGCACAAACTTATCCTTCATTGTCCTGCTTAAAAACTGACGGTATCCTGCAGAAGTGCGAGACTTAGCTCCCTCACTCAGTATGAGAACAGATTTCACGTCTGTTCCAAAATTTTCACTGCATCGTAAATACGGCGGGGGGTCAGTTGAGGGTCAACAACCCTATCCCCTGCTTTATAATGCGCTGAATTGTGATAATCGTTCCCGTTGTTTGTCCAGGACTATTTGCAAACTTTCAGAAATACACAAAATTCGAGAGAAACCTGGCGCTTCCATCTGTTTTGTTTATTTTCGAAGACGTCAGTACTACATAGTATTTTGCTTTTTGTGTTTCAAGACAAGGAAATCAGCTGTTATGCGTTATGGCATTTATGTTTTTAGTTAAAAATGATCCCTTACTTTGTTCTTTCTGCGTTCATCTCTTCTGTATTTTGCCATGCATTGGGCTACTCGGTTGTGGGTTAATTGAGCCCCGAGCGCCCCATTGAGAGAATGGATATCCTGTTTGCCCCTGTAACAGTGGTCATTGTACTCCAAAAGGTAACTTGTTCAAGAAGCATTTTATGACATGATATTTTGCTATGTAAATACAAGCGCAAATAATGACTTACGTTGGGATTTCCGTGAGCTGACGAATGTATTGAGTTAAGTTTATTACTATGCTGCAATTGAAATGACAAATCGGTCCAACCCAGTTGCAGCATGCAAGATAAGCGGCGACTAATTTTCATTTCCGCGCGATCTCCTGCAACACGAGTTGCAAGTTAACTCTCGTCTTTTACTTTACAACCATTTTGAAATGGATTGTGGACTCAAACCCCTGAGGTGGAATGTCCCATTCTGGTTCGAAGTTCGTACTCGACCGGGCAACCCTGGGAATATTAATGCACGGACTGTTGACGTTATCACATCAATCCGTGTAAAATGCCTTCCTTTAAAGAAGCACAGAGCAGAGAGTTTACCACGTTTGAATAACCGACACCAATCGTCATGTCTGTCCGACTGTGAGCAGCACCTGACCAAGCGAGAGGCGCCAAGAGCGCGCAACCCCGCCTTGCACCTGAGCCGCTGAAGCACTCACACGGTGGCTGCTCTCTGCGTCCCCGCCTGATCAATTCTGCTACGACGCAGAAACTTTGCACCCAAGATATAATTATGAAACCCCATTTTCAATCCTATGAAATAATTAGTTCAGACCTTGGGGGGGGGGGGGGGGGGGGATAATATGAATTTGACGTGATTCCATCAACTGTATCTGACTTTTTCCTTCACTGAGTTTTATTAAACAAAAACACCTGGGGTCAACAGCCTTTTGTTTTGAGAGCACCTAATCAATTTTGCAACAGAAGGAGCTGCCATTTGACTCTCGACCATTACGATTCGGAGAGGGGAAAAGAAACCCAGCATAGGAAAAGGCGATCTGGTGCTGCGTGACTTCTGGAAAAACTGGTTTGTGACTGAAACGGCCAACCCACTTGGGTGTGTCGCTATTCTCAGCAGCGAGGTGACACAATGAAGTGTAGGTGTGTTGCAGAGAAGAATGTGTCGATACTGAAGCCAGCACTGGGGCAAGTGTCCCTCCCCTCCCTGTTTGCCGCGTACCTGTGCACCGATCAACAGAGCGCAGCCAATAGCGACAACCCAACAGATTCACCGCCGAGTCCCCATCACGTGGTGAGGTAGACTGAAGGATGATATTTGGAATTGTTGCTCACTGATTTGAGTGCGGTGTGGTCGCTTCACCTCACAGGTAGAAAATGTCCACTTTTAAAATTTTATTTTCCAAAGCGCCCTAGATTTTCAAATATACGTCATTTATTTGTTATGGTTAAAGGGGGCCACGCGTTTGTGCCATTCAAGTGTTTGTAAAGTAGTGAAAACTGAAAGAATGTTAATTTAGATTGAACGCGAGCGCTTGTGTTTTGTTTTAATGAACACGTTTAATTTGTACTTTATTTAACCTTGACAGCTGGCGGAGTTTCATTCAATTTTTCAGGAATGGTGAGCAAACACTAGTCACAGAATTTCACTTGACACGTGCAGTCAGCACTCGAGTGGTCGGTGCATTTGAAAGTTGTCTTTATTCCCTCAAATCATCGCATGATCTGGGTGCAGGTGGATTCCGAATGTCGCGGGAAGGCGGGGTTTGATCCAGTTTAGTAAACCGGGCATGGACTTTCCTATTGTTTGCAGAAGGGTGTGTTGCTATTTTCAGGGTTGTCTAATCGATAAAGCCAGGGTTTGATTTGGTTAATCTATGCATTTAATCTACAGAGCTCTCCTCCCTACTTTGTCGATATTGAGTGACACGCCTTTTGTGTCGATTAGGGTGCATTTATAGAGCTTTGGTTTTGTACAAAAGTTAAATTTCTGCGGTGGTGTAGTTACTTTGAACATGTGAACTAATTCTGAAGTACAGTGAAATGAGGTCTTGTTCTAAAATTATTCGCTTTGCTTAAAATTTAAGTTTTCTCTCATTTTAGGTTCGCCGTGGCTCTCAATTAATGTTACTTATTGCAAACTGCACTATAAGATCATGTTAAGAGTATTATTGGCCATGAAGCAACAAGGATCATTCAAATACCTGCATAGTCCCCTTCAGTAACAAACGTTTGCACTGTTTGTTTCCCTCCAAGTTGCTATGATAACATTTCTATGCCAAATTCTCTGAAATACACTACCTCTACGATAGGACAGTCCGAAGTCTTATAACACCAGGTTAAAGTCCAACAGGTTTGTTTCGATGTCACTAGCTTTCGGAGCACTGCTCCTTCCTCAGGTGAATGAAGAGGTATGTTCCAGAAACACATATATAGACAAATTCAAAGATGCCAAACAATGCTAGGAATGCGAGCATTAGCAGGTGATTAAATCTTTACAGATCCAGAGATGGGGTAACCTCAGGTTAAAGAGGTGTGAATTGTGTCAAGCCAGGACAGTTGGTAGGATTTTGCAGGCCAGATGGTGGGGGATGAATGTAATGTGACATGAATCCCAGGTCCCGGTTGAGGCCGCACTCGTGTGTGCGGAACTTGGCTATAAGTTTCTGCTCGGCGATTCTGCGTTGTCGCGCGTCCTGCAGGCCGCCTTGGAGAACGCTTACCCGGAGATGAGAGGCTGAATGCCCTTGATTGCTGAAGTGTACCCCGACTGGAAGGGAACATTTAATCACCTGCTAATGCTCGCATTCCAAGCATTGTCTGGCAGCTTTGAATTTGTCTATATATTTGTTTCTGGAACATACCTCTTCATTCACCTGAGGAAGGTGCAGCGCTCCGAAAGCTAGTGACATCGAAACAAACCTGTTGGACTTTAACCTGGTGTTGTAAGACTTCGTACTGTGCTCACCCCAGTCCAACGCCGGCATCTCCACATCATGTCTACAATAGGAAGTAGATTTGTTAGCTCTGCACCTCTACTAATGTGCTTAATTATATGTCTCATGTAATTGCCCAGTGTTTTTATTACCTTGCGTATAATTTCAGCACCATACTGTCATTATCTCTTGCCTAATATGTAAATCTTATCAACTTTACTCTGAAATTCAGGGGCAGCACAGTGGTTATCACTGCTGCCTCACAGTGCCAAGGTCCCAGGTTCGATCCCTGCCCCGGGTCACTGTTCGTATGGAATTTGCACATTCTCCCTGTGTCTGTGTGGATCTCACCCCCACAACCCAAAGATGTGCAGGCCAGGTGGATTGGCCACGTTAAATTGCCCCGTAATTGGAAAAAATGAATTGGGTACTCTAAAATTTTTGTTTAAAAAGTTTACTCTGAAATTCCTAGTTTTGTGGACACAGCTGGTGTAGTTTTGGTGAAGTTTTTGATAAGGTGTAACATTTGGTTTGTGAGTTCTTGCTCTGTTTGAGCTGTCTCCATCAATGCACCGCACAGAACCAGGGCATTTGTTTTAACAAGGCTCGTGTTTGCTTCTCACCCAATCATCTTACCCTTCTAGTCTTTCTCTCTTGCATACCTAATGTTTGCTTGAACGCAGCTGTGCTATTCCACTCTGCTCCTCTTTGGGGCAGTTCGCTCCATATGATAACCACTTTCAGAAAACAAGTATCTCCTGAATTCCCTACTTGACATTTTGGTAATTTTATATTGATAGTCCCATGTCTGGTCTTATCGAGTCTTGACTACAAGTGAGTACATCATCGTGATGTCTACCCAACCAAACCCTTTTATAACCTTGACCTCCACTCCATGGTCTTTCCAGAGCAAAGAGCACCACCCTGTTCAATCTTTCCTGGTAAGTGTAACCTCTCAGTTCCATTAAGTTTGTTGCAATTTTGGCAGCGTGGTGGTGCAGTGGTTAGCATTGCTGCCTCATGGCGCTGAGGTCCCAGGTTCGATCCCGGCTCTGGGTCACTGTCCGTGTGGAATTTGCACATTCTCCCCGTGTTTGCGTGGGTTTCGCCCCCATTCGTGCTGGATGATTTCCTTTGACTGTGCAAGGACAAATCTGCCGCATGTCCGTTTAATTGCACCATTACATCAATGCGGCCCCTCAGCAGAACCAGTACACTATCTTCAAGAGTTTTAAAGTAATATGTCAAAGCTTTTCTTGATGAACAGTTTCTGATACTAACAAGATGGCTAACTGTCCAGTAATAAGAGTGGCCCAGCAATGGTTTATTTCACCAGTAATAGCCAGTATCTTTACCTCTTCCATGCTTTTTGTTTTAGGGTATTTGCAAGTTTTTATAACAATAACACGACATAAACATGGCACAATAAATATTTCCACCCCCATCACAATCTTCACACACCCCAACCATTCTGCTTCTGCTGACATTTTAATTTTCCCCGAGCAAGTCGCCGAACGGCTGCCACCTCTGGGTGAACCCAACCATTGACCCTCTTAAGGCGAACTTTATTTCCTCGAGACTGAGAAACCCAGCTATGTCACTAACCCAGGTCTCTACACGGTGGGGTGGGGGGGGGGGGGGGGGGGGCTTCGAGTCCCTCCATATTAATAAGATCCGTGTCTGGACTACCAGGGAGGCAAAGGCCAAGACATCTGCCTCTTTGGCCCCCTGGACTCCTGGCTCTTCCGACACTCCAAAGATAGCCACCCCGGACTCAGCATCACCCGTGTTTTGAGTACCGTGGACATTGCCTTAGCGTAACCCTGCCAAAACCCTCTAAGCTTCGGGCATGTCTGAAACATGTGGACATGAGTTGCTGGGCTTCCTACGCACCTTGCACACTTGTCTTCTAACCCAAAAAACATGCTCAACCGGGCCGGGCGTCTTCTAACCCAAAAAACATGCTCATCTGGGCCGGGCCACCGTCATATGTGCCCGGTGGACTACCTTTTAATTGTATCAGGCTAAGCATGGCACATGATGAGGATGTATTAACCCTGCTTAGGGCATCCGCCCACAGACCCGCCTCTATCCCTCCTCCTACCTCGTCTTCCCACTTGCCCGTAAGCTCCTCCACCGGAGTTTCCTCCACATACAAAAGTTCCTGGTAAGCACTGCAGTCTCATGGCGCTGAGGTCCTTCCCCTCTCCCATCCAGGTACTGGAGACTACTCTGTCCTGTATCCCCCGTGGCGGCAGCAGTGGGAAGGCCAGAACCAAGTCTTGCACCTGCAAATACCTAAATCCATTCCCTTCTGGCAATTCAAATTTATCCTCCAAGGCTTTCAAGCTGGGGAAGCACCCGTCTATAAATAGATCCCCCATCCTCCTAATTCCTGCCCTTTGCCATCTCTGGAACCCACCATCCTGCCTATCCGGTACAAACCGATGTGATTATGATAAATTGGGGTCCAAACCGATGCTCCCTCCACTCTCGTATCTCCTCCACTGCCCCCAGATTCTCAGAGCCGCCGCCACCACCACCGGACTTGTGGAGTATCGGGCCAGCGAGAACGGAAGAGGCGCCGATATCAGTGCTCCCAAACTTGTGTCTTTGGGAGCCGCCTCCGCCATTACCCACTTCCCGTACCGACATCCCCGAACAGGCGCCGGAATGTGGCGACGAGGGGCTTTTCACAGTAACTTCATTGAAGCCAACTTGTGACAATGAACGATTATTCTGGGGCTGGTTTAGCACAGGACTAAATCGCTGGCTTTGAAAGCAGAGCAAGACAGGCCAGCAGCACAGTTCAATTCCCGTACCAGCCTCCCCGAACAGGCACTGAAATGTGGCGACTCGGGGCTTTTCACAGTAACTTCATTTGAAGTCTACTTGTGACAACAAACTATTTTCATTTCATTTCATTTTCCTAATAATGGCTGTAATTAGCCGCCCAGTAGTAATTGCAAAAGTTCGGCAGCGCCAACCCACCCTCCCCCAGACTGCGCTCCAGCAACACTTTCTTCACTCACGGGGTTTTACCCGCCCACACAAAGCCTGCAATAACCTTATTCACCCGCTTGAAAAAGGCCCTTGGGATGAAGCTGGGGAGACACTGAAAGACTTAACAGAAATCTGGGGGGGACCGTCATTTTCACAGTCTACCCTCCCCGCCAGTGATACCGGGAGCATGTCCCACCTCTTAAAGTCCTCTTTCATTTGTTCTACGAGCCGGGATATGTTTAACTTGTGCAGTGCCTGCCATTCCTGGGCCACCTGGATTCCCAGATACCGAAAACACCTTCTAACCATTCTAAACGGCTGCTCTCCCAGTCTCTTCTCCTGCCCTTTTGCCTGGATCACGAACATCTCGCTTTTCCCCATGTTCAGTTTATACCCCAAAAAATTACCGAATTCCCTGAGGATCCGCATAACTTCCCTCATCCCCTCCAACGGGTCTAAAATATACAAGAGCAGGTCATCTGCGTAAAGCGAGACCCGGTGCCCCCCCCCCCCCCCCCCCCCCCCCCGGACCAGCCCTTTCCAGTTCCTAGAATTTCTTAACGCCACAGCCAGTGGCTCTATGGCCAGAGCAAACAGTAACAGGGAGAGGGAGCACCCTTGCCCCGTCCCTCGGGGTAGTTTAAATACCCCAACCTCAGCCGGTTTGTACGCACACTCGCTACAGGTGCCTGATAAAGCAACCGCACCCAGTCAATAAACCCCTCACCAAACCCAAACCTTCCCAGCGCCTCCCACAGGTAATCCCACTCCACCTGATCAAAAGCCTTCTCTGCATCCATCGCTACCAGCACCTCCACCTTCCCTCCTTCTGAGGGCATCATAATAACATTTAAAAGCCTTTGAACATTGGCCGTGAGTTGCCTGCCCTTTACAAATCCTGTCTGGTTTTCCCCTATCACCCCCGGGACACAATCCTCTATCCTTGTGGCCAGTATCTTAGCCAGCAGTTTGGCGTCCACATTCAGTAGAGAAATTGGCTTATGTGACTCGCGTTGCTCTGGATCCTTCTCCCGTTTCAGGAAGATCAATGAAATCGAGGCCTGTGACATCGTTGGGGGGAGGACTCCCTTCTCTCTTGCTTCATTAAATGTCCACAACAGCAGTGGGCTCAATATCTCTGAAAACGTCTTATAGAATTCCACTGGATAACTGACCAGCTCCGGGGCCTTGCCCGACTGCATGCCCTCCAGCCCCTCGATTATTTCCTCAATTTCAATTGGGGCTCCCAGCCCTTCCACCAGACCCTCATCCACCCTCGGGAACCTCAACTGGCCCAAAAACTGCCTCATCCTCTCCATCCCAGCCTGGGGTTCCAACTCATGTAAAAGTCCATAAACACCTCATTCACCCCCACTGGGTCCAGGACCATGATCGCACCTCTACTCTTTACTCTCCCTATCTCCCTGGCTGCCTCCCTTTTTCTTAGCTGGTGCGCTAATATTCTGCTAGCCTTTCCCCCATACTCATAGATTGCCCCCCCTTGCCTTCCTCAGCTGTTCCACTGCTTTCCCTGTAGTCAATAGCCCAAACTCCGCCTGTAACCTCCGCCGCTCCCTCAGTAGCTCCAGGGCCTCCGAGTACCTCCTGTCCACCTGGAGCATCTCCTCCACTAACCTATCCTTCTCAGCCCGTTCCGCCTTTTCTCTGTGGGCCCGTATTGAGATTAATTCCCTTCTGACCACTGCCTTCTAAGCTTCCCAATCCGTTGCTGCAGATAGATCTCCCCCGTATCATTTGTTTCCAGGTAGTTTTGGATGGACTTGTTCATCCGCTCACAGATCGCTTCGTCTGTCAGCAACCCCACGTCCAGCCTCCATAGTGGGCGTCGTCCTCTCTCCAAACTAACCCGTAGATCCACCCAATGTGGGGCATGATTGCTGAGTACTCAGTATCCACCACCCTCCGTATTAGAGCACTGCTCAGAACAAAGAAGTTGATGCGAGAGTAAACCTCGTGGACATGGAGAAAAAAGAAAACTCCTTCGCCCTTGGCCTTGCAAACCTCCATGGGCCTACTCCTCCCACCTGTTCCATAAACCCCTTCAATTCCTTTGCCGTGGCTGGCACCCTCCCTGTCCTGCATTTTGACCGGTCCAATTCCAGATCAATGATTGTATTAAAATCTCCCCCCATGATCAAGTTTTGTGACTCTTAGTCTCGGATCTTACCTAACACGTAGATCGCCTCATAAATTCCACATCGTCCCAATTCGGAGCATATATGTTCACGAGTACCACCCGCATCCCCTCCAGCTTCCCACTCACCATATGTACCTGTCCCCCATGTCTTGACACTATTCTCCCTGCCTCGAATGACACTCGTTTATTGATTCCCCCCCCCCCCCCCCCCCCCCCCCCCCCCCCCCCCCCGGTCTTGCCCTGAGTGGAATGCTTGGCCAACCCACTCCTTTCTCAATCTAGTCTGGTCTATAGCCTTTAGGTGTGTATCTTGTAACATTGCCACGTCCGCCTTCAGCCCCCTCAAATGCACAAACACGCGTGCCCTCTTGACCGGCCCATTCAACCCTCTAAAGTTCCATGTAATCAGCCTGGTCGGGGGCTCTTTCCTCTTCTCTCCTCCCCCCCCCAACCACTTCCGATTAGCCATCACCCTTTTTAGACCAGCCTCCAGCTCGTGCCCCCGGCCTCCTTGAGCCTCCCTTCAGGCATTCGTCATCCCCGACCTCCCATTTGTCCCCTAGTAACAGTTCCTCCCCTGCGAGCAAAGCAGCCCCCCCCCCGTAACAACACTAGAAACCCAACTCCCCCCAGATCAAGCTCGAACTTAACGACTGATCCCCCCCCCCCCACCCCCACTGTGCTTCCTGCTTCCGTGAGTCAGCTGACCAAGCTGACTTGATAGCTCTCACCCATGGCACCAAACAGTCTGTCTCTCCCCATTGTTCTCTCCCCTCTTCCCCCCACTTGGACAAACATATTCAAAGCATCACATTCCCCAGTAAACAAACATCAGAAAAAACAGTGGAAAAACAGCCACAGTAAAAACAACCACAGAATCACCCCCCCCCCCCCCCCCCGCTCCACCCAGCTCCCAGTAAGACAAAGTTAACGATAGCCGTCGAAACAGCCCCTTATTGCACATAACACTAATTCAAACCAGCACAAAAGTGATTTTCAACAAATCGTCACTACAATACTCTCCAAGGATTCAGTGTCTTTAGTTCACCTCCAGTCTTTTTTCCTTAATGAAAGTCCATACATCGTCTTGTGTTTCGAAGTAAAAATCCTGTTCCTCATATGTGGCCCACTGATGGGCTGGGTTCAACATCCTGAACTTCACCCCCTTCTTAAAGAGGGGCTGTTTTTGCCCGATTAAACACAGCTCGCCTCTTGGCCAAATCCGCACCCAGGTCTTGATAAATGCGCAGCTCACAATTCTCCAATTGCTGCTCCTTTCTTTCTTGGCCCACCGTAGAATGTGGTCCTTGTCCAGGAATCGGTGCAAACGTACCACCATTGCCCTCGGCGGCTCGTTCGCTCGGGGCTTCTTCGCGAGGGCTCTGTGCGCTCTATCCACTTCCAGGGGCCAAGGGAACGCCTCAGCCCCCATCAACTTCTCCAGCATGTTCGTCACATAGGCCCTCACATTCGATCCCTCACTACCTTCAGGGAGGCCGACGATTCTCAGATTCTGCCTCCAGGTCGTCCAGCTTCTGCACCACCTGATCAATCGAAGCCTTGATTGGGTCCAGCGTGTCCTTGGTGAAGCAATCTTCAAAAAACTTCACCAGCTGCTCCGTCGACCACTGTGCCGTCTCCCTGCGGCCCTGGTTCTCCGCCATGCTTTCCCGCGTTGCCAGCTCTGCTCGTGTCTTTCTTGTAGAACTTTGTCTTCTCACACAGCCACTTCTGGTCCAATTCTCCATACATTGGAGGGGGATTTTTCCGCACTGTCTCACTCTTCACCGATTTATCCAGAAAAAAACGGAAGAAAAGGGTGCAAAAGTCCGTCACAGGCGGGAGCTATCAAATGTGTGACCTACTCCATGGCCGCCACCGGAAGTGGTTAAGCAGCTTTTCACTTGCACCTCTTTCAATTTGGTCTATTGCATTCGTTGCTCCCAATGTGGTCTCATCTATATCGGAGAGACCAAACTTAGACTGGGTGATCGCTTTGCTGAGCACCTGCGATCTGTGCGCATTGAGGACCCTGACCGTCCGTTGCTTGCCATTTTAACACAAGACCCTGCTCCCACGCCCACATGTCTGTTCTTGGCCTGCTGCAATGTTCCAATGAAGCACAATGCAAACTGGAGGAACAGCATCTCATCTTCCAGTTAGGCACGCTACAGCCTTCCGGTCTCAACATCGAATTCAACAACTTCAGATGATTAGTTCTACCCCACCTCGACCTCTTTGTTTTCATTCCATTTCATTTTAACTGTCTTTTACCTTTTTTATTTCTTTCTTGTCTTTCTTTATATATTTCTCCCCCCCCCCCCCATTCTTTCCCCCTTATCTTATTTCTCCCCTTTCCTTCCCCCTTCTCCCCCCCTTTCTCATTTTACTTCTCTCCCACCCATGTCCTCCCTCCCCTCGCACCTACCTTATTTACCCCCTTTCCTTACCTTTTCTCCCCTTTGCTTCCCCCTTCTCCCCCCTCCCCCCTTTTCTCATTTTACTTCTCCCACCCATATCCTCCCTCCCCTCGCACCTACATCTGTCACAGCTTGCCCTCTGATCTTAGTTTTTCTGCTGTTTGGCCTTTCAACCTTTTATTCTCTCTGGGGACTGCCATTGGCACTCATTTCCCTTGGTTTCTGTGGCTTTGACTCATCTTTCATTCCCTCGCCCTACAGTAAAAATAGCTATGTCTTTTAACTTTGACAAAGGGTCACCTGGACTCAACATTATCTTTTTTTCTCTTCTTACAAATGCTGCAAGACCTGCTGAGATTTTCTCTTTTGGTTTCCGATTCCATCATCCGCAGTAATTTGCTTTAACCTTTTAATGATGGTTCATCTTTGGACTGTAACTAATTTCTATTCGCGTCCTTTTTGTACCACGTGGACACTTTTTTTCCCCCTTTATTCAGTTTCCCATTTCTTTCCTGCTGTTACCAGACCCTCTTATGGACTGAACTGATTTTCACACTTCTTCTCCACTGAGTCATACTACACTCTATGCTTCACCCGATGTCTCTGTCTATGTATTTACACTGTGTATATTTCATATGTCCTATTTTTTTTCATGTATGCAACGATCTGTCTGGAATGTATACAGAACAATACTTTTCATTGTACCTCCGTACACGTGACAAATCGAAGCCAAATTTGATTTATTCAACTCTTGCTTTTTGCAACTTTTGCCTGAAGCTTGTTTCTTTTTTTTTCAACAAATGTTCATTTTCTGCCACAATTTCTGCACATGATGGCTTTGCACCCAAAATCTGCTGCTGCGTGCCCGGTTTTTGCACACCTATGGCAATTGCAAATCTGTGTTTGAGTTTCACCCAACATCTTGTGAATTCTTGTGCTTGAGGCACAACTGTTCACTTTGGCTACTAATTCCATGGATACAGCAACTCTTAAGCTTTATTTAAGGTTGGGTTGCTTTTGGTTAAACGTTTTTGCATAGCTTCACTTATTAAACCACAGACTAATCTATCTCTGGTATTGTTTAACATCATCCCTGAATTCTCCGTTGGCTACAAACTGTACAATCGATTCACCTGCTTCTTGGTTTTACTTAATTTTTTATCTTTATTAGTTAGGCTTACTTTAACACTGCAATGAAGTTACTGTGAAAATATCCCAGTCGCCATACTCTAAACGCCTGTTCAGGTACTTTGAGGGAGAATTCAGAATGTTCAATTCACTTAACAAGCACATCTTTCGGGACTTGTGAGAGGAAACCAGAGCGCCCGGAGGAAACCCATGCAGACACAGGGAGAACATGTAGACTATGCACAGACAGTGACCCAAGCCAGGAATTGAACCAGGGACCCTGGCGCTGTGAAGCAACCGTGCTAACTACTATGCCACCGAGCCGCGCGCCAATGAAACCCATACATTTCTGTGATGACTAAAGATTTTGCTGAATATCCAGGCTTGGGCTGACTAGTTACATTTGCACCACACAAGTGCCAGCCAATGAACATGTTCTACAAAACGGGATCTAACCATCCTTGATATTCAATGGCATTACTATTGCTGAATCCCCCACAATCAACATCCTGGGGGTTACCATTGATCAGAAACTGAACTGGACTAGCCATATTGATACTGTGGCTATCAGGGCAGGTCAAAGGCGAGGAATCCTATGGTGACTAACTCCTCTCCTGACCAGACCCCCCCCCCCCCCCCCCCCCCAAAAAAAGCCTGCCCACCATCTACAAAACACAAGTCAGGAGTGTAATGGAATACTCACCACTTGGCTGAATGAGTGCAGCGCCAACACCACTCAAGAAGCTCAACACCATCCTGGACAAAGCAGCCCACTTGATTGCTTCCCCTTCCACAAACATTCAAACCCTCCCCCACCGATGAGCAGTGACAGCCATGTGTACCATTTACAAGATGCACCACAGTAACTTGCCAAGGTTCCTTAGACAGCACTTTCCAAACCCACGGCCACTGCCATCTAGAAGGACAAAAGCAGCAGATACCTGTGAACCCCACCACCTGGAGGTTCCCCACCATCTGGCACTCACCACCCTGACTTGGAAATGTATCACTGCTCCTTCACTGTCGCTGGGGCAACATCCTGGAACTAACAGCACAGTGGGTATCCCTACACCTGAAGGACTGCAGCAGTTCAAGAAGGCAACTCACCACCACCTCCTGAAGGGCAACTAGGAATGGGAAATAAATGCTGGCCTAACAATGCTGGATGTGACACCCACATTCCATAAATGAATAAAAAAAAGTAGCAGCCCTTTTCCACTTTTTTCGTGCCTGTGTTTTCTGTCTTTGGATTCTTATTTTTTTGTTTCTCCGGTGGCTGACAGTGTTGTTTGGCTTCCTCGTCGCCAGTATTCATGTAGCAATGATTTTAATTATTTTTCTCTTCGGGTGTCTGCAAACTCTGTTATCCCATCCTTTACAAGTGGGTGGTTTTAAAATGAAGCCTGCAGGCCTCGAGGTTCAAACAAAAGCAAGCTTTATTCAGGAGATATTGAGACTCTAGGCTGCTACATAACACTGCCTGTTTGCCCGCACAAACGGCTGATGATGTCACGTGATCAGTCTCTTAAAATGCCCCAATTCCACTGCAAGGCTGCTGTGAGAAAGCACTAGAAATACCGTGACTGCCCAACAGTGTGTCTTCTATTAGATTACTGTATCTGCTGAGAATTTGGCTCCTATGCTATTTCTGCACCACTGCTGATTCACTCCAGCTAAGATTTATCTTATTTAAACAGAATTTTTAATAATTGAGGGGTATGTCACCATGCATTTCCTTTTCTTTATGTTTACACCTATTTAAAATTTAAGATGTCTCCAAGACAAATATGCTACCTGTTTGTCTGCTTTTGTTTGTAAAGAATGGCATGATAATCTCTACCTTACGAAGTCTTACAACACCAGGTTAAAGTCCAACAGGTTTGTTTCGATGTCACTAGCTTTCGGAGCGCTGCTCCTTCCTCAGGTGAATGAAGAGGTCTGTTCCAGAAACACACATATAGACAAATTCAAAGATGCCAAACAATGCTAGGAATGCAAGCATTAGCAGGTGATTAAATCTTTACAGATCCAGAGATGGGGTAACCTCAGGTTAAAGAGGTGTGAATTGTGTCAAGCCAGGACAGTTGGTAGGATTTTGCAGGCCAGATGGTGGGGGATGAATGTAATGTGACATGAATCCCAGGTCCCGGTTGAGGCCGCACTCATGTGTGCGGAACTTGGCTATAAGTTTCTGCTCGGCAATTCTGCGTTGTCGCGGGTCCTGAAGGCTGCCTTGGAGAACGCTTACCCGGAGATCTGAGGCTGAATGCCCTTGACTGCTGAAGTGTTTTCCGACTGGAAGGGAACATTCCTGCCTGTTGATTGTTGCACGATGTCCGTTCATTCGTTGTTGCAGCGTCTGCATGGTCTCGCCAATGTACCACGCGATGTCCCGAAGCGTGGTACATTGGCGAGACCATTCAGACGCTGCGACAACGAATGAACGGACATCGCGCAACAATCACCAGGCAGGAATGTTCCCTTCCAGTCGGGGAACACTTCAGCAGTCAAGGGCATTCAGCCTCTGATCCCCGGGTAAGCGTTCTCCAAGGCGGCCTTCAGGACCCGCGACAACGCAGAATCGCCGAGCAGAAACTTATAGCCAAGTTCCGCACACATGAGTGCGGCCTCAACCGGGACCTGGGATTCATGTCACATTACATTCATCTCCCACCATCTGGCCTACAATTCACACCTCTTTAACCTGGGGTTACCCCATCTCTGGATCTGTAAAGATTTAATCACCTGCTATTGCTCACATTCCAAGCATTGTCTGGCATCTTTGAATCTGTCTATATATCTGTTTCTGGAACAGACCTCTTCATTCACCTGAGGAAGGAGCAGCGCTCTGAAAGCTAGTGACATCGAAACAAACCTGTTGGACTTTAACCTGGTATGTAAGACTTCGTACTGTGCTCACCCCAGTCCAACGCCGGCATCTCCACATCATGGCTACAATCTCTACCTTGTGAGCACTCTCATTCACTTTCTTTGCACTAAATCAAACCACTATACATTTTGCTAATTCATTGCATCACAACAATGACAGTACAGACTTAAGTATTTAGCTTCCTTGCTAATGATTTGATATTTTTCAGGAACATTCATTTTCTGTCTATTACTAATATTAGAAGTAAGTATCAGTTTGCACAGCAGCAGGTGAATTAGAGCATTAAGTTGCATGGAAACAATCCATTTGACAAAACCAATTGGTATTTACCATCCACATAAGCATGGTCCTGGTCTTATTCAACTCCACTCACTCCTTTCAAATAAAATATGCCATTGTGAACCAACATTTGGCCTCATGCCTGTATTATTGTGGGATATATGGAACATTCTTTGTTCCAGTCCAATGTGGATAATGTCCTTCACCTTTATGGTATATTTGTGACTGCTAATGACACTTTGTACTCACAGCTTGAACTTCAAAACTGGCATTAACTTTTTCTTTAATAGGGTGGCAGCATGGAGGCGCAGTGGATAGCACTGCTGCCTCGCGGCGCCAAGGTCCCAGGTTCGATCCCGGCTCTGGGTCACTGTCCATATGGAGTTTGCACATTCTCCCCGTGTTTGCGTGGGTTTCCTCCCTACAACCCAAAGATGTGCAGGCTAGGTGGATTGGCCAAGCTGAACTGCCCCTTAATTGGAAAAAATGAATTGGGTACTCTAAATTTAAAAAAACAAACAAACTTTTTCTTTAATAGGAACTCCTTTCTGTGATTTATCACCAACTCTTCCATTCAATAACTTTGACTCTATTTCTATTTTTGGCGATAGCCTATTCATCGATATCTACATAACCCACTAATGCCAGAGTAGCTTGGTCACAATTCCTCCCACCCTCCTTCCTCTAAGCACTGGATTCGATTCTCCCAGGATCATCATCTCTGCTTCAGGTATTCTGAACACTGTCATCTTCCGCATCAATATTTCTGATATATCTATTTCCTTAATCAAGGAAGCTCTTCCACTGTGTTTGATAGGCCTTGACTGTGTTTGTCCAATTGCCTGCATTTCTGCTCTTTTCCTCCTCCCCACAGTTAGGTCCCCCTTGACCTTCCTTCCATTCCACCAGTGTCCACTTTCAAAAAATTGTTTTCCAACACCGCCAGCATTTTACCATCGCCAAACACATCCCCTTTCGTCTTTCAGTATTCTGAGGGGGCTGTTCCTTCTGGTATTCTGAGAGGCTGTTCCTTCATGATACTATCGCATTTCATTACCTCCATCACAGCACAGGAGATGGAGCACCTGTCCTTGCACTTCCTGTACTTCGGCTCAATACTCCTATTCACTACAGTCTCCTCTACATTGGGGAGAATAAACACCGATTTGGGGAGCACGGTAGCAGAAGTGGATAGCACTGTGGCTTCACAGCGCCAGGGTCCCAGGTTCGATTCCCCACTGGGTCACTGTCTGTGCGGAGTCTGCACGTTCTCCCCATGTCTGCGTGGGTTTCCTCTGGGTGCTCCGGTTTCCTCCCAGAGTCCAAAGATGTGCAGGTTAGGTGGATTGGACATGCTAAATTGCCCTTAGTGTCCAAAAAAGATTAGGAGGGATTATTGGGTTACGGGGATAGGGTGGAGGTGAGGGCTTAGGTGGTCGGTGCAGACTCGATGGGCTGAATGGCCTCCTTCTGCACTGTATGTTCTATGATTGCTTGTCTGACCACCTCTGTTCACTCCCAGGCATGATCCTAACTTTCCATTCACTTATTTTAATTCTCCATCTCTCTAACCCTGATCCCATTTTCTTAGCCACCACATGCTGGTAATGGTTCTCTAATTGTTTATAACTCTTGCAAATCTATCCTTTTATTTCTTTATTTGTTGTTCCTGTTCTCTGCTTGAGCACAGGCCATCCCACCTGTTCTTTTTCTTTCAGTCTCCAGCACAACACTTTTCCTCGCTTCATACTGGTTGTTAAGCTGTTAAATTACTGACTCTGTCCTGTTGTAAGAAAAAGCCATCAACCTGAAATGTTAACGCCTATATTCTCACTACGATTGCTGCCTGATTCCCATATTGTCTATTCTTAAATGTTGACAAGCTTTCTTTGAATCAGTGACTCTGGTAATGCATTTCATACCCTCACAAGTTCGCCCGCCTCTCATATATTTAATCTTAGAATCATACAGTACAGAAGAAGCCCTTCAGCCCATCAAGCCTAGACTGACAAAAACACCACTCTAAATGTACGCTAATCCCACCTCCCAGCACTTGACCCATAGCCTTGAATGTTATAGTATTTCAAGTGTTCATCCAGTACTTTTTAAAGATTGTGAGGTTTCCTGTCTCAATTATGTCCCCCAGGCAGTGCATTCCCAATCCCAATTCACTCTGGGTGAAATTTTATTTCCTCAAATCCCTCAACCTCCTGTTTTTCACCTTAAAATTCTGCCCCCCTTGTAACATCCTGGTGAATCTCCTCTGCACCCTCTCTCATGCAATCATACCCTTCCTACAGTGCAGTGACCAGAACTGAGCATAGTACTCCACCTGTGGCCTCGCCCAAGTCCTGTACAGCTACAGCATAACCTCCCTGCTCTTGTAATCTATACCATGATGTGGAGATGCTGGCGTTGGACTGGGGTGAACACAGTAAAAAGTCTTACAACACCAGGTGCCTTTACTACCCTATTATCCTGTCCTTCTGCCTTCAGGGATCTGTGGACAAGCACCCCAAGATTGCTCTGTTCCTCTGAGCTTCAAGAAGGAGATAGATACATATATTTTATACTTCTTTAAAAACAGAAACTTGAAATCCATTTATTGTCACTACGCCAATTTTGGTTCCAAATTGCCATATTACCCTGGATCCCATGTGCTTTTACCTTCTTTATCAGTCTCCCATGTGGGACCTTGTCAAAAGCTTTGCTGAAATCCATATAAAGTGCATCAACTGCCCTACCCTCATCTACACCTCCTGGTCATCTCAAAATATCCAATCAAATTTGTTAGGCATGACCTCCCTCTGACAAAGCCATGCTGACTGCCCCTGATCAAACATTGCCTCTCCAAGTAGGGATTGATTCTGCCCATCAGAATTTTCTCCAATAGTTTCTGTACCAATGATGTGAGACTCGCTGGTCTGTAATTCCCTGATTTATCTCTACCACACTTCTTGAAACGTAAAACCACATTAGCTGCCTCCAGTCCTCTGTGGCCAGAGAGGAATTAAAAATTTGTATCTGAGTCCCTGTAATTTCCTCCCTCGTCTCCCCAATATTCCCTGGGATACAACTCATCTGGACCTCACTTTAGTGGTTTGTCCACTTTAAGCCTGCCAAAATTTCCAGTACCTCCACATTCCCTATGTCAAAATGCTTAAGAACCTCTCAGTCACTGTCTCAATTCTGCGCTTACATCTCCTTCTCCAAAGTGAAGACAGATGTGAAGTCTTAACACCCGACCAATGTCATCCGGCCCACGCACAGATTACTCCTTTGGTCCCTAATGGTCCTACTCTTTTCCTGGTTACCCTTTCCCTTGATATATTTATGGAATATCTTGTGATTTCCCCTAATCTTGCCTGCCAGTGCTTTTTCATGCCTCTTTGCTGTCCTAATTGCTTTTTTGACTTCGTCGCTGCACTTTCTCTACTCCACGAGGGCCTCTGTAGATCTTCTCTCTTTCAACCTTTTAAATGCCTCTTTTCCTTCCTATGCAGTCCTGCATATTCCTAGACATCCAGGGTTCTCTGGACTTGTTGCTCCTACATTTCACCCGAAAGGGAACATGTTGGTTTGAATGATTTAGGCAAGCTCGCACACTTCAGAACAAGGAAACCTTTCATCCACCTTCACAGCCATCAGCTGATCCACGGTTAAAGGATTTTGTTGTGATGTGCTTATTGAATGGCACCCTTGCTTGCTGTGTAACTGGGTGTAGTAAGGTAAAAGCAATAAGTATCGGCCAGGACACCAGTGATAACTCATGTGCTTTATAAAATAGTTCCGTAGGATCTTTATGCCCACCCAAGGGGGCAGACAGAGTTTCATCTGAAAGGTAACCGTTCTGACAGTGCAACATTACTGTGCATTGGAATGTTAATGTGGAGTCTGTAGACTATTGTGTTGGAGTAGGGCTTCAATCCACAGCCTTGGGCGATAGGAGGGAAGCTGGGGAGAGAGAGATGCTGGGGAAGGGAACAGCATTAAAGGAAGTTTGGTCAGGCACCAGAAACATTTGATCTTTAATTTTTTTTGCTCTAGTTTAGTTCATTGATTTAACGGTCTGTCAGATTGTGACTAAGTTGTTCCAGCAGCTAATATGTGGAAGGAGGTGGGTGAAGGGAAGGGCCTGATATGCAGCCGATCAGGTATCTCAATCTTATCAACAAAAATCCATGAACTCCTTGCACCTGTTGTTGCGGGTGGGTGGGGCAAGGGTGAAGAATGTCAGAAGATGGTTTTCAGTAGAGAAAAAAAGCTGCTTATCTTTCTGTAGTCCACAGCGATCCTAGAAAAGTGAGCAGTTTCAGCAGACACAAGCAGCACCTGATAGTGTTTCACATGGTTTAGTCTGATTTGGCAGTGGATGAATAAACCAGTTGTATGGCACATCTTTCAAGTCTGTGTCCCATGGACTTAAGGGAGCAAATTGCGAGGATATTCCTGGAATTGGATCATCAGAACTAGTGAGAACTTGGGCACGGATGAGCTGTTCAAAGGGTGAACATGAATTTGTGAAGGTTAAAAGATATTGAGCATTTTCACCGAATCCTGTTTTAGCTTTAACAACTACCAAACATATTTAAGTGGGGAAAAAACAGATTTAGTAATTATACAGACCCTAGCTGTTATAGAAATGCAATTGTTTGGTTAATTTCTTAAAATTCTGCTTTGCAGTTTGCTGAGTCTCTTACCTCTGTCTCAGGCAACATAGTTCATAATTATTTTGAAATTCGACTAGTTAATAAAGCTGAATAAGTATTCCTCTGCTTGTTAGGTTGTCAAATCTGTACTAATGTCATTGAGGTTGAGCTACCCGAAAACATTCTATATTATGATAACTTGTAAGGTTTTAAATTTCTTTGTAAACAAGCAGACAATTGTCTGCATTTTGGCTAATGTAAAGATGAGGATGAGCCATTGTTGCTATCTTCCATAGAATACCTGCAGTGCAGAAGGAGGCTATTCGGCCCATCGAATCAGCACCAACCCTCCAAAAGAGCACCCCACCTAAGCCCAGTCCTCTGCCCTATCCCTGTAACCCCGTGCATTGATCATGACCAATCCACCTAACCTACACATCTTTGGACTGTGGGAGGAAACCGCAGCACCCGGAGGAATCCCACGCAGACACAGGGAGAACCTGCAAACTCTACACGAGTCACCCAAGGCCAAAATCAAACACAGGTCCTTGGTACTGTGAGGCAGTAGTGCTAACCACTTTGTCACCATGCCTCCTGCCACATATTGCTGGAGCAATTTGTCACAATCTGTGACAGCCCCTTAAGTCAAAGAATTAAACTAGGAGACATAGATAGAGGCTTGTGCAGGTGCCAGAAACATTTTATTGTATTTCTTATACAATTGTATGTAAAATAATCTAGGTTACTGAATCCGGCTGGTTGCAAAATTCATTCTGGTGGAGAAGAGAGGTTATTCTGTTATTTAGTGAGGATAAGGATTGGTTACCAAGGCTTGTTGCAAATGGAGTTACAAGAACCATAGAATTATAGAATTTATAGTACAGAAGGAGGCCATCTGACCCATCGAGTCTGCATCGCCCCTGAGAACCCCACCTAACCTTGGACACTAAGGGCAATTTATCATGGCCAATCCACTTAACCTACACACCTTTGGACTGTGGGAGGAAACCAAAGCACCCGGAGGAAACCCACGCAGACACTGGGAGAATGTACATACTCCGCACAGACAGTGACCCAAGCCGGGAATTGAACCTTGGAACCTGGAGCTGTGAAGCACTGTGCTACCGTGCTGGGTGTTGGATTAATTGATTTTGGAGGATGAATCTAAGGTTAGGGCGGTATTGATGAGGGTGCTAGTGGTATTTGGAGCTACCACCAGGAGTTACAAGAACAAAATCATTCCCCTCTCAGCCTGTGAAAATTCACTCCTCATTTGTACATCATCCCTTGTAATCAATGAAAGCAGAGGAAGTGCAGACAAACTGGATCCCCAAACAGGACTATGACAGAAGAGAGAGATCGAAACTCGAAGACGCTAATAACCCCCTCGACTCTCTCCCAAGGAGGAACAATGGAATTCTGGCCAGAAACTGATGCGCCGTAATTAACCATTAATGGACAGTGTCACATGGCCCAAGCCTTTAACATTACATCTGCAGCCTCACAGTCAATCTACTATTTAACATTTGACTGGTGAATCACCAAGAAGCAGACCTCTAGGCAGAATGCGGGATGGCAGCTACTCCTCAAGTCAATCTCTACTGGAAGATTTCCTTTTATCATCTGCAGCAGTGACCCCAGTCTCTCTGTATCTGCTTATCTGCGGGATCAGCACCAACTGTAAAGTGAACTCGACCGCTTCATTCTCCAGCTGAATTCGAGCTCCTACATGAAAGAATTCTTCTTTGGACTCCTGACTATATATAATATACATGACTGGGGGCAGCATGTGACGCAGTGGTTAGCACTGGGACTGCGGCGCTGAGAGCCTGGGTTCGAATCCCGGCCCTGGGGCACTGTCAGTGTGGAGTTTGCGCATTCTCCATGTCTGCGTGGGTTCACCCCCACAAACCAAAGATCTGTAGGTTAGGTGGATTGGCCACGCTAAATTGCTCCTTAATTGGGAAAATAAATTATTGGGTACTCTAAATTTATTTTAAAAAATAATAATAAACATGACCTGTGTTTTTTTTTTTTACTGTTACTATCCATAATTTATGTGTACCCCTTTAGTGTGTGTGTCCTCCTTCCCTCGCCTGGCTTTTGAATGTGAAATAAAGTAACCTTCTAAGTTAATCATAACATGAACTTTCTCTGGGTTGTTAATAAATTGGCTGTCGGGCAGCACGGTGGTGCAGTGGTTAGCACTGCTGTCTCTCGGCGCCGAGGTCCCAGGTTCGATCCCGGCTCTGGGACACTGTCAGTGTGGAGTTTGCACATGAAAAATGAAAATCGCTTATTGTCACAAGTAGGCTTCAAATGAAGTTACTGTGAAAAGCCCCTAGTCGCCATATTCCGGCGCCTGTTCGGGGAGGCTGGTACGGGAATTGAACCGTGCTGCTGGCCTGCCTTGGTCTGCTTTAAAAACCAGCGATTTAGCCCAGTGAGCTAAACCAGCCCCTGTGTCTCCCCGTGTCTGCATGGGCTTTGCTCCCACAACCTAAAGATGTGCAGGGTAAGTGAATTGGCCACGCTAAATTGCCCCTTAATTGGAGAAAAAATGAATTGGGTACTCTAAATTTATTAAAAAAATAATTGGTGCTCACACCAAAGGTTTAGGGAAACCTGCCGCACCATACTTTAAAAATAATTCAAAATGCATTCTGCTGGTGAAAGGGGAAAGTACAGTTTGCCTGCATCTCCTGTGGGTAAAAGGAAATTCATAACATCTAGCAGGAAAGCTAATGTTGCAGGGTTGTAACTTTCATTGGGCAAAAAGATTAATTGGTAATGTTGAAAGCTGAAAATATCCTACGACTTGAGACCAAAAGATTTTCTGATCATTCAGCGACAATCCATTTTTTAATTGTAACCTAAATTTGCACTAATTTTGCCTTTTCATGGAGTTGCATCATTTGAACATGCATATCATTCAAAATAATGAACGCTGGGTTCTAAATTAAATCTTATCCTAGCCACATTACCGAGGAGGATGACCGGATACAGCAGCCCTTTCGATTTGCAGCCTTCTGGACTCAACCTTGAGTTCAACCTCTACCCCTGTTTCTATTTTGCTTCTCTTTTTCCTCCTCCTTGCTTTCAGATGGCAACAATTCGGGATTCTGCTATTCGCACCTCGAGGCACATCTTTTGTGTCTTTACTGATCTCACTACCACTCCTTTGACCTTGCACCATGCAATTGTTTGTCATTTAATCTTCAGCCTTCCACCCTATCACAGACCTTTTTTTTCCCTTTGCCATCTTCAACCACCCCTCACCCTCACTCGCCTGTTCAAAACTTTTTGTAATCTGAAAGACCCATCACCAGATCACAAGCAACATTCTCTTTTCCAACAATCTCTCGCTCAGCAAAACTAAGAAGCTGGTCATTGACTTCAGGAGGTGGAGTGTCGTCCACACCCCTGACTGTATCAATGGTACCGAGGTGGAGATGGTGGACAGCTTCAAATTCCTAGATGTAAACATCACCACCAATCTGTCCTGGTCCACCCACGTCGAAGCTATGTGACAATAGTGCCTATACTTCCTCAGGGAATTTGGCATGTCCACAACAAATTCTATCGATGCACCACAGAAAGCACCCTATCTGGCTGCATCTCGGCCTGGTATGGCGACTGCAAGAAACTACAGAGTCGTGAACACAACCCAACCGATCTCACAAGGCCGCCTCCCATCCATTAACTCTGTCTACATCTCTCGCAGCCTTGGGAAAGCAGGCAGCATAATCAAAGACCCCTCTCGTCCGGATTATTCTCTCTCCCATCAGGCAAAAGATACAAATGTTTGAGAACGCTCACCAACAGCTTCCCTGCTGTTACCAGACTCCTGAATGACCCTCTTGGGATCTGAACTGATCTTATGCAACTTCTCAACATTTATAGCACTATACACCGTAAACTTCACCCGCTTTCTATGTTTATGTATTTTCATTATGTATCCTCGTGTATTGTATGGAGTGATCTTCCTGGACTGTGTGCAGAACTTTTCACTGTACGTCTGCATATGTGATAAATCTAATCTTTTTCTCTTTAATTTTTTTTCTGATATGATCCCAGCATTCCCTCCAAATATAGATTCCAATAATGTAAGAGATGTTTAACACTGATTATAGCTTTGTTGTTTCCATAATGGAATGCTTAAATTGTGAATTCAGTATACCCTAACCACGATATAAATTTAATCAGCACTTTTATTGTACTCTGTTCCTATTTCTAAAAAATGTTGATTGGCTTTATTTCTGCAATTGGATAAAAAATCTATTTGAACTTTGACGTCTGTTCAGTCGCAATCTTGTGATCTTTGCATTGAGCTCATGCTCCCATTCCTTTCGAGTTTCCTAAATATTTTGCCACACGCTTCAGCACATTTGAATTGTATCTGCCACCCGTTATGCACCCTGGAAATTTTTCCGAGTCCTCTTCATTAAATCTTTGCCAACAAGTTCCGTATTATTTGTTGTTACACTACTGCCTCATGGCGCCGAGACCCGGGTTCGATCCCGGCCACGTGTCACTGTCCGCATGGAGGACCAGGGTTTGACCCGGCCCTGGGTCACTGTCCATGTGGAGTTTGCACGTTCTTCCCATGTCTGCATGAGTCTCACCCCCACAACCCAAAGATATGCAGGGTAGGGTGGATTGGCCATGCTAAAATTGTCCCTTAATTTGAAGAAAAAGAATTGGGCACTTAAAATGTATTTAAAGAAAAAGAAAAACAAAAGTTGAGTATTATTCCAAACCCTGTGACTCATTAAAGTTTGGGGTCAAATCGACTCCACGGATTAAGCTCAAAGGCTGAGATGCCAGGGCCATATGGAGGGGACACTGCACTGTTGGAAATGCTGTCTTTTGGAAGGAACATTTGAGGATTTTCAAAGTGCGGCTTGCAACCCGTGGATGGGTCATGGCAGGTGTCAGGAGGGTCACTGAGTGATCGGTCGCAGCGTTTCCATGGTGGTTCTGATCACGGGAGCTGCTGCTACCAGCATTTCTATTGAGAAATGGTGGCCACTGCTGCCTTTGGTATGAGAAGGAAATTAGGCTGTTTGCAATCTTCTGGCCATAAGCGGCCGAAGTGAGTAGGTCACGCACCTTGTATGTACACTTGATGTCAAGTGCCCTGTATGTATGTGCCTTTGCCACCAAATCAGGGAAGGGAGCTTCTTCCATTTTCTACGTGTTAGCAAGCAAGACACGAGGACTGTGAAGATTAATTGTTTTGTTACAAGAAAGAGACGACCGGAGACAAATAGAGTACCTAATGGCCAGGATCTCGCATCCGAATCTGCTGAAGAGAGCTGCTCAGGATAGAGCAGTGTTAATGTCAGGTCTGTGCAGAGCTCCAGGGCCTCTACTCAACAGCCTACAAAGAAGGAACTTAACTCGGGAACAAAGCAGTATCAAGATTTCTTGAGGTATGGTTTTGTCAATTGTGCCAATGCAAATAAGGATGCAAAGCCTATGTATTTTATGTGCAGGGAAGAATTGGCAAATGAGAGGAGAAGTTTCAGATTTTGAAAGAGAAATGGTGGGTGAAGAATTCCTTTTTTGAGGTTGAGACCCCTGACCAAGCAGTCTTCCCCTTTTGCATTAAAGAGAAGCAAAAGTGGCATGGGTTGTGAAGGCCTGTCGGTTGGCAGAAGCCGGTCCCGGGGGGGAAAAAAGTTTGTAAAACACTGGTTTAAACCAAGGTCCCATATATCTGCTTGGGTAGATGTAAAAGATCCCATGGCAATATTTTGAGGGAGAGCAGGGACGTTATGCTTCCCAACCCTATCCTCCAATCAGCAGCACAAAAAACACATTATTTGGTCATGCTGACAATGCTGTTTGTGGAAGCTTGTTGTGAACAAATTGCATGCTGTGTTTCCTATATTACAATATATTTTAAAAATATATATATTTTTGTAGTTTTGCATTTATTTGCAACAACATTGCCAGAAAAAAAGGGAAGAAATAAATGGGTTTGAATACATATGAAACATATGTAAATACGAGTTATATTAACATTGGGCTCCCAGTAGTCGACTGTTTAACTATCTGCATGTTGAAACCTATCAGGGGCGTGTTTGAGACCATCAAGGCTTCTCTCTCTTTCTGTCTCCCCTCCCCTTATTGGTTGGGCATGAACAGATCCTCTAAGAGTTTGGTAAATTGCCTCCCATGTGTTGTGGAAGCCTTTCTCCAATCCTCTGAATTTTATCTTTTCCAGTTTGAGGAATTCTACTAAATGGATTTCTACTAAAGGAATTCTTCGAAAAAAACACTTTTCATTTTTAAATCAGACAGTCTGTGGCCTTTGGTGGTGTTGCTGATCTTCAGCCAAGCAGTCTCTGGCAGGCAATTAGGGAGGCCAAGGCTAGGGCATCTGCCCCTCCCCCCGTAAAGAGCTCTGGTTGTTTTGATACCCCAGAGACTGCTACTACTAGACATGGCTCCACCCTCACTCCCATAACGTTTGGACATGGGCACAAAGAAGGTGGTCCAATACCCGACAGTCTGGGGCAAGACCAGAACATGTGCGGTTGGCCCGGCTGCCCTGGCACCATTCATATTTGACCTTTACCTCCAGGAAGAAGCTGCTCATGAGTGTTCTTGTCAAGTGCTCCCTGTGCACTACTTTCAGTTTGTTAGGCTCAGCCCTGCGCTTGAGGTGAAGTTCGCCCTATGCAGTGCTTCAATCCAGAGTCCTCCCCGTATCTTCTATGTCTAGCTCCTCCTCCCACTTTCCCATGTCTCGTCCAGCTTAACCTTCACCACCTCAGCAGATATCCATACATGATAGTTTTACAGATTCTAAGGTTTCCCCCCGCCATATACAAACACCATGATTAATTTGTCTACTTGGTGAAGAAGGCCTTTGGGATGAAGATCGGGATGGATCTGAAGAGGAATCTTGGCAGAATGTTCATTTTGATTGTGGGCACTCTCCCTACCAGGGAGCAGGAGTGATCCCCACCTCTGCAGGTCACTCTTTGCGTGTTCTACCAGACCCTATAGATTCCACTTATGGATCCATGTCCTCACACGGGCTACCTGGATCCCCAGGTATCAGAGCTTGTTTTGGGCAGTTTCCCCAGCTCCACTCGCTCTCTCTCCCCACCCCCGTTGGGTCGACGGGAAAGATTTTGCTCTTGCTCAGGTTGAGTTTGTAACCTGAGAAGGCTCTCTCTTTCCCCCCCCCCCCCCCCCCCCGCCCTCCAATCTGTTCCTCAAAGGTGTTTGGTTCCTTTACCATCGCCGATGTTTCCCTGATTTGGGGCTGGATTTGCCTATCGATGTTGATACGTTCTGATGCTTGGCCGGATGAAATTAGTGCACTAGACAATGTCTAGTTTGTGACTAGTTGAATGTTTGTAGGCCAGATAACTATGAAAACTACTAAAATCATTAACTATTAAATTATATTATAAAATTATCCAAGAGCTATTACAAATGCGACCATCTACTAAGACGGCCATCTCCAGACTCCACGAGGATGCAGTGTCACATGGCTGTTGGAGGTCTTATCTGTTAATATTTTCATAACTGCTTATGCATATAATCATAGATGGGTTCTCGGGTCCCAGTGAAAGTCTCTTTCTCTCTCTTCGCCCCACCCCCCTCCCCCCACCGATGTGCGCGTCGTCCCAGTTTTGGGTATATATATTTACAAGTACCACTGATGTCCCTTCCAGGATGCTGCTAACCATTATGTACCGTCTCCCTGGGTCCGTCACCATGTTTGTCGCTGTGAATGTTGTCCTTTTGCTAAACTGTATGGCAACTGTCCTGCCATAGCACACTTGTACACGTGTCCTGTCCAGCTCTTCCTTGACCTCAGTCATTCCTTCTCCCTCGGGTGTGTTTGGAGGAGAGGGCAGCACGGTTATCATAGAATTTACAGTGCAGAAGGAGGCCATTCGGCCAATCGAGTCCGCACCGGCCCTTGGAAAGAACACCTCCATCCTACCCCATAACCCAGTAACCTCACCCAACACTAAGGACAATTTTGGACACTAAGGGCAATTTATCATGGCCAATCCACCTAACCTGCACATCTCTGGACTGTGGGAGGAAACCGGAGCACCCGGAGGAAACCCATGCAGTGTTTAGCACTGCTGCCAGACAGTGCTGAGGCCCTAGGTTCGAACCCGGCTCTGGGTCACTGTCTGTGGACAGTGTGGAGAATGTACAGGAGTGTGGAGTTTGCACATTGTCCATGTTTTTGCGTGGGTTTCGCCCCCACAACCCAAAGATGTGCAGGGTAGATGGATTGACCACGCTAAATTGTCCCTCAACTGGAAAAAATGAATTGGGTACTCCAGTTATAAAAAGAAAGGTGTGTCTGGAGAAAGACTATGTTGGCCATCGGGCTTTTTAGATGGGTGAAGACTCTGGATCTTTTCACCAGCCCATTGAATGCCCTGATGTTCCAGGTGACTATTAAGATGGGTGGGGTTTCTGTCCCATCCCCCCTCCTGCCATATTTACCACGTGGACGGGCCACTGCACGCCGGGGATTCTTTGTTTGTGGGTCATCCAGGATGTTCCAGCTGTCCCCATGTGTGACCTGTTGTGACCAGCATCCTACACCCACCCCAGGCCCGTCTGCTGTTGCCGTCTCTTCTTCCTCTTCACCGTACCCCTGTTGCCCCCCCCCCCCCCCTCGCTTCAATGTGCCACTGCCCTATTTCTTCCTCCCAGTAGTGTTCTTTATATCAGTCAAATTTCTGTTCTCAGGCAATATCCAGTTTCTCTATTTTTGCCCTTTCAAATGACTGTGTGGAAATTGCTGGGAGTAAAAAATGTTAGTCCTCATTTCAAACCATACATGACATCAATTCGACTTCATAAATGTCATGAGTGTGGAGGAGTGTTTTTAAAAAAATATATATATTTATTAAAGTTTTTTAACACAATTTTTCTCCCTTACAAACAACAACCCCCCCCCCCCCGTAACAAAAAAAAAACGAGAAATCACGCAGAGCAAGATATATACATGGCAAAATAATATATCCACACAGCCCCGTACACTGGCCCTCACCCGCATGTGCCAGCCTCCCCAACCCTTCATGCCATCTCCCGCTCATCCACCCGCCCAGGCAGCCCGCCCCCACCCCCCACAGGTTGCTGCTGACTGAACTTCCTCTAACGCTCCGCGAGATAGTCTAGGAACGGTTGCCACCGCCTGTAGAACCCCTGCGCAGACCCTCTCAAGGCAAACTTAATCCTCTCCAGCTTTATGAACCCAGCCATGTCGTTTATCCAGGCCTCCACGCTGGGGGTCTTCGCCTCCTTCCACATTAGCAAGATCCTTCGCCGGGCTACTAGGGACGCAAAGGCCAGAATGCCGGCCTCTTTCGCCTCCTGCACTCCCGGTTCATCCACTACTCCAAATATTGCTAGCCCCCAGCTTGGCTTGACCCGGACTTTCACCACCTGAGATATTGTTCCCACCACTCCTCTCCAGAACCCCTCCAGTGCCGGGCATGACCAAAACATATGGACATGGTTCGCCGGGCTCCCTGAGCACCTTCCACATCTGTCCTCCACCCCAAAGAACCTACTCAACCTCGCCTCCGTCAAGTACGCTCTGTGAACCACCTTAAATTGTATCAGGCTGAGCCTGGCACACGAGGAGGAGGAATAAACCCTACCTAGGGCATCAGCCCACAGACCTTCCTTGATCTCCTCCCCCAGCTCCTCCTCCCATTTACCCTTCAACTCTTCTACCAGCGCTTCCCCCTCTTTCAACTCCTGGTGTATTTCCGACACCTTGCCCTCCCCGACCCATACACCCGAGATCACCCTATCTTGAAACTTCTTGTGCCGGGAGCAATGGGAATTCCCTGACCTGTCGCCTCACAAAAGCCCTCACCTGCATATATCTGAAGGCATTTCCCGGGGAGTGTGGAGGAGTGTTAATCAAACCAGGATGGGTACTGACGGCAGCCTAATCTATGAGTTGTTGATGGTCCATTATTGTTGTCTTCCCAGCCCATTTTTGTGGATGAACACATTTGTTTCCTCAGGCATGTTAAAATAATGTTCTTTGTTGTCGTAGGTTTCCCAAAGTCTTGCCGGGTACAACATGCTAAACCACACCTTGCTTCTAAATCAAAGCCGCTTTTGCCCTGTTTAATTCCACCTGGCACTTGGCCAGGTCTGTTGCAATGCCCTGGTAGATGTGGATTGTATGTCCCTTCCATCTACACAACCCTGGTGCTCCTCGCCCAGTTCAGCACTCGTTCTTGTCCTGAAATTTGTACAGTTTTGCTATTATCGCTGGTGGGCGATTCTCCTGATTTGAGCCTTTGCCAGGGCAACCTGTGGGCCTGTTCCACCTCTGGGGATTTGGCGAAGCCTCCCCTCCGAACTATTTCGCACGCATCCCTGCGACATACTCTTGTCAAGTTTCTGCCCTCTTGTGCCCTCAAAGAGTGCCCGACAATCCTTGGATTCTGACAGGGGGACCTGTTCTCTTGATCATCAACCTTCCCCTTGAGCGCTCTGTTTGTTACCAACCTTGCCATCTCTGCCTCGTGCGAGGCAATCCATTTACTCTAGTCGATGGTCGCTTTCTCCAGGTCCTGCATTGTCGCTTCCTGGGTCTCCAATCTTTTCCATTCTGTCCAATGCGTCTTTAACTGGCAGGCCAAAGTGGTTTCTATGGCAGACATGAGGTCCTCATTTATAGAGTCCCTATGTTTCTGGAACTCTTGGAAGAAACTCCATCAATGGGTGGGCTGGCGTTTGCATTGGTGATCCTGCTCGATCCTATGCTCTGCTCTGTCTCGCTCTGAGGTTGGGGTGGTCCTCTATACCAACTTTTGCTATTTTTCCAGTTCTGGCTGGTTCAACAGCATTTCTTAGGTTGGTTGTTTGTTTGCGGCGGGCGGGGGGGGGGGAATTGTTACTTTGTCTGATTGTCGTGTTAAAAGGGCTTAAGTTGAAGCACCCAAAAGAGAGCCACCTTTTGTGCGACCGCTCAGCTCATAGCCGCCACCAGAAGTTCCCTACCATACAACGTTCAGTACAGAAGTATTTCATTGGATATAAAGTGCTTTGAGACTTCAGGTCCAAATGAAAAGTGCTATGTGGATGCAATTTGGTTTTTACTCTTCAAGAGGACCCAGGGATAACCCAAGAGTAACCCTGGTGAACATCTAGCAACATACTCTCAGTTCAATTTACAGAAGATTATGCATTATGGGCACGATCTTGCTGTCTCCTAATGTAATACACCCTAGGGTTTATGCCGTGAAGTTCAATTGATCCATTTGCTGAGTACTTTTAGAACCAGTTATTTTTTTTATTCCTTTATTCTTTCTTGGGATGTGGGAGTCACTGTCAAGGCCGGCATTTGTTCCCCATCCCTAATTTCCCTTTAACTGAGTAACTTGCTAGGTCATTTCAGAAGGCAGATACGGGTTAGTCACATTGCTGGAGCCACTTGTAGGCCAGATCAAGGAATAATGGCACATTTCCTTCCTGGATTAATGAATAAAATGGGTATTTACAATAATTAACGGTTGTCATGATCACCATTACTGATCCTAAGTTTATATTTCAGATTTTATTAGTTGAATTCAGATTCTGCCAGTTGCTGTGATGGGATTTGAAACCATATCCCCAGACCATTAGTCTGGGCTTCTGGATTACTAGTCCACTGAACTACTACGCCACCATTTTCCCCTAACTTCTTCAGCTACCTCTTTAAAACAATTTTAAATTTTTTTATTTTTAACCCAATTCTTTTTTTTTCCAATTAAGGTCACTTTAGCGTGGCCAATCCACCTACCCTGTACATTTTTGGGTTGTGGGTGTGAGACCCACGCAGACATGGGGAGAATTGTGTAAATTCCACTCGGACGGTGACCCTGGACCGTGATCGAAACTGGGTCCTCAGTGCTGTGATGCAGCAGTGCTAACCAGTGCGCCATCGTGCTGCCCTCTTCAGCTATCTCTAATTGATCCATATCCTTCTGTCATGCATCTTTCCACCATCACCTGTGAAAACAGCACTTGCAGCAGATGGACTGCAGCGTTCAAGAAAACTGCTCACCACCACCTCCTTGAGAAATGGGGGTGGGCAACAAATACTACCCTTTCCTGCAACCCACAAAAGAGTACAAAAAAAGACTGTTGGCTTGTATTTCCTCCACAAATCCACTTCTCCTTTAGTTATTTTGTCTGAACAGTGAGTTGTTTCCATAATGGCAGCTGTTACTGTTAATAGTTGAATATTACAACTTTAATAATGTCATTACCAAGAAATTGCTGATACTGGATTGCACGATAATATGATGACAGGATAGAGCCAAAACCATTGGGAAAACACTTCTCTGGATAGAAATATTTTTGTCCTGATTGCACAGTAAGCAAACAAGATTAAACTGTTATCCGAACAATTGTTCCTTTTCGTATTTGTTTATTAGCCAGTTTACTATGGTAACATTAGCAGGATCTAGATTTTTAGATTTGCAGTGCTATGAATTATTTGGATAATTATGATTTATACTCTATCATTAGATGATAGAATCTTACAGCCTGGCTTCAACAGGTACTTGAATTGTTTTTTCTTAAAGTTTCTGTTCTCCTTGAGAGACGGTAAATTCAGACCGCAATGCAGTTTTTAGGCGCCACCTGCTTTCAAGGCATTCCATTTCTTGTGAGAGGCTAACTGTTAGTTGGAATATCCTGAGCCTGAATTACCCTTGCATTCTCCCTGCCACCCCAAACCACCACCAATCTTTCCTGTTGAGTTCAGTTGCAGGACGCCAAACTACTGCTTTCTTGGCTGAGAACAGTTCATTCAGAGAAGAGGATAATTAACTGTGTTGCAAGTATGTGAATTTGGCAGGTGTGCATACAAGTGATTTTGTTTCCTGGCAACATCACTGCACAACAGTTGCCAACTTGACTTTGTTATACCGAAAGGAGTGTTGTAAACCTGGCGTCTTCTGATCAAAACAAGGGGTAAACTAATATGAGACATTTATTTCATATGTTTTTAAATGGATAATTTGATCAAATCCTTTGGTTTATATTTTTGCAAACATGCATTCCCATTCTGAACTAATTTGACATTTCTAAAGATGACTTTGTTATACAGCTCTGACAGAATATCAAGTGTGCTGCTGATATTAAATGTGTGTGTATACATGTGTATATTGATTTTACTGAAAGGAAGGAGAGAGAGAGAATTTAACATGTGCATGCTGAAATATTTCTTGCAATCTCATTAGAGTTCAACAAGGTTGAAATGAGGTGGAGGGTTGGCTTCACCTGCCCACCGCTCTGTTGAGGGGTCTGATCATTTCCTGAGCTGTTAAAGTGTGAATTGTAGCTGTGAATATCTTGCTACTTGGGCTGGACTAAACATTATATATCAGCTTCGAGAATCAGCACAATTCTTTCATGTCAGTATAATTTTAACACAAAAAGCAAAACACTGCAATCATTGAAACTATGCAATGAAAACAGAAAATGCTGGCAATACTCGTGTCAAGCAGTATCTGTGGAGGGAGAAACAGAGTTACCATTTCAGGTCTGACTTTTCATCAGAACTGGTAAAATTAGTGATAGGTTTTGAGCAAGTGCAAGATGGAGGGTGATGTGTTGGGTGTTCTGGATCACATACAGGTCACCAACACTTGAAGTAGTGCAACACTATTTTATTAAAAGGTTAACTATTTAAACATGAACTGTGGGTAAATACGATACTCGCTTTAACTAAAGACCTTTGCCTTGTCCTAACCAGTTGATGCACTCAGCACATGGTGAATGTCTGTGTTGCAGGCTGTGAGCTCTGCTCCTAGCTAGCTGCTATGCGAATGAGCGGGAACTCTGATGCCCCCTGTCTTTATAGTGTGCGTGCTCTCACTGGTGATTGGCTGCGGTGTTGTGTACGTTGATTGGTCCCACTGTGTGTCCATCAGTGTGTGTCTGCACCATGATATATTGGTGTATATTATGACCCCTCCCCCCCTTTATATTAAAAAATTGTGCCTGCGTGACAATAAATAGTGTGTGATGAATGTTCCTGACTACGTGTGTGCAAAATATTCATGTACATAAAACTAAGCTATTTACATGGGAAGGTGCCTGGTGCAGAAAAAACAGTGTGTCACACAAATAACGAGATGAACACTATACACAAACCACTTGGACGATTAAACTGAAGAACAGAACAGGCCAGAGAGTCCATTAGTGCACAAAGTTCACAAATTAAGTCTCTGAGGTGGGCGACGAATTCTGTTTGACCGCCTCAAGGGTGGGTCAGGAGCCACCGGCTGAGGAGCGGGCTGGACTGCATCAGAGTGAGGAGGATGCAGAGTGACCGGAATCTCTGCATAGTCCAGGTCAGGGACAACAGGAGGGTGTGTCACTGGCGGAGGATCACGTAGCGAGCGTGGAACGAGACGAAGGGCACGTTGATTACGGCGCAGAATGGAACCATCCGGTAGACTAACCAGGAACGAGCGGGGAGCCACCTGCCGAAGAACCACAGCAGTTGCAGACCAGCCACCATCCGGAAGATGGATGCGGACGTTGTCATCTGGAGCCAGAGCAGGGAGATCAGCTGCACGGGAGTCATGAGCCATCTTGTGCTGTGCACGAGACAGTTGCATTCGTTGAAGGATTGGAAAGTGGTCGAGGTCTGGGACGTGAATGGATGGCACCGTCGTCCTCTGGGTGTGACCCATGAGCAGCTGGGCTGGCGACTGGACAGTGGGGCCGAGCGATAGGCCAGCAGGGCGAGGTAGAAGTCGGATCCTGCATCGGCAGCCTTGCAGAGGAGCCGTTTGACTATGTGGACGCCCTTTGCCATTGGATTGGGGGTACAGGGGACTGGATGTCATATGCACAAAGTTGTACCTCCTGGCAAAGTTGGACCATTCCTGGCTCGCGAAGCAGGGGCCATTGTCTTGACATCAGTGAGTGGGATGCCGTGACGAGCAAAGGTGTCCGTACAGGCACGGATGACTGCAGACGATGTGATGTCGTGCAAACGTACCACCTCCCGGCTAGTTTGAAAAATAGTCTACAATCAGAACATAGTCCCTGCCCAGCGTGTGGAACAGGTCGATGCCGACCTTTGACCAAGGGGACGTGACCAACTCATGGGGCTGTAGGGTCTCAAGTGGTTGGGCCGGCTGGAACCGCTGACAGGTGGGGCAGTTGAGCACTGTGTTGGCGATGTCATCATTGATGCCGGGCCAGTACACTGCCTCTCGGGCCTGTCGGCGGCACTTCTCCATGCCAAGATGGCCCTCGTGTAGCTGTTCCAAGACAAGCTGGCGCATGCTGTGCGGGATAACAATGCGGTCCAGCTTCAGGAGGACACCATCGACTACCTCCAGATCGCCTCTGATGTTGTAGAACTGTGGGCATTGGCCCTTGAGCCACCTGTCTGTTAGGTGGCGCATGACACGCTGTAGCAGGGGGTCAGCCGCAGTCTCGTGGCGAATTTGGACGAGGCATTCATCAGTGGGCGGTAGATTGGAGGCCACGAAGGCCACATGGGCGTCAACCTGGCAGACTAATCCCACTGGGTCACACGGGGTGTTGACTGCCCTGGACAGAGCGTCGGCTATGATCACAGGTCTTTGCCCGGGGTGTAAACGAGCTGGAAATCATATCGCCGGAGTTTGAGCAGAATGCGCTGGAGGCGAGGCGTCATGTCGTTCAAGTCTTTGTGTATTATATTGACCAGCGGGCGATGGTCGGTCTCGACGGTGAATTGGGGAAGGCTGTACACACAAATCATGAAACTTGACAACACCGGTCAAAAGGCCCAGGCATTCCTTATCTATCTGCGCGTAGCACTGTTCCGTGGGGGTCATGGCGCGTGACGCATATGCAATGGGGGCCCATGATGAGGCCTCATCGCGTTGCAGGAGCACTACCCCAATGCCAGATTGGCTGGCATCGGTCGAAATTTTTGTCTTTCGCTGGATCAGAAAAGGCCAATACCGGGGCCGTGGCAAGTTTGGTTTTAAGTTCTCTCCATTCGCCCCCGTGGCCAAGAAGCCATTGGAAGTCTGTCATCTTCCTGACCTGGTTCCTGAGAGCTGTGGTATGAGAGACGAGGTTAGGGATGAACTTCCCTAGGAAGTTGACCATGCCTAGAAATCGGAGGACCGCCTTGTTGTCCTCGGGCCTTTTTCATGGCTATGATGGCAGCCACCTTGTCTGCATCCGGCCACACACACAACTGGGAGATGTGGTCCCCTAGGAACTTGAGATCCGTCTGACCGAAGGAGTATTTGGCTCTGTTGAGGCGTCGGCCCTGCTCCCGTATGCGTTTTAACACGCGCTGAAGGCGACTGATATGCTCCTGCGGGGTGGTGGACCAAATGATTATGTCGTCGACATAGACGCGAACACCTTCAATGCCTTCCATCATTTGTTCCATGATCCTGTGGAACACTTCTGAGGACCGATATGATCCCAAACGGCATCCTGTTGTAGTAATATCTGCCAAAAGGGGTGTTAAAGGTACACCGTTTCCTGCTGGATCTGTCTAGTTGAATTTGCCAGAATCCTTTTGCGGCGTCAAGTTTGGTGAAGAGCTTGGCGCGAGCCATCTCGCATGTGATCCCTTCGCGCTTGGGGATTGGGTAATGCGCCCTCATTATGTTGCGATTCAGATTCTTTGGATCACTGCAGATTCTGAGCTCGCTGGAAGGCTTTTTTACGCACACCATGGAACTGCCCCAGTCGCTTGGTTCCGTAACTCTGGAGATCACTCCTTGGTCTTGGAGGTCCTGCAGCTGCTGCTTGAGGTGGTCCTTGAGGGGTGCTGGGACTCTGTGAGGTGCATGCACCACAGGCGTGGCGTTCTGTTTGAGTAGGATCTTGTAAGTGTATGGGAGCGTGCCCATGCCTTCGAAGACGTTGCGGTGCTGGTCGATGATGGCGTCGAGTTGCGCCCTGAAGTCAGCATCCTGGAAGGCAGATGTGTCATCAGGAGAGAGCGAGTGAACTCTCTGAACGAGGTTTAGCAGCTTGCACGCCTGTGCGCCAAGCAGAGAGTCCTTTGAGGAACCCACGCTCTCGAAAGGAAGGATGGCTTTTCGTGACTTGTGCGTCACTTCGAGTTGGCATGAGCCGGTAGCAGGAATGATGTTGCCATTGTAGTCCAATAGCTGGCAGGCTGATGGAAGAATGGTTGGTTTGATACAAAGGCTTTGGAAAGCAGACCATGCTATGAGATTGACGGAGGCACCAGTGTCCAGGCGGAATTGTATTTAGGATCGGTTGGCAGTCAGGGTGGCACACCACTCATCGCCTGGATCGATGCTGTATACCGAGAGCGGCTAGTGTCTTTGCTTTCGTGGACAGCCTGTTTTTTGTTACGACACCGACTCGAAAAGGCGCCTTCGGGTCCTCGGTATCACTGCTGTGTGGGAGGTCGGAATCTGACTCGGTGACCGTGGGTTGAATTGCCCGAACATTTCTGCGAGGCTGGCTGAAGCAATATGAATTGGAAGGCTGAGCTGCTCGACAGCAGGCCACATAGTGGCCAAGTCCTCCACATCGTAGGCATTGTCGAGATGTTGCGGAGCATTGCCGCTTTAAATGGGCGGAGCCACAGTTGCCGCACGCCGTGACGTCAGCACGTTCGCTGCGCCACCGCGCATGCGCGGTGCGGTCATGCGTGGTGCGCGTCTGCGCATTACGTTCCTCCACGTCACCGCCCCCTCGTTTTGGGAGGCCACGAAAAGCACGCAAAATGGCCGCCCTCATCCAGGCTGAGGCCCTGGAGGTGCTCAATCACTTGGACCCGTTCCGCCTTGTGGGGACCTTGCCACGCCGTTTCAGCCACTTGTATATGGGAGTACCGACTGGTGGCATTTTCATGTTGGACACGGTCTCAATGGTGGTCGCTTGTGTGAGTTGCTTTACTTTGAGGAGCTGCTGATGTAGGGGGTCCGACTGAATACCGGGTCGCGTATCATGGAGTTGGAGGTGGGCCCGTAGCTGCAAGATTGCGCAAGGATGCGGAGGTGCGTTAGAAAGGATTGGAAAGGTTCGTCCTTACCCTGAAAACGCTGCTGGAACACGTAGCGTTCAAAACTTTCATTCACCTCTACGCTGCAGTGAGTGTCAAATTTGAGGAGAACCGTCTTGAACTTTGTCATCTGCAAAGGTGAGAGTTGAAAATGTGGATGGCATGGTCCCCGGTCGTGGAGAAGAGCAATCTTTCTGGTGCACGAGGCCCCTTCCTGTCCGTGGCTTCGAGGTAGAGCTGGAAGCGCTGTTTGAAAATCTTCCAGTCGGCCCCGAGGTTGCCGGCGATGCGGAGCGGCGGCGGCGGGCTGATGTTGTCCATGTTGCAGAATGACGGAATGCTGGCGGAAGGCAGATCACTTGCAGGTAGGTCTAAGAAGTGCTAGTATGCAGCCACGTCCTGGTACCATGATGTGTTTGGTGTTCTGGATCACATACAGGTCACCAACACTTGAAGTAGTGCAACACTATTTTATTAAAAGGTTAACTATTTAAACATGAACTGTGGGTAAATACGATACTAGCTTTAACTAAAGACCTTTGCCTTGTCCTAACCAGTCGATGCACCCAGCACATGGTGAATGTCTGTGTTGCAGGCTGTGAGCTCTGTACTCCTAGCTAGCTGCTACTCGAATGAGCGGGAACTCTGATGCCCCCTGTCTTTATAGTGCGTGTGCTCTCACTGGTGATTGGTTGCGGTGTTGTGATTGTGGTTTGGTCCCACTGTGTGTCCATCAGTGTGTGTCTGCACCATGATATACTGGTGTATATTATGACGGGGGGGGGTTGGGGATAGAGACTGGACATAAGGGAAGTTCTGACGGTGTGGAATGCAGGGTCGATAGTCCAAGGACAGGCCTGAGTGGGTGGGTGCATGCAAGGATGACATCTTTCTGTTTGACTGGTATTCTAAAGAAGCTCGAGCAACAGCAGCTCCTCTTTTGACTGGACATTTGAAACAGCCTTTTGGACTCAACTGAGATTAACAATATTGGATCATAACTTCTGCACGCCTTCTGTTTTCTTTTTCATGGCTGATTTTGGTTTTACTCTCCTGTTTCTCCCCCTTTTGAGTTAAGATGGCAGCTGTTCATGATTCTGCCATTTACACTTGCTGAATGGCAAAAGCTGTTTATGGGTGTGATGCTGAAACTGAGGATAGTGTCATGCCCAGAAAAGGCATGTCATATTCATAACCTTACACATGGACTGAGCTCATATGGAAGACTCTGGAATTGTGGATTACTTTTTAAAACTAAATTTAGAGTACCCAATTCATTTTTGCCAATTAAAGGGCAATATAGCGTGGCCAATCCACCTACCCTGCACATCTTTCGGGTTGTGGGAGCGAAATCCACGCAGACACTGGGAGATTGTGCAAACTCTTCACGGACAGTGCGCCAGAGCCGGGATCGGACCTGGGACCGCGGTGCCATGAGGCTGCAGTGCTAACCACTGTGCCATTGTACTGCTCTAGAATTGTGACTTGGAGGCATTTTAGGGTGGAAGGGATGTCGGTGCTAACGCCGCTGTGCGAGAATCATGGGTTGAGCCAGGAGGGATGGATAGTGTATACAGGAGATGGAGGGACGTGGGGCTGGTCAAGGTGAGCTATTTGTATTTGGGGGGGGGGGGGGGGGGGGGTGAAAAAGGGGAAACATCTGTACAGACTGTGTAGTTGATTGTTGGGAAGTATGTTTCCCGGGGTGTTTATTTGCTGTAACCTGCTTTGATACATGTTTGTAATAAAATACATTTTTCAAAAATGGACACTGAACTGTTAAGATGACCCCACAAGGGATTGGGTGACCTTTGCTTGTTGAACTTGGACAATCCAGAACATTCTGCGTTGAATAACTTTTGGCTAAGATCAAATGCAGTAGGAGCCTTTTGGCTCAGATCTGGTATATCTCTCTTGTGGGGACCATGAATTGGATTCAATTTGAATTTGAATTGGTTTTTGGAGCAGGCAAGGAGCTGGATTAGGGGTTCGCGCCTGACCACACTGAGCCCTGTCTTTGTAACTCAGAAAAAGCAATAACCATGGGTGGAGGCCTCCCCTTGGAATCGATATATATCCAGACAAATCCTATCTGTGGAATTCACACTTGCCATTGATTGACGCTTACTCAAAATAGAATCAGTGGACTCTTTGACTCTGTCTCCACTCTGACACTCTTCGGCTCTGCCTTCAGGTTTGGAATTCAACAATGGAAGCTGATGCGACCAGTAAGACCACCATGTATCTCCGATTTTATATCAATGGCCTTTTTAACTTTTAAGCCATTCTGGGTGGGCTGTGCTGTTGACCATGTGACTGAAACCACCTTTTGATACCGTGGTCCTTTATCCTAAGGCCCAAGAAGACAGACGGCAGAAGACCACTGATAAAAGGCTCTGCCATTTTTGCCTTTTTAATAATGTTGCTAACTTTTGCCTTAGTTTAATTGCTCTGTTTTATCACCTTTGCTCTTGAGTCGCCAGGTATCTTTCTGATACCGCCACGTGGTTCAAGTCCGAGTAATGATCAATAATCCAATACACCGCTTAGTGAGATTTAAATCAAAGCACATTTATTATACACCGTAATCACTACTCATGTACAAATTCTACGTCTAAGCTACTTCTACAGCTAACAGGCTAATACTTAACTTGGAACTGGCTCACCAGGTCAGGGAAACAAATGGCCTTTTGTTTGGGTTCGGAGCCTGCGGGATTCGAAGTTGTACAGATTGGTAGCTAGGAGCGCCTATCTCGTAGCGAGCGTTGAAGTAAGACTTACTGGATATCGGTGGCGGCTGAACCGGTCACTGTCAAGGGTTGGTTCACGTTGCTGAGTGACCCGGTCAAGAAGAACGATTTGAACTTGGGCTTAATTCTTATAGTCCCCAGGGGCTTCCCGTCTTTCGGGGCGGACCCTGTACCTGGTTCCAAGTGATTGGACTTTGTCCCAATCACTTGGTTTGATTTTCTCCAATGCTGGAGCGGTTCCATGATTGATGGGTGGTCCTGAGGTGGTCATTCACCTCCCTTTGTGTAGGCTTCTGCTGGCGCCAAAGAGTCTGGTTTTGCTTTGTGTCTAAATGTTGCTCATTGTTCCTGGGGATTGCTCATTAATATGCAGATGGCTGGTGTTTTGTTATGCTGATGGTGCTGGTATCGATCTTGTCTGGCCTTTCCAGAGGTAAATACACACACAACCTGCAGCTGCTTGTTTGTGTCCTGTTGGCTGACTTTCCCATCAGCCTTTGCCGTTCGCCATTTTAAATCGGGAGTTAGCCATTTTAACTGGCTACAATAACCATCCTTCGTCAGCCAGTCTGAGGACCAGAATCTAGCTGCAAGTCATTAAGCAGCCTGTTCCAACTTCAAAGTTCAGCTGAAAACTAACCTAGGTATTCAACTACACAACCTCACAAACATCTATGACCTCTTTGCTTTACATGATATATATGTGTGTCTGCGAATTGGGGCAAGTTATCTAATTGGAATGCATACTCCCAAGGTTAAGAGAAGTGACACCTCTTTCCATACAAAATGTACTGATCTCAGGCAATAAGAGAGGAAACATACTCTGTCTTTGGAATCTAGCACAGACCTGAAATTCTTGCCCTGTTGTTTTAAGGCCCCCTTCTTCAAAGGACTCTTGCCTGACTCAATAATTTAGACCGTTTGCCAAGTGCTAGACATATTTTATTGTCACACTATATAAATAGCAAGCAAAAGTAAGTTGAGCTGCCTTACAGTTTTTGATTTTTCTTCTGTAGAGCAATGAGAAACCAGCTGACAGTCGCCAGTAGCTACCTCTGGCTATCATCTGGAGGTACAGGCGACTCGTATGTGCCCAAGCACCAACTCTATATGCCAGCATCTCGGACGTAGAACATTTCTATAACTCCCTATGGGATGTTCTAAATTCCTAGATAACTTCAGCCTACCAATAATATTTTTAATTTTTTTTATAGAGTACCCAATTTGTTTTTTTCCAATAAGGGGCAATTTAGCGTGGTCAATCCATCTACCCTGCACATCTTTGGGTTGTGAGGGCGAAACCCACGCAGACACTGGGAGAATGTGAAAACTCCACACAGACAGTGACGCAGGGCCGGGATCAAACCTGGGACCTCAGTGCTGTGAAGCAGCAGTGCTAACCACTGCACCACTGATGCCGTGCCTGCCAATAACGTAAGCTACTTTACAGTGATTATAGTTTCTCCTTTGTCAAAGCGGGAGAAAAATGGACATCAACCTAGAAAGTTTGAGGAACAGGAAGAGTATATGAATACCAGTAAAAGACATTTGAAGTGCAGGCCAATTTTTTATTTTATTATACCCAACAATAACTATGCTGTTATTATATGTTTAAATGTAATATTGAATAAATGAGGCCTGGCATTAGTGTGATTGTGTTATTTCTGCAGTAAATGGGCTACACCCATTAATGGATCCAGAAAAAATAAATGTGTGTCTGCTCAGGTTGTTACTTTATCCCCATTTTGGTTGGGGCCTATTCCTTTTAGTGGGCCTGTTCTAAAGTGTGTCCCCTACTTTTGTGGCACAAATAGTCAGTGAGGAAGCTACGTCTAATTCTGCAACCATGACATAAGTTCACTCCTTGTCCTGCACCAAGAGGAAAGATCTTGCGTACAGTGTGGCCTGGCAACATGTTGGTGTGATGGTGTTGTGCACAAATTGTAAATCTGTATTTTTCTCATTAGCTGCGATTGACTTGCCAATTTTATAGGGTCTACACCTATCACAGAGATTGTTCTTTCAGAGGTTGAATGCTGGCAGCTAGAGGCCCATCACAAATGAATCCAGTCCCAGTCCTAGTCCTGCCCAATGTTAAAACTGTGAATCATTACTAGGATAAACAGGCAAAGGTGAAAGGTCATATTTGAACTGGTATTGTACAGCTTCAGTTGGTGTTCCCCAGGAAATTGCATGTTGCATGTTTCATGGGTGATTAGTATTCTCATGCTTGAGGCTTGAATATGTTTTTTAAGCTATTCGTTATGACTGTTGCCAAAATGTGCCTTTCCTCAGTTATTTCTTGTTGCAAATCCAAATTGACTTGTTGCAATTCTGATTGGCATCTTCAAGCATCCTGCAGCTTTGTCTCCTGGAAGTTTGTAATAACCACAGTTTAATGTTGAACAAAAAGTAAATCCCTAAACTTTAGCTGGAATTGCATCACAATGATTTCCAACCATAATGATGGCATGGATTTTCTGATGAAATTAGAAATGAAATATAAGAAAGTAATAATGTACAAATAACCAGGGCTTGTTGCTAGAGTCCAAAAATGTTGTGATTTATTATTTTAGGTTACAATGTTGCAGTGACTCCGGTGATCAAAACATTCCCCCATCAGTTTAGAGATTTGGAATAAAAAAAGATTTTATTTTAAATGGCTGCCTCCTTGCTTATCAAGAAACTTCTCAGCATGGCAGCACAAGTGGATAGCACTGTGGCTTCACGGCGCAAGGGTCCCAGGTTCGATTCCCCGCTGGGTCACTGTGCGGAGTCTGCACATTCTCCCCGTGTCTGCGTGGGTTTCCTCCGGGTGCTCCGGCTTCCTCCCACAGTCCAAAGACGTGCAGGTTAGGTGGATTGGCCATGATAAATTGCCCTTTGTGACCAAAAAGGTTAGGGGGGGGGGTTATTGGGTTATGGGGATGGGGTGAAAGTGAGGGCTTAAGTGGGTCGGTGCAGACTCGATTCTGCACTGTATGTTCTATGTTCTCCTGTCCCCTCGAACAAAAAAAAATCAGCCACATTACTTGTGCAGAGTCGAAAAACGTGACTAGACAATTCACTGAGATTGGTATTTCATCTTTGTTTTCATATGATAGTTTTCTAAATGAGTAATTATGTGCACTGGATTGGAAAATTGCAAATGTCACTTGATTATATAACTGCTAGAGAAGAAGTTACAACAGATTTGTCAGTCTAATGTCAGTGATGAAAAATTAGTAAATCTCACATTTGGGACAGAAGCACTAGGACTAAAATGAGTTGATGAGTTTGATGAATGTCATATTCAAGGTCGCACAGATTATGAATATGGATGTTTCTGTGGCATTTCAGAAGACATTTGGTGAAGTTCTGATTAAGATTTGTAGAAAAAAACAGAATACAGAAGAGAAGAGTAAGGATACAGTTTGTTCTGAATGACTGGATGTGACTAGTGGTGTTCCCGCAGCTGGGGCCTTGGCTTTTTGCCATAATTGTCAATGAGTTGGATGAAGGAATAGAGTTGCATAATCCAAGTTTTCAGATGACACCATTTGCATGTTGGGCACAGTAAGTTACAAATATAGTGACAGAATAAGTGACAGGGCATAATTGTGATGGCAAAGCTCAATGTTGGGAAGTGTGGAATCATCCATTTTGGATCCAAGAAAGATGAATCAAAATCTTTTGTTTTTGAGGGTGAGAGACCAGGAACTGTTGGTGGAGCAGAAGATTTGGATGTCCACGTATACCCACAGCGTGAAGCTAGAGCGAAGGTTCCTGGAATGTTGCCCTTGATCTAGAGTGGGGTGGGGAAAGTTTTGAATATAAAGTAAAGGGAATGATCATTGACTGCAGCCGTGCCTTCAACACCATAATCCCAGCCAAGGTCATTTCCAAGCTCCAAAACCTAGGACCTGGCTCCTTCCTTTGCAACTGGATCCTCGACTTACTGACCCACATACCGCAATCAGTAAGGATAAACAAAGCCACCTCCATCATAGTCCTCAATACCGGAACCCTGTAAAGATGTGTGCTTAGCCCCCTATGCTCCCTGTGTGGCAAGGCTCCAACTCTACAAGTTTGCTGATGACACGACTGTAGTGGTTCAGACCTCAAACAACAAGTATAGGAGGGAGATGGAGAACCTCGTGGTATGGTGCAAGGGCAGCAATTCCTCCTCAATGTCAACAAAACAAAGGAGCTGGTCATCGACTTCAGGGAGCAAAGTGTCGTGCACGCCCCTGTCTGTATCAATGGTGCCAAGGTGGAGATGGTTGACGGCTTCAAATTCCTAGGTGTAAACATCACCAACAAGTACCCAAATCATTTTTTCCAATTAAGAGGCAGTTTTAACATGGCCAATCCAACTACCCTGCACACCTTTGGGTTGTGGGGTGAAACCCACACAAACACGGAGAATGTGCAAACTCCACACGTACAGTGACCTAGAGCCGGTATCGAACCTGGGACCTCGGTGCCGTGAGGCAGCCGTGCTACCACCGTGCTGCCCCAAACATCACTAATCTGTCCTGGTCACTCGTGATGATGCTACGACCAAGAAAGCACAACTGTGCCTATGCTTCCTCTGGAAATTAAGGAAATGTGTGCCCACAACAACTCTTGCCAATTTCTACAGATGTACCATAGAAAGCATCCTATCTGATTGCATCACAGCTTGGTAAGGCAACTGCTCGGCCCAAGACGGTAAGAAACTTCAGAGAGTTGTGAACACAGCCCAGTCCATCACACGAATCTGCCTCCCACCCATTGACTCTCCCGCTGCATTGGGAAAGCAGGCAGCCTAAGGAAGACCCATCTTACCTGGCCTATTCTCTCCTCCAACCTCTTCCATTGGGCAGAAGATACAAAAGTTTGAGAATACATGCCAATAGATGGGGAAGCAGCGCTTTTTAAATGTTACCAGGCTCCTGAACGACCCTCTTGGGGTCTGAACTGATTTTGTGGACTGAACTGATCTTCTACACATCATCTCTACAGTTGTAGCATATATATACTGTATACTTCGCCCTATGTTTATGTATTTTCATTATGTAGCCTCATGTATTTATCGTATGTTCTATGTTTTCATGTATGGAGTGATCTGCCTGAACTATGGGCAGAATAATATTTTTCACTGTACCGCAGTGCACATGACAAATCTAAATAATGCTTCACTTTTGTAGCGCCTTGGTTGGACCCTGTCAGGAGTGCTGCATTTAGTGGTGGGTGCCACTCTGCAGGAAGAATATATTCATCTTGGAGGGGATGCGTTGCAAATTCCTCAAAATGATAATTTGGTTATTACAGCGTATGAGCTGAGGGATGAATAGAAACTGAGGTAATTGATAGGTCATCGGGAGCAGAATGGTAACCACCAGAAAAGGAACCACCAGAAAGGGATCTGAGCTAGGTTAAAGTAGAGTGACACATTCCTGATAGAAGGCCAGAAAAATTAAGTGCCGGTTATATAATATAAATACGTTTACTCATGTTTCTTGAGTGATGTCCTCTATTTGGGTCTGGCATGGATGGCCCACAGGAGAAGCTAAGTCGGCCACAACACTCTGCTTTGGTTTCAGGCTGCCTTGCCATTACCCTTATTTTCAAAAATGGCCTCTGACAAAAATATGCTGAGGAGTTTCCCATGGCAACCCGACCTTTTATGTCCTGTCTTTTTAGGATTTTTTTTTAAATTTTAGAGTACCCAATTATTTTTTTTTCCAATTATGGGGCAATTTAGCGTGGGCCAATCCACCTAACCTGCACATCTTTGGGTTTGTGGGGGCGAAATCCACGCAGACACGGGGAGAATGTGCAAACTCCACACGGACAATGGGCCATGGTTCGAACCCGGGTCCTCAGCGCCGTAGGCAGCAATGCTAACCACTGTGCCACCGTGCTGCCCTTGTCTTTTTAGGATTGATGTGGGGTGTTCAAATTTTTCCTTCAATCAGAGTCCTGATTGCCTCAGTTTAAACGGTCCTTGTGCAACACCCACAAGTTTTGAAAAAAGGCAGGTATGTGGAATGTGAAGTATTTTAAAGTAGGCTGACTCGAATTAGAACAGGTTTTCCAGCATACTTGAGTAAACTGGTTCAGTATATCTGCCATGCATCGTGTTCACACAACAAATTAGAGGAATTTATTTTTTGATTGGAACTTTGGACCTACTGAATCTTTATCTAATTATTCTCACTGCCCTGCTGGCTCTTCCCCACCTCCCTGCATTTTACATGCTTTAAATGTTTGCCACCTCTTCCTAGCAAAAGATGCCATGATCTCTGACCTGTGACAAAACATTCCATATACTTCAACCCACTTGCATTTAACCTCTTCCCTATTTAACATTAATAGCTTCCCGTCCCTATTTTAAATTGCATGCTCTCTCTATGCTGAGGACTGAATTCCACACTCTTAACAGAAGATGCCATTAATCTCTTTCAAAATCCCTTCACCAGAATCGCCACCTGGATGAAATATCTTTTCCAATATTCACTAACTGTCATAATTTTAAAGTATCAAGTGTAGCTTTCTCTGCTTTAGTAAAACAGTACCAATAATTCAATGGTCTTGGACCATTACCCACTCCGAGGATCATTCTGATAAATCTATCCTCTTTTTATGGTCATTTCCGTTCTTTGGGACACCCAAAGCTTCACATTGTACTCTATGGTGGGCAAGCAACTATTGACACCTTCCATTTGTGCATCAAACTGGCGCAGTAGATGAAAATTCTATTTACATTTGTTTGTTTAGATCAGTTTGGTTTTATTCTTAAAACTGCTTTTAAAGGGGATTGCATGTGACTTGCTGAAATTTTATTCCAAACTTATTTTATGGAAATGCTGCACTGAGCTCTTCACCTTGATTTATTGGTTTATTTTGTCTTTCTTCCATTCTCTGTGCTCATGCCCTCATTGTTTCTGAATTCAGTTTATTCTGAAACTGCAGATTTAATGGTTTCTAAATACTTATACCATATAAAGCCAGCTTGTACCTAGTTAATAGAAAAGGTATACCAGATACTTTGTGGTGCTTCTGATGTAAAACTGGTATCACATTAGATCCTTTGATGAAACCGCTTACTAGGAAGTAACTTACATTTTGCAGGACTGAAATACTCCTGAGGAGAATTTTGTACGCTGCTGGAAATGTCCTTCAAAGAACTGACAGCGAGAGCTGTGCTCCTGTATGATGAATGGCTTAAAGATGCAGGTAAGTGCTTTTCAGTGCAGACAAGAATTGGGAAAAAGATGATATTTTAGATATTGAGCTATCTTTGAACCTGGCAAGGGAGGAGTGGGGTTTGCTGTTTGGTGGAGGGGGGTGCAGTGCATTTGGAGAGTTTGTGGCACGCTTGCTCTGTGTCCTACTTTTTTTGTCTCGGCCACCTAGTGCTGAGTGCCCCTAATTTCTCATGTCTATGCTTTTGAAAGTCCTTTAATTACCTGCAAGTTATTGGAGCCACATGGTGGTTGAAGAAATGAATGCAGAAGTTAGTATATGCTCAACTCACCTGATTTATTTCCAAGGAGGAAGGAGTCCTGAAGAGAACAGGAAAACCTGATCAAGTCTGGGACAGTGCCAGGATCATGTCCTTGTAGAATAGAACCCAAATAATGAAACACCCCAAACAATATAAATCTGCTGTCAGATCTGGTTCACAAGCTTTGCAAGTTGCTGCTGTGACAAGGGGTTGTTAATGACCACCTAAGTAGCATTGCTCCCCTCTGAGCCCACCCAGATTGTACATAGAATTATCGTCATCGGCGGTAGGCGAGATGCAGATTTGAAGTTACTATCAGATCAACCATGCTCTTATTAAATGGTGGAGCAGGCTCGAAGGGCTAAATGGCCATTGCCTGCTTTTGGATCGTACATAAAGCAATTTTCCAGGATAAAAGTTTTTCATAATCTCTAATGGTACCTTGCCTACTATTGATCTAATAATCGTTATTGAGCTTTGTATTTTTTAAAGCAAAATATGAAACTCCATGTATGAACAGGGTGGGCTCATTAAAAGTTAAAGTTAAGTTGCAAGATTTTCTGAGGGTGGTGACTTCATTCTGAGGGTGGTGACTTCATGCTGAAATACTATGTAGGTGGCAACAATAGCCCCTTGTCATGACTGCAATTTGCAAATTTTGTGAATCGGAACTGAGTCAGCAGACTTGCATTATTTGGGGTATTTCATTATTTGGGCTGTGTTCTAGAACAGTGGTTCCCAACCTTTTTCAGTAACGGGGCACACTTCAATGAGACAAACAATTCCACGGCACACCCATATTTTTCAGCTGAATTGCCCTACAATGTGGTAGCTAACCAGCAGTGGCCAAAGATTCAGCAATCCGCTACAAACAGTATTTCCTCATTGCATGGCTATTCATCCTGTGTGCTCAGTTTAAATCCGCATTCTGACTAAACTTCAGTTTAATTCAAGGCCGTTGTACTCCAGTGCAACAATAATTTACAGGTAAAATGCGAATAGGTATCAGACATATAGATATACCAATCAATACCAACCAGAACAAACATTGCTGCACTATAATATAACTGGTGCCCACTATATGAAAGCCAACTTTCTTGTATTTACTAATTTAAATGTCAATTCTAAACACCTAAATCAGTTTATTGTAATGCATGGTACATGCTTGTAATTGCGAGGCGAGAATTTAGTTTCACAGTGCTCAACAAGACGCATTTATTTGCTCCCCTTAAACAACATATGGTTTACATTTACATAATTTTTGTGTTACTTTGTAACTGTAACATAGAACAATACAGCGCAGTACAGGCCCTTCGGCCCACGATGTTGCACCGAAACAAAAGCCATCTAACCTACACTATGCCATTATCATCCATATGTTTATCCAATAAACTTTTAAATGCCCTCAATGTTGGCGAGTTCACTACTGTAGTAGGTAGGGCATTCCACGGCCTCACTACTCTTTGCGTAAAGAACCTACCTCTGACCTCTGTCCTATATCTATTACCCCTCAGTTTAAAGTTATGTCCCCTCGTGCCAGCCATATCCATCCGCGGGAGAAGGCTCTCACTGTCCACCCTATCCAACCCCCTGATCATTTTGTATGCCTCTATTAAGTCTCCTCTTAACCTTCTTCTCTCCAACGAAAACAACCTCAAGTCCGTCAGCCTTTCCTCATAAGATTTTCCCTCCATACCAGGCAACATCCTGGTAAATCTCCTCTGCACCCGCTCCAAAGCCTCCACGTCCTTCCTATAATGCGGTGACCAGAACTGTACGCAATACTCCAAATGCGGCCGTACCAGAGTTTTGTACAGCTGCAACATGACCTCCTGACTCCGGAACTCAATCCCTCTACCAATAAAGGCCAACACTCCATAGGCCTTCTTCACCACCCTATCAACCTGGGTGGCAACTTTCAGGGATCTATGTACATGAACACCTAGATCCCTCTGCTCATCCACACTTTCAAGAACTTTTCCATTAGCCAAATATTCCACATTCCTGTTATTCCTTCCAAAGTGAATCACCTCACACTTCTACATTAAACTCCATTTGCCACCTCTCAGCCCAGCTCTGCAGCTTATCTATATCCCTCTGTAACCTGCTACTTCCTTCCACACTATCGACAACACCACCGACTTTAGTATCGTCTGCAAATTTACTCACCCACCCTTCTGCGCCTTCCTCTAGGTCATTGATAAAAATGACAAACAGCAACGGCCCCAGAACAGATCCTTGTGGTACTCCACTTGTGACTGAACTCCATTCTGAACATTTCCCATCAACCACCACCCTCTTGTCTTCTTTCAGCTAGCCAATTTCTGATCCACATCTCTAAATCACCCTCAATCCCCAGCCTCCGTATTTTCTGCAATAGCCTACCGTGGGGAACCTTATCAAACGCTTTGCTGAAATCCATATACACCACATCAACTGCTCTACCCTCATCTACCTGTTCAGTCACCTTCTCAAAGAACTCGATAAGGTTTGTGAGGCATGACCTACCCTTCACAAAGCCATGCTGACTATCCCTGATCATATTATTCCTATGTAGATGATTATAAATCTTGTCTCTTATAATCCCCTCCAAGACTTTACCCACTACAGACGTGAGGCTCACCGGTCTATAGTTGCCGGGGTTGTCTCTGCTCCCCTTTTTGAACAAAGGGACCACATTTGCTATCCTCCAGTCCTCTGGCACTATTCCTGTAGCCAATGATGACATAAAAATCAAAGCCAATGGTCCAGCAATCTCTTCCCTGGCCTCCCAGAGAATCCTAGGATAAATCCCATCAGGTCCCGGGGACTTATCTATTTTTAGCCTGTCCAGAATTGCCAACACCTCTTCCCTACGTACCTCAATGCCATCTAATCTATTTACCTGGAGCTCAGCATTCTCCTCCACAACATTATCTTTTTCCTGAGTGAATACTGACGAAAAATATTCATTTAGTATCTCGCCTATCTCTTCAGAATCTACACACAACTTCCCATCCCTGTCCTTGACTGGTCCTACTCTTTCCCTAGTCATTCGCTTATTCCTGACATACCTATAGAAAGCTTTTGGGTTTTCCTTGATCCTTCCTGCCAAATACTTCTCATGTCCCCTCCTTGCTCGTCTTAGCTCTCTCTTTAGATCCTTCCTCGCTACCTTGTAACTATCCATCGCCCAAACTGAAACTTCACACCTTATCTTCACATAGGCCTCCTTCTTCCTCTTAACAAGAGATTCCACTTCTTTGGTAAACCACGGTTCCCTCGCTCGGCACCTTCCTCCCTGCCTGACCGGTACATACTTATCAAGAACACGCAGTAGCTGATCCTTGAACAAGCTCCACTTATCCAGTGTGTCCAACGCTTGCAGCCTACTTCTCCACCTTATCCCCCCCAAGTCACGTCTAATGGCATCGTAATTTCCCTTCCCCCAGCTATAACTCTTGCCCTGCGGTGTATACTTATCCCTTTCTATCCTCAACGTAAACGTCACCGAATTGTGGTCACTGTCCCCAAAGTGCTCACCTACCTCCAAATCCAACACCTGGCCTGGTTCATTACCCAAAACCAAATCCAATGATGCCTCTCCTCTTGTTGGCCTGTCAACATATTGTGTCAGGAAACCCTCCTGCACACACTGTACAAAAAACGACCCATCTAATGTACTCGAACTATATCTTTTCCAGTCAATATTTGGAAAGTTAAAGTCTCCCATATAATAACTACCCTGTTACTTTCGCTCTTATCCAGGATCATCCTCGCCATCCTTTTCTCTACATCCCTAGAACTATTTGGAGGCTGATAGAAGACTCCCAACAGTGTGACCTCTCCTTTCATGTTTCTAACCTCAGCCCATACTACCTCGGAAGATGAGTCCCCATCTAGCATCCTCTCCGCCACCGTAATACTGCTCTTGACTAGCAGCGCCACACCTCCCCCTCTTTTGCCTCCTTCTCTGAGCTTACTAAAACACCTAAACCCCGGAACCTGCAACATCCATTCCTGTCCCTGCTCTATCCATGTCTCCGAAATGGCCACAACATCGAAGTCCCAGGTACCAACCCATGCTGCCAGTTCCCCTACCTTATTTTGTATACTCCTGGCATTGAAGTAGACACACTTCAAACCACCTACCTGAACACTGGCCCCCTCCTGCGACGTCAAATCTGAGCTCCTGACCTCTATACTCTCATTCTCCCTTACCCTAAAACTACAATCCAGGTTCCCATGCCCCTGCTGCATTAGTTTAAACCCCCCCCAAAGAGCACTAACAAATCTCCCCCCCAGGATATTTGTGCCCCGCAGGTTCAGATGTAGACCATCCTGTCTGTAGAGGTCCCACCTTCCCCAGAAAGAGCCCCAGTTATCCAGAAATCTGAATCCCTCCCGCCTGCACCATCCCTGTAGCCACGTGTTTAATTGCTCTCTCTCCCTATTCCTCATCTCACTATCACGTGGCACGGGCAACAACCCAGAGATAACAACTCTGTTTGTTCTAGCTCTGAGCTTCCATCCTAGCTCCCTGAAAGCCTGCCTGACATCCTTATCCCCTTTCCTACCTATGTCGTTAGTGCCAATGTGGACCACGACTTGGGGCTGCTCCCCCTCCCCCTTAAGGACCCGGAAAACACGATCCGAGACATCACGTACCCTTGCACCTGGGAGGCAACATACCAAACGTGAGTCTCTCACGCTCCCACAAAATCTCCTATCTCCTATCTGTGCCCCTGACTATCGAGTCCCCAATTACTAATGCTCTGCTCCTCCCCCCTTCCCTTCTGAGCAACAGGGACAGACTCCGTGCCAGAGGCCCGTACCCCATGGCTTACCCCTGGTAAGGTCCGTGTCCCCCCCCCCCCCCCCCCAACAAGTATCCAAAGCGGTATACTTGTTTCTCAGGGGAACGACCGCAGGGGATCCCTGCACTGACTGTTTTTTCCCAGTCCCTCTTACAGTTACCCATCTATCTACAATCTTTGGTGTAACTAATTCCCTGAAGCTGCTATCTATGACCCCCTCCGCCTCCCGAATGATCCGAAGTTCTTCCAACTCCAGCTCCAGTTCCCTAACTCGGTCTTGGAGGAGCTGGAGATGGCAGCACTTCCTGCAGGTAAAATCAGCAGGGACACTAACGGCATCCCTCACCTCAAACATCCTGCAGGAGGAACATTGCACTCCCTTCCCTGCCATCCCTCTAACTTTCTACCAAGATCTGGATAACAACTAAATTAAATTTTTTATAATAAAAAAAAAATATTAATAACAATAATAAAATATGGTACTTACCTCACACCAATGGGTTTTATTATTAGGTTAGAGGAGGAGGGCGGGTGGGAGACACTACACGTGTAGTGTCTCGGGTTTCCTCTCCACCAGAATTTATTGGTGAGGGTCTTCCCAGAAGTCTGCGGGTCGACTTCCTGTTCCCACCTTAAGCACTAAAATTAAAAAAAAAAAAAAAATTTGAAGGAGAGACTTACCTCCCAGAAATCACTTCCGCACTGCCCCCGCTGAAATGGACTAGCCTGCTCCGTTCCTGCTGAAATCGACTTGGCCTGCAAGGTAAGTAAGTTAATCAGTACTTACCTCACCCAGGCAGCGACCTTTTAAACGGTCCCCTCTGCCTCGCAGCTCCCGCGCTTTTTCAAATTCCCGCGCTGATTCTAAGGTCCCAGCTCTCACTCCCGAACTAAACAGCTGACCTGCAAGGTAAGTAGGTTAATCAGTACTTACCTCACCCAGGCAGCGACCTTTTAAACGGTCCCCTCTGCCTCGCATATTCCTGCTGAGTGCCAAACAATAGCAATATATTTAATATTAGATAATTACTGCACACTTTACAAAGATTATTTTGGGCACTTAAGTGGGCGATACTGACAACATAAAGTTTTACTGTCACTATTAGATTGAAACATTTCTCTTTTGTCAATTGATGATTCCTAAATGCAACACTCTGTCAACAATATACATGATCTTAATGTGAACTGAGTTCTCCTTGGCCACCTGTAGGTAGATTGAGACTGCACTGCTGAGCAGATATTTGAAATGAAGTGCTCCACAACTAAAATTAACCTTGTACGTGAGGTAACTTGCATCAGGCCGTACAGGGCATTTAAAAAAACAACAGATTTATATTTGATATTATGGAGCGGATGAAAAGGCACAAATTTGTCTTATTGTATAGTTTTTCCTGGTCGTATCCTGTAGTAAACATAACAGACAAAGGCTCCCAAAAAGCAGAGGAACAGCAACCGCTTCTCTCTGGTTATTTTCTTCATCGAGGATTGGTCGCCTTGCCCGACATCACTTTATGATTAGCCGGTGATCCAACATGGAAGGCCCTGCTTTTGGCCCTCTCTGAACCCCCCACCCATCGCGGAGTCAACCACAGTGCAAGCGCACCTTGAGGTCAGCTCCACCGCAACAACCTCGGCCAGGCCTATCAAACCCTGCATTCCTTTCTTCAACCACCATATGAGGCTGCTATACCAAGAGAAAGCCGAAACATTTTGCGCTCGCACTGGGCCAGTTTTAGTCATTCATTTAAGGAATAATATAAATTATGAAATTGGAGCAAATTAAGATGAGCACAACTATATATTCTTTTTGTAGATCCCAGAGTTGAAGACTGGCCACTAATGTCTTCTCCACTCCCACAAACCATTATCCTTGGAGTCTACATCTACTTTGTAACCTTTTTTGGACCAAAACTAATGGAGAACAGGAAGCCGCTGAAGTTGAAGCAAATAATGATTATGTACAATTTTTCCATGGTGATCTTGTCACTGTATATGTGTTATGAAGTGAGTATTTTCTATTCAACATACTTTTGTAAAACTCCCATCGTTTAGTTTATTATTGATGAAATTCATTGTGTTGACTTAGCACGGTAAAGCTGTTAGTCGCTCGTCTGAAAGGATTAAACTGCAAGTTCATGTTTTCTTCTGTGAGCGTACATTGCACATTGCTCTGCTTTTTCATTTTGTCCACTTTCACAGCAAACTATTTCCCATTCTTGCTTTTCTCCATGGTACAACATTTTTACTTTTGAGTCTCCTTGGTGTGCAGTGAGTTATCACACCATTTTCAACTAAATTGAGCCCTAGTACTGTTGGCTCATAGGTGCAAAAAACACCTACAATTCCAGGATCGTGTTGAAGGGCAGGTGTAATACGATGAGTGTGTGTGACCGAGTCTCGGATGCTCACTCACTGACCCTCGCCCCCCCCAAGAGCCCAAGAGAGTCCATGACAGTTTGCGCCCGTTAGGGCGAGATGAGAATCCTGAGCCTGGGAGTGAGCCAGACTTATGGATATATTCTGCTACCCTCTGTCTTTTCGTCCCTCTCACTCTCTTGCCTCTCTCTCTCTCTCTCTCTCTCTCTCTCTCTTGCCTCTCGCGCCTCTCTCTCTCTCGCGCCTTGGTCTCTCTCTCTCGCGCCTCGGTCTCTCTCTCTCGCGCCTCGGTCTCTCTCTCTCGCGCCTCGGTCTCTCTCTCTCGCGCCTCGGTCTCTCTCTCTCGCGCCTCGGTCTCTCTCTCTCGCGCCTCGGTCTCTCTCTCTCGCGCCTCGGTCTCTCTCTCTCGCGCCTCGGTCTCTCTCTCTCGCGCCTCGGTCTCTCTCTCTCGCGCCTCGGTCTCTCTCTCTCGCGCCTCGGACTCTCTCTCTCTCGCGCCTCGGTCTCTCTCTCTCGCGCCTGGGACTCTCTCTCTCTCGCGCCTCGGTCTCTCTCTCTCGCGCCTGGGACTCTCTCTCTCTCGCGCCTCGGTCTCTCTCTCTCGCGCCTCGGTCTCTCTCTCTCGCGCCTCGGTCTCTCTCTCTCGCGCCTCGGTCTCTCTCTCTCGCGCCTCGGTCTCTCTCTCTCGCGCCTCGGTCTCTCTCTCTCGCGCCTCGGTCTCTCTCTCTCGCGCCTCGGTCTCTCTCTCTCGCGCCTCGGTCTCTCTCTCTCGCGCCTCGGTCTCTCTCTCTCGCGCCTCGGTCTCTCGCGCCTCGGTCTCTCTCTCTCGCGCCTCGGTCTCTCTCTCTCGCGCCTCGGTCTCTCTCTCTCGCGCCTCGGTCTCTCTCTCTCGCGCCTCGGTCTCTCTCTCTCGCGCCTCGGTCTCTCTCTCTCGCGCCTCGGTCTCTCTCTCTCGCGCCTCGGTCTCTCTCTCTCGCGCCTCGGTCTCTCTCTCTGGCGCCTCGGTCTCTCTCTCTGGCGCCTCGGTCTCTCTCTCTGGCGCCTCGGTCTCTCTCTCTGGCGCCTCGGTCTCTCTCTCTGGCGCCTTTCTCCCTCTCTCTGGCGCCTCTCTCCCCCTCTGGCGCCTCTCTCCCCCTCTGGCGCCTCTCTCCCCCTCTGGCGCCTCTCTCCCCCTCTGGCGCCTCTCTCCCCCTCTGGCGCCTCTCTCGCCCTCTGGCGCCTCTCTCGCCCTCTGGCGCCTCTCTCGCCCTCTGGCGCCTCTCCCTCCCTCTGGCGCCTCTCCCTTCCTCTGGCGCCTCTCCCTTCCTCTGGCGCCTTTCCCTCCCCTCTGGCGCCTCTGTCTCCCTCTGGCGCCTCTCCCTTCCTCTGGCGCCTCTCCCTCTCTCTGGCGCCTCTGTCTCCCTCCCTCCCTCTGGCGCCTCTGTCTCCCTCCCTCCCTCTGGCGCCTCTGTCTCCCTCCCTCCCTCTGGCGCCTCTGTCTCCCTCCCTCCCTCTGGCGCCTCTGTCTCCCTCCCTCCCTCTGGCGCCTCTGTCTCCCTCCCTCCCTCTGGCGCCTCTGTCTCCCTCCCTCCCTCTGGCGCCTCTGTCTCCCTCCCTCCCTCTGGCGCCTCTGTCTCCCTCCCTCCCTCTGGCGCCTCTGTCTCCCTCCCTCCCTCTGGCGCCTCTGTCTCCCTCCCTCCCTCTGGCGCCTCTGTCTCCCTCCCTCCCTCTGGCGCCTCTGTCTCCCTCCCTCCCTCTGGCGCCTCTGTCTCCCTCCCTCCCTCTGGCGCCTCTGTCTCCCTCCCTCCCTCTGGCGCCTCTGTCTCCCTCCCTCCCTCTGGCGCCTCTGTCTCCCTCCCTCCCTCTGGCGCCTCTGTCTCCCTCCCTCCCTCTGGCGCCTCTGTCTCCCTCCCTCCCTCTGGCGCCTCTGTCTCCCTCCCTCCCTCTGGCGCCTCTGTCTCCCTCCCTCCCTCTGGCGCCTCTGTCTCCCTCCCTCCCTCTGGCGCCTCTGTCTCCTCCCTCCCTCTGGCGCCTCTGTCTCCCTCCCTCCCTCTGGCGCCTCTGTCTCCCTCCCTCCCTCTGGCGCCTCTGTCTCCCTCCCTCCCTCTGGCGCCTCTGTCTCCCTCCCTCCCTCTGGCGCCTCTGTCTCCCTCCCTCCCTCTGGCGCCTCTGTCTCCCTCCCTCCCTCTGGCGCCTCTGTCTCCCTCCCTCCCTCTGGCGCCTCTGTCTCCCTCCCTCCCTCTGGCGCCTCTGTCTCCCTCCCTCCCTCTGGCGCCTCTGTCTCCCTCCCTCCCTCTGGCGCCTCTGTCTCCCTCCCTCCCTCTGGCGCCTCTGTCTCCCTCCCTCCCTCTGGCGCCTCTGTCTCCCTCCCTCCCTCTGGCGCCTCTGTCTCCCTCCCTCCCTCTGGCGCCTCTGTCTCCCTCCCTCCCTCTGGCGCCTCTGTCTCCCTCCCTCCCTCTGGCGCCTCTGTCTCCCCTCCTCCCTCTGGCGCCTCTGTCTCCCTCCCTCCCTCTGGCGCCTCTGTCTCCCTCCCTCCCTCTGGCGCCTCTGTCTCCCTCCCTCCCTCTGGCGCCTCTGTCTCCCTCCCTCCCTCTGGCGCTCTGTCTCCCTCCCTCCCTCTCTGGCGCCTCTGTCTCCCTCCCTCCCTCTGGCGCCTCTGTCTCCCCCTCCCTCTGGCGCCTCTGTCTCCCTCCCTCCCTCTGGCGCCTCTGTCCTCCCTCCCTCCCTCTGGCGCCTCTGTCTCCCTCCCTCCCTCTGGCGCCTCTGTCTCCCTCCCTCCCTCTGGACGCCGCTGTCTCCCTCCCTCCCTCTGGCGCCTCTGTCTCCCTCCCTCCCTCTGGCGCCTCTGTCTCCCTCCCTCCCTCTGGCGCCTCTGTCTCCCTCCCTCCCTCTGGCGCCTCTGTCTCCCTCCCTCCCTCTGGGCGCCTCTGTCTCCCTCCCTCCCTCTGGCGCCTCTGTCTCCCTCCCTCCCTCTGGCGCCTCTGTCTCCCTCCCTCCCTCTGGCGCCTCTGTCTCCTCCCCTCCCTCTGGCGCCTCTGTCTCCCTCCCTCCCTCTGGCGCCTCTGTCTCCCTCCCTCCCTCTGGCGCCTCTGTCTCCCTCCCTCCCTCTGGCGCCTCTGTCTCCCTCCCTCCCTCTGGCGCCTCTGTCTCCCTCCCTCCCTCTGGCGCCTCTGTCTCCCTCCCTCCCTCTGGCGCCTCTGTCTCCCTCCCTCCCTCTGGCGCCTCTGTCTCCCTCCCTCCCTCTGGCGCCTCTGTCTCCCTCCCTCCTCTGGCGCCTCTGTCTCCCTCCCTCCCTCTGGCGCCTCTGTCTCCCTCCCTCCCTCTGGCGCCTCTGTCTCCCTCCCTCCCTCTGGCGCCTCTGTCTCCCTCCCTCCCGTCTCGCCCGTCTCTCTCTCTCTCTCTCTCGCCCGTCTCTCTCTCTCTCTCTCGCCCGTCTCTCTCTCTCTCTCTCGCCCGTCTCTCTCTCTCTCTCTCGCCCGTCTCTCTCTCTCTCTCTCGCCCGTCTCTCTCTCTCGCCCGTCTCTCTCTCTCTCTCTCGCCCGTCTCTCTCTCTCTCTCTCGCCCGTCTCTCTCTCTCTCTCTCGCCCGTCTCTCTCTCTCTCTCTCGCCCGTCTCTCTCTCTCTCTCTCGCCCGTCTCTCTCTCTCTCTCTCTCTCTCGCCCGTCTCTCTCTCTCTCGCCCGTCTCTCTCTCTCTCTCGCCCGTCTCTCTCTCTCTCGCCCGTCTCTCTCTCTCGCCCGTCTCTCTCGCCCGTCTCTCTCTCTCTCGCCTCTCTCGCGCGCCCGCCCTCTCTCTCTCTCTCTCTCTCTCTCTCTCGCGCGCCCGCCCCACTCTCTCTCTCTCTCTCTCTCTCTCTCTCTCGCGCGCCCGCCCCTCTCGCGCATAAATCATTCCTAGCTGTCCTATAAACTTCAAGCACTTTGTTTGGAATTTGCTTGCTTGCAGGTGCAAGGGCCAACAAGAGATTTAATGTGAATGCAATACTAAAATCTATTTTTGTATATATCCCAAGTGTTTTGTGCATTTATTCTGGTACTGGTTTAGGTTTGATTCTTGGCTATCATTTTGAATTTATATTATATTTGACCTCATCCTTTGGGTGTAGGTTTTTGATTCTGCAGGTGACATTGGGATTGGAGTATGAATAACTCTGATCCTGGACTCAAATCTAGACTGGGCTCTGATATAAAATTGGTATTTTGTATGACAAGGTTGTGCAGGTGTTGAAAAGAAATTTTGCAACCAAATTGAGTTAGCAGCACATTTGGTGTATAAGCAAATATTAACACCCCTCTGATAGTATGGGTATCTTGCAGTAATTATCTTTTTTGGTTGCTTTACCAATTACCAGTTTCTTATGTCTGGCTGGGCGACTGGGTATTCATTCCACTGTGACCTTGTGGATTACTCCAGGTCACCAAAGGCCCTCAGGGTAAGTAAATATTCAGCTGCCCTTTTTCAGTTCTGCTTCAAACATATCAAGGTTTCTGATTTAATCTACCATGGTCAGTTCCGAAAGTTGTAGGGAAAGAGCAGAGGCACGTGGATTCACAACCGACTGCCAGAAAAACAACCGGCTATGTTAAAAACTAAATGTTCTGGCTGAACAAAGTGCGGAAGTACAGGCTTGCCACTTTTTAATTATTTCAGTTTATTAGGAAACTCGCCACAAATTTTAATTTTTATTCTCATGCAGCTAGAATCTCTATATGCAAGGGGAAATATCTGGCGCTTAGGACAAGGGTAACAGGCACATGGGAAAGCCGTATCACCCAAGCTCCCCTGTAAGTCGGGCTTCAACTCAACTAATAACATCATTATTCTTTTGTCACTGGGTCAAAATCCTGGAAGTTCCTTCCCAACAGCAATGTGGTTGTGCCTACACCATTTCGAAAAGTGGCCCAACATCATTTTCTCAAGACAATTAAGGATAGTCAAATCTGTAGGTGATGTTCATATCCTATGATCTAATAATAAAACACAGTATACGTGAGTTTTTTAAAAATGGAAAAATTTCAGCAAATTAGAGATGGCAAATTTAAAAGCTGAATGTTGGGGATTTCTAGGTGGCAAATTATCCCCTCTGGAAACGAAACAAATCTCAATTGAAACCTGTTGCAGCGACATTCACTGCATTACTTTCTGTATCTCTACTTTAGATAGTGCAAGTTGTCATTTTTTTTCCTTTTTGTCTCATGTTTTTTTTTTTAAATTTAGAGTACCCAATTAATTTTTTCCAATTAAGGGGCAATTTAGCGTGGCCAATCCACCTAACCTGCACATCTTTTTGGGTTGTGGGGGCGAAATCCACACAGACACTGGGAGAATGTGCAAACACCACACGGACAGTGACCCAGAGCCGGGATCGGACCTGGGACCTCAGCGCCATGAGGCAGCAGTGCTAACCCACTGCGCCACCGTGCTGTCCTTTGTCTCATGTTTTGAGACATTGGATAGAGGCTCCACCTGTCCTATAAAGTAATGTAAATGACTGCATGGCATTATTTCAAGACCAAGGGTGTTCTGCTGCCTTCAGTAAAATTTATCCCTTAACCATGAGCACCAAAACAGATATTTGTCGACTATTTATGTACAATAACTGTGACCATGCTTCAATTATTTGTTGCAACACCTTTTTAGACATCGCAACCATGTGAAAGATGCTGTATAAATTCAACTTCCTTTGTCTGGAAGAAAGTAGTTGGCCGCATGTTCATGTTTCATTATCTTTGTCCTAGATGGCCTGGACGTGCTGGCTTTTTTACATCTCAAAGTTTATCGAGTTATCGGACACTGTAAGTATCATAGGAGCAGATTAGATGCTTTATTTGTACCTTGAAATTGGCACCTTAGTTTTTTTATAAATCTTGTAGAAATAAACATCAGATTTTATGCAAATAAGTAGCTATTAAGTTGTAGCATGATGTGCTTTAAGAACAATGTCTTTAAAAGTTTTCAGTGGAAGTTGTATATCAAAATTGTGAACTGTATCTTGCTTACACGACCCCTCTATTCGTACCTTGTGGTGCACAATTTTGGACTTTTTCAACCACAACCAGTGTCAACGTTTAGAGGCCCTGTTGCCTTCTCTGTTCCACAAACACAAGAACAAATGTTGACATTACATCCATAGAATCATTACTTTGCAGAAGGAGGCCATTGGAGTCCATCGAGTCTGCACCAACCCTCTGAAAGAGCACCATACCTAGACCCTCTCCCCTGCCCTATCCCCGTAACCCCACATAAGCTGCATATCTTTGGATACCAAGGGACAACTTAGCATGGTCAATTCACCTAACATGCACATCTTTGGACTGTGGGAGGAAACTGGAGCACCGGGAGGGAACCCACGCAGACACCCTGAACGTGCAAACTCCACACAGACACTTGCCCAAGGCCGGAATCGAACCCAGATCCCTGGGACTGTGGGGCAGCAGTGCTAACCACTGGACCAGCAAGCCACCCTCAGCTCCTTTGAAGGAAATCCTTCAATGGATTGTATAAATGCTTGAAGTGCTTAAACTATGTTGTATTGGTGCCAATCTAACTTTGATGAGAAGCAATATTGATGTTTTTTTCCATTAGTAAAATAAAAATTAAATATGTGAATCAAAGATAAAAAGCCCCAAGAGAATTGCACGTAACTCCAGCGTGCCATGTCTTGATGTTAAGTCATACAATTGTTCTTGCGCAGTCGAACTAAGTTTCTGTTCTCCTTCATGCTATTGTGGCAAAGTGCCAGGTAGACAAAGATGACGTTTGTTTCGCACTCAAGCCCGTGCTTGGCTTGTAGTAGCATTATTCAAGGAAGAAGAACAGCTTACCCTTCCACTCTCAGGTGGCAATCTTTTTATTTTAGAATGTTCATCCAAAAAGACACATAATTACATGGACCTTGTAACTTAAGCTGTAGGGTAATTGTTCTGGAAAGGTACCGTAGAAACCTACACTGCAGAAAGTGGCCATTCTGCACCGACCCTCTGAAAGAGCACCTCACTCAGGCCTAGTCCCCACCCTATCCCTGCAACCCCAATTAACCTTTGGACACGAGGGGCAATTTACCATGGCTAATCCACCTAAACTGCACATCTTTGGACTGTGGGAGGAAACCGGAGAACCTGGAGGAAACCCATGCAGACATGAGGAGAATGTGCAAACTGTCATCCACGGTCAAAATCGAACTTGGGTCCCTGTGAGGCAATAGTCCTAACCACTATGCCACTGTGTTGCCTGAAGTTAGCGAGAGTGCAGGTAAGATGCTCTAGAATAGTTCCAGGGATGAAATGAAATGAAATTAAAATCGCTTATTGTCACAAGTAGGCTTCAAATGAAGTTAATGTGAAAAGCCCCTAGTCGCCACATTCCGGCGCCTGTTCGGGGAGGCTGGTACGCGAATTGAACCGTGCTGCTGGCCTGCCTTGGTCTGCTTTCAAAGCCAGCGATTTAGCCCAGTGTGCTAAACCAGCCCCTGATGAGCACAGTTACATGGATCAGAAATGTTGGGACTATTTTTATTGGAAAATAAAATGTTGAGGGGGATTTGATGGAGGTATTCAAAATCGTGACTCAGAAGAGTAGATGGTGAAAATCTGTTTCTACTTGTGAAAGGATCGCAAATAGGTGTGGGTGTTGGGGGGGGGGGGGGGGCATAGATTTCAGTCAATTGGCAAATTAAGCAATGGAGACGTGAGAAACATTGAGTGGTTAAGATCCAGAATGTATTGCCATAAGAGTGGCAGGGTCAACTGGAGCATTCAAGTGGAAATTGGATGAGAAGGTGGGAAATGGCATTTGGTGAATTGCTCAAGAGCTGGTGCAGACACAACAGACCACATGGCAACATCAAATGGGAAATCAATAGGGGTGAAGGTCCCAAGAAGCGTGCTTCCCTGGAAATTGTTGGATTTTTACTTTTTATAAAATACATTCTGATTCAGTGCAAATTCTTTCCAATTAATAAAAGTGTCTGATTTTTTTTTTTTAAAGCAGTCCTTATCGAAAAGTTACCGTTTAGTAGTCAGCATCTTTAAGCTAAGCTCTTGAGCATGTGCTACACCTTCGAGAGTGCAAACAGTAGCTCAACCAGCTCCCTTTTATAGAGATCCTGCCTTTTAATGCTGCCAGTTCATAGTAAGCATTCTTTTTCTTCTCTCTCCCCCTTTCAACCTATTCCCAGTGAGTCCTGACTAGTTCCTTAATGTTGTTTACACTTTTACAAACCCACTTGTGTTTTTATTTTTAAAATCTGATATTTAATCAATACTTGATTTGCTTTTGAGGGTGAGGGTACCTTGATCTGAAATCCCTCGAGCCCAGTTCTCTTGACAGCAGTATGGTGGGTTGGGACTCCAGGTGCAAGTTTGACCCGCCTGAAACTATTGACTTCAAACTTTTCAGTTTGCTAATGGGGGAGCATTGATTCTTTGGATTTACCATTTGAAAAGGTGGATTATGTTTCTACACCAGCGTCATGCAGGTCGATCTGCATATTGGCTTCTATTGTAAGGAGATTGGAGTACAGGAATAAAGAAGTCTTGTTACAACTGTGCAGAGTTTTTGTGAGACTACATCTGGAATACTGATTGCAGTTTTAATCTCTACAGAAGGATTATGCTAGCATTGGAGGCTCACCAGATTGGTCCCAGGGATGAGGGGGTTGACCAATGAGAAAAGTCAATTGGGTTTGTATTCTCTGGAATTTAGAAGAATGAGAGGCGATTTCATTGAAACCTGCAAAATTCTGAAGGGGCTTGATAAAGTAAACACAGAATTTGTTCCCACTGGTTGGGGAATCTAACCACTGGGGGCAACCACTGGGGGCACAGTCTCTGGATAAGGGGCCAATCATTTAGGACTGAGATGAGGAGGAATTACTTGGCACAAAGTGTGGATTGCTGGTGGATGCTCCACTGCTTAATACATTTACAGCTGGACAGGTTTTTGGTGTCTCTGAGAATTGAGGGATCTGGGGACTGGGCATGAAAATGGAGTTGAAGGGGCAGCACGGTGGCGCAGTGGGTTAGCCCTGCTGCCTCATGGCGCCAAGGTCCCAGGTTCGATCCTGGCTCTGGGTCACTGTCCATGTGGAGTTTGCACATTCTCCCCATGTCTGCGTGGGTTTCACCCCCACAACCCAAAGATGTGCAGGGTAGGTGGATTGGCCACGCTAAATTACCCCTTAATTGGAAAAAATTAATTGGGTACTCTAAATTCATTTTTAAAAAAGAAAATGGAGTTGAAGCCAAGATCAGCCATGATCATATTGCATTGTGGATTAAGTTCAACAGACCATATGGTCTATTCCTGCTGGAGGGACATGATAGAACAGTGGTTAGCACTGTTGCTTCACAGAGCCAAGGACCTGGGTTCGATTCCCGGCTTGGGTCGCTGTCTGTGCGGAGTTTGCACGTTCTCCTTATGTGTGTGCATGGATTTCCTCCAGGCGCCCCGGTTTCCTCCCACAAATCCCGAAAGACTTGCTTGTTATGTGAGTTGGACATCCTGACTTTTCCCTCCGTGTACTCGAACAGGCGCCGGAGTGTGGTGACTAGGGGATTGTCACAGCAACTTCATTGCAGTGTTAATGTAAGCCTACTTGTGACACTAATAAAGTTTATTATTATTCTTATGTTCTTTTGTTCTTCTATGAGTCACAAGAGACAGGATTTTTTTTTTTTTTTTTAATTAAAAATAATTTTTATTAAAGGTTTTCATGAAATATCAATAACAAAATGAGAAAGAAAAAAGAACCCAACAGGGTTAAGTACAAAACACAATCTAAAAAAGCAACCCCCAACCCCCCCCCCCCCGTGCCTAAATAATAAATTAACACTAACACCCCGACTTAAGACAACAGGTGTATACACCCCCTCAGACCCTTCCAGTGTAAATAACATAAACAAAAATAAAGTAAACCCCCCCCCCCCCTCCCCACCCCCCGAGCTGCTGCTGCCATTGACCAATGTCTATCGTTCTGCCAGAAAGTCTAAGAACGGTTGCCACCGCCTAAAGAACCCTTGTACCGACCCTCTCAAGGCGAATTTCACCCTCTCCAATTTAATGAACCCTGCCATATCGCTGATCCAGGATTCCACGCTTGGGGGCCTCGTATCTTTCCACTGAAGGAGAATCCTTCGCCGGGCTACCAGGGACGCAAAGACCTGAATTCCGGCCTCTTTCGCCTCCTGCACTCCCGTCGTCTCTGCCACCCCAAATATTGCGAGCCCCCAGCCCGGTTTGTCCCTGGATCCTACCACCCTCGACACAGTCCTTGCTACGCCCTTCCAAAATTCCTCCAGCGCTGGGCATGCCCAGAACATATATGGGTGTGATTTGCTGGGCTCCCTGAGCACCTAACACACCAGTCCTCATCCCCCCAAAGAACCTGCTCATCCTTCTCCCGGTCATGTGTGCCCTGTGCAGCACCTTAAACTGTATGAGGCTGAGCCTCGTGCATGAAGGGAAGACTTCACCCTCCCTAGGGCATCTGCCCATGTCCCCTCTTCAATCTCCTCTCCCAACTCCTCCTCCCACTTACCTTTCAACTCCACCACCGAGGCCTCCTCCTCCTCCTCCTCCTGCATCACCTGGTAAGTTTCCGAGATCTTCCCCACTCCCCCCCCCCCCCCCCCCCGAGAGCACCCTGTCCTGTACTGTGTGTGGCAGTAGCCGTGGGAATTCCACCACCTGCCGTCTGGCAAACGCCCTTACCTGTAAGTACCTGAAGGTGTTCCCCGGGGGGAGCCCGTACTTCTCCTACAGCTCACCCAAGCTCGCCAACTTCCCGTCCACAAACAGGTCCCCCAACTTTCGTATGCCTGCCCTGTGCTACCCCGAAAACCCGCCACCTGTTCTTCCTGGGGTGAACCGGTGGTTCCCCCGTAATGGGGTCCACGCCGAGGCCCTAACTCTTCCCCCCCCCCCCCCCTATGCCGCCTCCACTGCCCGCAAATTTTGAGGGCCGCCACCACCACCTGGCTCGTGGAATACCTCCTTGGAGGGAGCGGCAGCGGCACCGTTGCCAGCATCCCCAGACTCGTACCCACACAGGACGCCGTCAAGAGAAAGGATTTATAATGGGTATTGTCATCCTGCAAGTTCCCCTCTTGCTGTTGCTTATTTCAAATTGCAATTTTTCATCAAAGAAAAGGGGTTCAAGAAATGCAGAACTGAATCTTTTCCAAATGTGCCTGCAACTTCAGCCTACCTGAGCTGCATCGCAATCTTGCCTTCCTAAGCCCTGGGAATTTTATTTTCTTTATTGTTCAGTCACCTTGCAGAAAGAAGTTCTATATCCTACATACAATTGTCACCTTTCTGGTAAAACTTGGATTTGGGGTAAAGTTTGATTTCATCCAAATTGGATTCAAACATCCCAAAAACATACAAAAAACACATTGGTTGGTTCTGCTTTAATTTCATTTTGCATGGGTTTAAAATGTTCAAAATGCACTTTCTCCCTGTCACCATCTATTGAAACTATCATTTACTGGAGTCCAATTCTGGGCACTGCACTTTCGAAAGTAAATGAAGGCTTTCGGCATGGTAGCACAGTGGTTGGCACTGTTGTTTCACAGCTCCAGGGTCCCAGTTTGATTCCCGGCTTGGGTCACTGTCTGTGGGGAGTCTGCACCTTCTCCCCGTGTCTGCGTGGGTTTCCTCCGGGTGCTCCAGTTTCCTCCCACAATCCCTGAAAGAAGTGTTGGGTAATTTGGACATTCTGAATTCTCCCTCTGTGCACCGGAACAGGTGGCCGAGTGTGGCGACTAGGGGCTTTTCACAGTAACTTCATTGCAGTGTTAATGTAAACCTACTTCTGACAATAAAGATTATTAAAACAAAAAGAAAGGGGGCCAAAAGTTTTGAGAATTGATCCAGGGATGAGGAATTTTAGTTGCATGGTTAGCGAAGCATGAGCAGAGATTTTGAGGTTTTCAAAATCCTGAGGGATCTAGCTACGGAGGGAAAACATTCCCATTGGTGGAAGGGCGAAAACCAGAGGACACCAGTATAAAGTTGAATGGCACAAGAACCAATAGCAACTTGAGGAAAAGTTTTTTTTTTTTTTTTTTTTTTTAATGCAGTAAGTGGGTAGGATCTGGCATGTACTGCCTGAGAGAATAGTGAAGGCAGAATCGATCATGCTTTCAAAAGAGAATTGTATAAATACCTGAAGAAGGATTTACAGGTCTATGGGTAGGGGAGCCAAGTTAATCATGCAAAGGACAGGCAGCATGATGACAGGCTGAATGACCTTCTGTGTTATAATGAATCTATTATTCTTACCAAGGCAGGCCAGCAGCACGGTTCAATTCGGGTAACAGCCTCCCCGAACAGGCGCCGGAATGTGGCGACTAGGGGCTTTTCACAGCAACTTAATTGACGCCTACTTGTGACAATAAGCGATTTTCATTTTTCATTTCATTATTGTTCATCACCATTTCGACCAGATACCATTTTCTTCCTTTTCTTTCTCATCTTTCAGCCTCTGAATGGTTCTGCTTATCAGTATTTATAACTCTGCATGGAAGTGCTGTTTGATTCCAAAATTTGCCATAATCCTGCCTCTAAACAGTGTAATTGACCATGTGTATAAAGTTCGAGTTTGGTTTTACACCAGAACCATTTTAATCCTGCATGATCTACAATTTGTGGCCATATTTCCTATTGCTCTTTTGTCAAAGTTAATATGCTCCGCTTGATGATCCTTATTGCAGTTTATTGTTGGCCCATTATTTGCCTAATAATCAAAATTAAAATTTTGAATTTATTAATCAAAATGGTGTGCCCAAGCATAAGTTAAATTTGTTTTGGTCATCCTTCTGAATTAATTCTGTATAATGGGCTGTTCAGTTTTATATTATGTTTATTCCTGGATTTAATGGCATTAGTTTCTCTCAATAATGGAAGCATTTCTTTCAGGAATTTTGGGCTTCTTCCACATACATGAAGCCAATGGCAGCACCTGTAATCCAATTGTTGTCAATGTGTAAATAAAACCTACTTTAAATACAAGGTAACATAGGGCAACACGGTGGCGCAGTGGTAGCTCTGCTGCCTCACAGCGCCGAGGTCCCAGGTTCGATCCCGGCTCTGGGTGGAGTTTGCACATTCTCCCCATGTTTGCATGGGTCTCAACCACACAACCCAAAGATGTGCAGGGTAGATAGATTGGCCACGTTAAATTGCCCCTGAATTGGGAAAAGTGAATTGGGTACTCTAAATTTATTTTTAAAAATACGGAAATATTTTTTCTTTGAGGATGTCAGCCCAAGATCTCTTCATTCAGAATGGTTTATCATCACCTTCTCAAGGCAACAAGGGAGTGGAAAATAAATGCTGGCCTTGCAAGCAACATCCTGTAACTGAATAAAATACAAAGAACTGCCAAGTTTGTGGAAGCAGTTCATCACAACTGGTGATTTCTTAAAATATTACTTCTTTATATTTTAAATATTCCTATATTATTGGAAACACTTTGCTTGCCGTGGAACCACCCCAGCCTCTAATTTCATTGAATCTCTACAGTGCAGAAGGAGGCCATTCGACCCATCGAGTCTGCACCAACCCTCCGAAAGAGCACTCTACCTAGGCCCACTACCCTGCCCTATCCCCTGTAACCCCGCGCATTGATCATGGCTAATCCACCTAACCTGCACACCTTTGGATTGTGGGAGGAAACCCACGCAGACATGGGGAGAATGTACAAACCCCACACGGTCACCCAAGGCTGGAATTGAACCTGGGTCCCTGGCGCTGTGAGGCAGCGATGCTAGCCACTGTGCCACCATAACTTTGGAAGGACTTCTTTGTTTGAGCTGAAGTTATTATCTTGCTCATTAGAGCGAGGGTAGGTCCGATCAAGGACAGTAGCAGGAGATTGTGTATTGAGTCTGAAGAGATAGGAGAGGTCTTGAACGGGTACTTTTCTTCTGCATTTACAAATGAGAGGGGCCATATTGTTGGAGAGGACAGTGTGAAACAGACTGGTAAGCTCGAGAAAATACTTGTTAGGAAGGAAAATGTGTTGGGCATTTTGAAAAACTTGAGGATAGACAAGTCCCCCGGGCCTGACGGGAAATTTCCAAGGATTCTATGGGACGCAAGAGATGAAATTTCAGAGCCGTTGGCAATGATCTTTTCGTCCTCATTGTCAACAGGGGCGGTACCAGGGGATTGGAGAGTGGCGAATGTCGTGCCCCTGTTCAAAAAAGGGACCAGGGATAACCCTGGGAATTACAGGCCAGTTAATCTTACTTCGGTGGTAGGCAAAGTAATGGAAAGGGTACTGAAGGATAGGATTTCTGAGCATCTGGAAAGACACAGCTTGATTAGGGATAGTCAGCACGGATTTGTGAGGGGTAGGTCTTGCCTTACAAGTCTTATTGAATTCTTTGAGGAGGTGACCAAGCATGTGGATCAAGGTAAAGCTGTGGATGTAGTGTACATGGATTTTAGTAAGGCATTTGATAAGGTTCCCCATGGTAGGCTTATGCAGAATGTAAGGAGGCATGGGATAGTGGGAAATTTGGCCAGTTGGATAACGAACTGGCCAGCCGATAGAAGTCAGAGAGTGGTGCTGGATGGCAAATATTCAGCCTGGATCCCAGTTACCAGTGTAGTACCGCAGGGATCAGTTCTGGGTCCTCTGCTGTTTGTGATTCTCATTAATGACTTGGATGAGGGAGTTGAAGGGTGGGTCAGTAAATTTGCAGACGATACGAAGATTGGTGGAGTTGTGGATAGTGAGGAGGGCTGTTGTCGGCTGCAAAGAGACATAGATAGGATGCAGAGCTGGGCTGAGAAGTGACAGGTGGAGTTTAACCCTGAAAAGTGTGAGGTTGTCCATTTTGGAAGGACAAATATGAATGCGGAATACAGGGTTAACGGTAGAGTTCTTGGCAATGTGGAGGAGCAGAGAGATCTTGGGGTCTATATTCATACATCTTTGAAAGTTGCCACTCAAGTGGATAGAGCTGTGAAGAAGGCCTATGGTGTGCTCGCGTTCATTAACAGAGGGATTGAATTTAAGAGCCGTGAGGTGATGATGCAGCTGTACAAAACTTTGGCAAGGCCACATTTGGAGTACTGTGTACAGTTCTGGTCGCCTCATTTTAGGAAGGATGTGGAAGCTTTGGAAAAGGTGCAAAGGAGATTTACCAGGATGTTGCCTGGAATGGAGAGTAGGTCTTACGAGGAAAGGTTGAGGGTGCTAGGCCTTTTCTCATTAGAACGGAGAAGGATGAGGGGCGACTTGATAGAGGTATATAAGATGATCAGGGGAATAGATAGAGTAGACAGTCAGAGACTTTTTCCCCGGGTGGAACAAACCATTACAAGGGGACATAAGTTTAAGGTGAATGGTGGAAGATATAGGGGGAGATGTCAGAGGTAGGTTCTTTACCCAGAGAGTAGTGGGGGCATGGAATGCACTGAATGTGGAAGTAGTTGAGTCGGAAACATTAGGGACCTTCAAGCAGCTATTGGATAGGTACATGGTAGAATGATATAGTGTAGATTAATTTGTTCTTAAGGGCAGCACGGTAGCATTGTGGATGGCACAATTGCTTCACAGCTCCAGGGTCCCAGGTTCGATTCCGGCTTGGGCCACTGTCTGTGCGGAGTCTGCACGTGCTCCCCGTGTGTGCGTGGGTTTCCTCCGGGTGCTCCGGTTTCCTCCCACAGTCCAAAGATGTGCAGGTTAGGTGGATTGGCAGTGATAAATTGCCATTAGTGTCCAAAATTGTCCTTAGTGTTTGGGGTCGCTGGGTTGTGGGGATAGGGTGGAGGTGTTGACCTTGGGTAGGGTGCTCTTTCCAGGAGCCGGTGCAGACCCGATGGGCCGAATGGCCTCCTGCACTGTAAATTCTATGATAATCTATGATTAATCTAGGTCAAAGGTTCGGCCCAACATCATGGGCAGAAGGGCCTGTTCTGTGCTGTATTTTTCTATGTTCTAGTAGGTCAATATCTAAACTTTTAGTTTTAGAGATACAAATAAGCTGGTAAAACAATTTTCAGATGAGACAACATTTTGTGATGGCATTTCTTGTTTTTCCACACAGATCTTCTTTGTGCTTCGAAAGAAGAACAGTCAAGTGACATTCCTGCATGTTTATCACCATACCATCATGTCTTTCACATGGTGGTTTGGAGTCAAATTTGCTCCAGGTAAACTTGTTAACCTGAAAATGTTCTCTTATTGCTTAGGATGTTGAATCCACAAATAAACTATGAAGGTTTGTGCTTCTTGTAGTTAGACTTTCAACAGGTGGCTCACTCGACCACTTTTAATATACGACTGTGTAATTTTGTTCATAAACCATTACCGTACTCAACAGAAACACTGTATGCAGCAATTTGACTTGTCGCCTCACTGAATCTGCCATTCTCCAAAACATGGAAAATACTTCACTCTGGCCACATTGTACAGGCTGGACTATGAAATTAAATTGAACAATTGATGAAATGGGGTAATGCCTAAGAGTACAATAAATTATTGCCCAAACATTAATCTCTGATTCTGTCTGTTGCCAAATCCACGTGCGGAGTCCGCACCTTCTCCCCGTGTCTGCGTGGGTTTCCTCTGGGTGCTCCAGTTTTCTCCCGCATGTCCCAAAAGATCTGCTTGTTAGGTGAATTGGACATTCTGAATTCTCCCTCAGTGTACCCGAACAGGCGCCGGAGTCTGGCAACTAGGGGATTTTCCCAGTAACTTCATTGCAGCATTAATGTAAGCGTACTTGTGACACTAATAAATACCAGTCCTGGAATAAAAAGTGACCGTAGCAGTCTGGCTACAAAATTCACTCAATAATATGAAGCGAAGAATAATGGTCAATAGATATCTTTTGGGCTGGAGTAAGGTTTGTAGTGTTGTTCCCCAAGGGTCAGTATTTGGACCGTTGCTTTTTCTGATGTATATTAATGTATTTAGATCTTGGTGTGCAGGGAAAATTTGCAGAGTGACAATTAAGGATAGGTAATCAATGCTCGCAGAGCCGATGAGACCCACCTCCCGTGGAAATGTATTTTATAAGTGCCCACTGTTGTACAAGTCAGATAGCAACTGAAGCAATTGCATTTGTAGTTAAACACTGAAATCAGGAAGTGCGGTCCAAGGTTCTCTTCAGAGACTTTGCTAAAATATTATTTTGCTGGAAAACTCGAAGACAACGAAATACATGGGTCATGAGAAGCTGCTATGCTTAGGTGATGGTCACTAGTTGCGCCAGATAAATGTAAAATTATCCATTCCAATGGAAATTTACTTTTGACTGTGAGATGAGTCTTAAATTGCTGGTAAACAGCCTCCATGGCATTGAAAATTAACTTGTACAAGTGTAAAGTTTCAGTCTTTGAAACTATTGTAGCTTTTTGTAAGACTAACGGCAATGTGAAAGCTAATGCAGTGGAAAATAAATGCCTATTGACCTGCAATAATTACTGACTGCCATTGGGTGGTGCAATCCTGCTTTGAGTGGTCTTTAAATTGGCAAGCAAAGTCCTGTGATCCGTGAATTGGTAATGCTAATGTAGACTGGATATATGGTTTGGGGGAGTGGAGAGAACCAGATTATACACGTTGGTTGTTGCTCTGAGATCCAGCAATCAACATGTTCAACATGATTTTTGTTTTGATCAGTACTGTGGGCATTCGTGCATTGAATCACTTGATAAACCTTTTTTAATTGAAGGGTGGGAGTAACTGATTTGTTCTGTGATTTCTTTCATATTTCAAGAAATATTGCTCCATTCGATGTAATCATTCTTAGAAGTAAAGCTTCTTGAGGTTTCAGTGGGCTTTCTGTTGCGGACCACCAGAACAGTAATCAAAAAGTCCTCCAGGACAATCTTTGGAGAGCCGATCCAGCTTCTTTGATTAACTGCTTTTCCCTTTTCCTCCGTGCAGGTGGTCTCGGAACGTTTCATGCTCTGGTGAACTGTATTGTACACATAATCATGTATTCATACTATGGTTTATCTGCACTGGGACAAACCTACCAAAAGTATTTATGGTGGAAAAAATACATGACCACAATTCAACTGGTAAGTTTTATTTTTATTCTCGGGTTGTGGATGATGTGCGGCCGATTAATTGGCCCAAGGACATTTCAAGTAACTTGTACATTGGATAAGTCCCAGGAGGCTCCACCCCTTGAAGGACATTAGCAACCCAATTGAATTTTGGTATCAGTTCAGTGAGTGCCTGGTGCTAGACCACAAGCTATCAGATATTTAAAAATACAGTTTTGTATTCTGCGGCGGTGGAATTTGAACTCTCCCGTACTCTCAATACGATTAGTCTGCCATAGCCAAGTGTTTGGGCCAGGTCTCCTTATTTGATTTGTAGCAGATTGAACATTTATGGCGATAATGTAGAAATGAACAACCATCTTGCTTGTTTATATAATAGGCAGCTTTAACATGCACTAAAATACATTCAGCACAAGTTTCTGTCTCTTCTCCAAATCCTATCTCGATACTTTCTCAATGGGAATTATTATTTGCGATATAGCTTAATTCTGTTCAAGATGATTCATCTGCAAACGTTAAGTGTTACCATGGCATTACACCGATTGAAATTATATAGCTTTATCTATTTAAGAGGATCTACTTTCAGAGCAAGTTGACTAAAACCTAGCCTGACAAAGGTCATCAACCTGAAGTGTTAGTTTGTTTCTGTCTCCACAGATGCTGCTTGACCTGAATAATTCCAGCAGCCACAATATTTTACTTTTGACTAAAATGATGTTAGTGAGATTCTGTTAGAACTAATTAATGTGTTTCTTTTCCCTCCACTTTCAGGTCCAGTTTGTGGTGATTACTGTCCATATTGGGCAGTTCTTCTTAATGAAAAATTGCCAGTATCAGTATCCAGTTTTCCTCTACATAATATGGCTTTATGGAGTTAGCTTTATGATTTTATTTCTCAACTTCTGGTACTATGCTTACACAAAGGGGCAAAGATTGCCGAAG